>NW_020455473.1:83141-103073 GCF_003342845.1 Nothoprocta perdicaria | reverse complement strand
AAAAAAAAAAAAAAAGTTTTGTTTTCATCCATTCCACATATCCCTCCAGGTAGAAATTATTAATTGCAATGTTGCTCAGTTCCATTGTCCCGTGGAGAAGAAACTCTGGAGTTACTCCAAAATATGGATCTCCCGCTGTTTGTTGCACAGTTCTATCAGCCTTTCCACTAGGCCTGTTTGACTTTTGAAATGCCCTCTAGGGGTCTGCTCCCAGACTCTGCTCACTGCAGTGAGGATGCTCACTTAACGAATGTCTGCTGGCTGGAAAATTAATCAGCTGAACTGTCTGTGGATGTGTGTTTATCTGCCTGTTTCTCTCTTCACTATTCTAACAAGCAACCAGGAAAATAAACTGTTTCTTTTAGCTCTCATTACTCTTACAGTAGCCTTTGGCTAAAGACTGAAGGTACAGCTGTAAATGCGATACATTATATGTTACTATATTTTATTTTTATTATTAGTCCAAATTCTGGAATACATTTTGAGTCATATTAGGTCCTTCCTTCAGGTTTGAAAGCAACTGAGTAAAGAATTTAAGATTTTGTATCATCAACAGCATTAAAATTATGGTAACATTGATGAAAATCATTTTGCATGTCATGGAGTTTGAAAACCTGACATCATTTATGTCGATGAGGTTATTGCCATTGAATTCCCTRTGACTAGGATTTCACAAGTGTCTTTCATTTTGATAAGCTAAAGCTTGAATTTTAGCTAGTAACAGGTGTTCTTAGAAGCTACAGGCTAGGTTCACTTAATTTGTCATCTGAGGCAATATCTGCTTAACAGTATGCTGTTGCACTCACATGAATGAGTAAAGAATGCATTGTCCATTAACATTTCAAAAAAAAAAAAAAAAAAAAGTGCTTCAAATCCTCTCTAGTGTGTGATAAGATAAGGGTGAATATCTGGTTCTGGTATTAAAAAGATAAAGCTGACTACTGTTTCTGCTTTATTGATTTTCATGGTTGTGGGTTGGTTGTCCTGTGTATGATGGTTAGATCACTGCTGTGAAGTATGGCAAATATATTGTTAAATTAGGTATCACAACTAATTTTTAAAAGGCTTAACATACAGTTTAGATAGAGTCTTAAAAAGGGAATACTAAACACAGACATTTTACATCCACAGTATTTTTATGATATTTTCTAGAAAAATGTCCAGTATCAGAGTGCGCTGTGATACTAGAAAATCTAGAGGAACAAAGGGGAGGCCACACACTTTAAAGGGTTGCCAAAATTTTGTTTCCTGCATTAGAAAGTGTGCTGTGGCTACGGAGACACTTTTTATAGATTTTTTTGTTAGGTTCCACAGGTAATGCAGGTGGTATAAGCAATGTGTGTGAGAGTGTGTAGATGTATATTTACAGAAGAGGTTATTTTGTTTATATTGGAATTGGATTGTTTGAATTGAATTGATTGATATTTTGAACATTCATTGATGTAGAAATAAAATAAATTACTAATTTGAGGCTGAACATCAATGATGATGGAGCAGAAATTGCACTTTGAAATGTGAATAATTTGTAAGCCCAGAGTTTGCAGCATTATGGCCAGACTGTAAATAAGGGGACAAAAACTGAGAAGTGTTTATTTGAAGAAAAAGACAAAAGGTCAACATGTGGTGATTTTATGTAAGTCAAAGAAGGTAAATATCTTCAAAGTTCCTGACAGTATTAACATTAGAGTAGAAAATTATAAAAGCTGTTAGGGAACTGGACTTAATTCTGAGAATCTTGTAATGCTTCCATTTAAACAGTGTCTAAATATTTGGAAACTACATAATAACAATAATAATAATAAAAAAAAAAGTGTTCTATATCTTAAATAGAAGCAAAATAATGAATGCATTCATCATATGTCAAATTTTGTAATCATGTTGCTCAATATTGCACAGTTTTAATTGTACTGTGCAATTATATGGCACAGTGTTGTAAAAACAATTCATTAATCTTCCAGTAGCACAGAGGTTTCCCATCTGGTATCAGCGACCCTTTCTTGAATTAATATGAGTTTCTCTCCAAAGAGGTTATGTATTTATGATACTGATTAGAACAGTATTTTTTTTTCCTTTTTTTTTTTCTGCAGTCACTATAGATTTCCCAATGTAATAGCACATTTTTTTAGAAATTGTTTATGCCTACCTATGTTGTTTTACAACATGATTCACTTGATGTTTTAAAATACTTTTTGTCTATTTGCATTAAGTGATCCTCATTGCATCTAAATTATATAAAGATATGACTGAAAATTTGTGTACATAATTTCTTAACAATATCATTTTTCAGGGACAGAACAAAGAAAGAAATTTCATTATTACTCTTTACTTATTTCCCCTTTCCCTATATGTTATTCATGAGACTGAAATAGTGGATCCAGAGTTCCACAAACTTTTGGAAACTTACCCTTTTTTAACCTGTAATCTGCCCATGTGTATCCATATTGAAAATCTGAAAAGATGACTCCTTTCCACACACTCGGGTTGGAATCTAGGTGTGAAAAGTTTATACATGAGTATCATTTGAGATATCATATCATAAATAACCATTAAATATGGCTTTGCAGTCCATCAACAGCTGATTTGGCATATTTGTACAATAATCAGTTTGCACTCTGTCTTATAGTACTAAGACCTGTTCTGAGGAACATCAAAACATTCAGGAAATCTAATTTTTCTTGTTTGTTTGTTTGTTAAGTATTATTTATATTCTTATAAAAAGTCATAGTGAGACTTGGCAAAAAAAACCCTAATCTGTGTTTATGTCCAGGATACAGCATACAGGATGCTCTCAGCATTCAGTATTATAATGCAAGTCTCACCTATACAAATAAAGTTTGTACAAGAAACAAACCATTTACCATTTATTTTTGAAATAAAGCAATACACAGGCAGATGATAACTAGAAGGACAGTCAAAGGAGGCAGAAAAATAACATTTGCTAACCATCATAGAAGAATTTTAAAAATTCAGAAATCCTTTCCAATCCTATGAATAGAGCATTCATGAACATTGCTAACCGGTAGTAAAAATGTAATGAAACAGGTTCTTGCAGTCTTCAAGACAGGTAGAATGCAAAGGTGGAACAGAACAGAGCTCGGGCAGCTTCAGGACTGGAGTAAATCACCAAATTTTCCAGTCTGAGGTCTTAGTTGAAAAACCAGAAATATCACATAATTGTAGTGGAAAACAGCTTTAGCACTGACTTACTATATGAAATAAACATTATATATATATATATATATTTATTTGTACTTGAGTTTGGAGGAGGGGAGAAAAAAATCTCAAGAGTCCTCAGTCTTCCCATACAATTGCCTTATGTGAGGGAGGAACCCTAGTATTATCATTTTTCATTGTCATATATACATATCATGCTGGATTTAAATATTAGGTAGGTTTTTTTTTGTTGTATTTCTGTCATTATTACACAGTACAAAACGAGTTAGCTGAGTGGAGATTTATCTGACTTAGCCAACAGAAACTTTGAGGATAACCCCGGACAAGATCCTTTGGACTAGAGGTAGCTTCATCTGAGCTAGGCTTCTATCATAGTCAGTATAAAGAGATAGCACATATGGGACAAAAGTCACAGAATCCTAAAAATAATAATAATTAAAAAAAAGAAGTTTAGATGAATCATACCYTATTTTCTTCCATAGACTATGAAGTCAGTAATTATTTTATCAGACTATGTTAACTTAGTTCCTCCCACTGATCCTTCTCTTTCTCTCATTTTCATCCAATCTTTAGACACGTTCTTTCAAAGGAATTGGAAGGCAGATCAATTTACAGCTTTAAAGCCTTGAATGACCACCAAAACAGGAACTACATGTAGCTAAAACAGGTAACCCCACTCTGTCCTTATAATATGAATCATTTGTTAAGCTGTGGGTGAATAAGGTTCAAAACTCAAGCTAGCAAAAACTGGTAAGTTTAGCCTAACTACTGTAGGTGTACTCCTTTGGATTAAGATTCTATATTGCTGTAGGTTATGTTTATTGTTCTACAGTAACTGTACTTCCCTGAATCACAGAGGAAGACACTTCAGCAGTCAGGCTCTGAACCAAGCTCATCAAAATCCTAACCAATATATTAAGTGCATGGTCAGTCTTTTTCTGTTTTGATATCAAAGGAAATAGCATTAAGCCCATATTATCTACAGTTTAATGGACTTCTTTGAATAATGCTGGGAAGGCAGGAGTGACATGTCTTTGAACATAATTTATAGTTCATAAACGTATTCATGTTTGGAGGCTCAGACAGAGTAATATGCAGCTAACCAGCTCTAACATTGTTGCCAAGAAAATGATCAAAACAATAAAGTTGGCATTGTTACAGAGATTTGGATTGTGTAGGCTTAAGGATGTTGAAGGAAATTTACTCTTTGTGGTGAGGTCAAAAGCTCTGAAGCCCCAGACATGCATTACCTCCATCTTACTTAAGCTACAGCCTTTCACAGGTCTTTTGCCGATTGCCAGCTTAGTGTGTGACTTTTATTCTGAACCCTAAAGCTATGATAGTGAGCTTCCATAATGCCTAGTTACTTCTTTAAGGGGTTTTAGCATTTAGTAACATTCAGGATCAGTCTCACATGATTACTAAATTATGGCTGACTACATACTCTTTGCAATCTGCTCTGAAACTCCAGCTCAGCCTTTCATAGCTTTTCTGCTATACTCATCTTTCTAATTAAGGCACCAGTGTAGCAGAGTGTTCTATGGACTGCTATATATGTGATTTTTAAATATTTTTCTAGTCATACTATTTCTTTATAAATGTACCATAAAGGGCTACAAATTCCCTTATCAGATGAATTGTATCGCCTTTTGGAAAGTTAGGAAAAGCAAATKTTTCTACAAGGCAGATGTTTGCTTATTAAATAACATTCACAGAACAGTTATTGTTTGGTAAAGAAAACATTATTGGTTGCATATTTGAGAGCTAGGTTGAACTATGCCAAATTACAGGCTTTCCTACTACTGGGTTCCTTTTCAGAGATGCAAATACTCCACTGAGAGTGTTTCCTTAAAGCCTTGCTTTCAGCAAGGAAAAGTCTAACTCTATGCAAGTGTGCCTGTGCATGTGGTGGGAAATTTTTTAAGTAGGTTTCAGGGCTATGTTACAAACAAGGATGTGCCCATAGGGAAAGACTGCTATCTAGGGCAGCACCTGGCTGATCGGAGCCAGATCATTGTGCAGCGCAGAGCTCCAGGGTTATAAACATTGATAGMAGGCTGATGTGAGGGGTATCTTCTAACCGGGAAGTCATTTTCTAGAAAAGCTGTAGAAACTAAAGGGAAGGGGGATTTATAGAACAGAAAAATAAATAATTCTACATGCAGATTTTATATAACATTTGTATTTCCTGTAATATGCAATGATCATTATAGATATATGATTTTTTTCTTTTGTATGAAATCTCTCCAGCTTAAGAATATTTTGTTAAAGAATATCATAGAGATAGGCATGATTTCCCATACACCCCAAAAAACAAACCAAAACAACCAAACAAACATAAACAAAAACAAATAAAAAACAATGTTGGGCATTAATAGCATTCCAGATGTATACTTACTAATCACACTCCCAGAATTTACATCTATTTCTAGGCTCAAGCGGGAAAAATGAAAAAAAGAAAAGAGAAAAAAGAAAAAAAAAAATCCTCATAATACTTTGCTCTGGGGAATGGAATAATAAAAAGGAAATCCTATTATACAAAGTGAGAAATATAGTGTTGCAGTAAGTGGTAAACAGGGGTAAGGGAAACAGAATATACTGTTGTTGTGCTATATAAGTCATAATCCCTTCCTCCCACTTCCGACTGTTCCCTCAAGAAAAGAAGTGGAGAACAGCGAAAGAACTAAACGTTGTCACTGGAAACATTGCTGTCATCCTGTGAACATTCAATGCACAAGAAACAACTAATAACTGATCACCAGTCATTAGATAAAAAGACAGTAAGGAGAGAGCATTTGGGAAACATAAATAGCAAACTATTTTTTGTTTATGCATAATAATTTCCAAGTTTAAAGCCATTTGAAATCTGAATATCAAAACCCCACAGTCTGGAATCAAAGATGATACAGTACACAAAGTTTATACTTCAAGAATTATTTTCTTAGCAGCAATACCAGTTTATGGGACTGCTGCAGTCAGCTGAACTATCACAGAGAGAAGTCTCTCTTTTTAAGGATTAAAAAATGTAGCAGGTTTTGCACTTGCACCTTTTTTTTYTGTTGTTGTTGTTTACTTTAGCATTTTCATTGTCCCCTGAAACTGTAATGTTGATTAAGAAAACACTTAAACAGTAGATTATTTTTTTCTTCTAAGATGATATATACAGTGCATGGGCATGCTTGTCTTTTTTATGAAGACTTTACAAAATGTTTCAGAGCACCTGCTCTTACAGGATTCTCTTTCTGTAAAGTTTCTTGAATATGCTTATCTTGAAAACATAATTTAAATAGTGTCTTGGCTGCTTTTTAATTCTGGAAAAAAAAATAAAGACAGAAATATAACTCTGGAAAGCAGAATTCTTGCTGTTACTGACACCATTCTGCAAAGCTCATGATTTARCAAGATCATTTCTTAAAATTTGCTTCAAAATATGCACATACTTCTCCTTTATATCCTCTGAATACACCTTGATCATTAATATGTCTGTGGAATAGAAAAGTAAAATCTGTTAATTTCTAAAGAGGGTACCTTAGAAGCCAAATCAAGATATTGTGACTGTGGCAAATTCTACAGCTAACAGACTGTGATACTACTAGAAAATACTATCATACATTTAGAAATGCTATCTTTATTAAAAACATACAAATCAACAGAGAAAAAGTATCAAATTAATGAATGTACAAATTTAAAGGAGAAATCAAACAAATACCATCATAGATATTTGATTATGTGTTGCTACTTCTACTTACTCCTTACCCCATACAGCACATTCAATATCAAGGAAGAAAGTATTTATCCTCTATTAATATTGCAAGCAAAAATGAATTGTTTTTAAATCTCAGTGGCTCCTGCAAATACCTAGTGGTTTAGTTCAATATCTCTTGCTGTGAGGAGAAAAAAATGCTGAAAATCAAAGGACAAAGGAAGTGTAACACTGTTAGTTTCAGCAAAATCAGCAATTCAGTAGATAAATCTTCCAGCTAGGGMGACAAGTATTGTGCTTTTGAAAGCTGCTTTTGAAAGAAGTACGCTTTCTGTGATGACATCTTTGCTGTATGCAAATTCACCTCAATACTTYTAGAAGTCAAAGTGTATTTAATTTGAATATTACAATGTACAGTAATTTAAAATATAATACATATATTTTTAAATAATATTAAAGGCATAATGTTTGGAATAGGAAGGTTAATAGATTTTTTTCTATTTTAAATTGTATTTTGATGAATTATCTTAGATTTTTTATGAATTATTATCTTAAATTTTGAGAAAAAATAGGAGGCTGTTATTGGATTACATCTGATGAAAAAAAGAAGAGGAAAAAAAAAAAGAAGAGAAAGAAGAGAAATGCTCCTGTAAACTGTTGTAAAAATTTGCATGGAGGTATATATATATAGCCACTGAGTTTTTCTTTTTACACCTGACACAGAGAGATGTTAATGATGTTAACTCTAGGCTTCTTTCCTTCACTTCTCTATCTAGCTAGAACAACTGAAAAAGCACAAAAAAKGGTAATATACTATTGATGGTAAATGGAGAAATGAAATCATTATTTTCTTTCATTGAGTATGAGAAGAAGCAGAAGGAATGAGATTTGCAGTCCTTGGGCTACTCTTAGCTACTGTAGTCTTCACGTTGTTCATTGTTTTTTTGCACCACAGGATCAGAATTTGACCCTCAGTGGGTTACTGGCAAAAGCTTGTTAATTCAACTGACACTATTGGCATTCAGGATGAGGCCTTCTAGATGCAGCTGAGACTGGCTTTGGTAGTTCATACACGCACAGAAATTCAGCCACAGTTCCTCATCTCAGCTCATCCCTCAGGCACCTAACAGCTTCTGATGCAGAAGGCTTTCTTGAAATAAGGGCCTAGGGTTTTACATTGACTGTGATAACTACAGCGGAGATTTTGCCATTAAGCCGAGCTGAATTTTTCAGAACCTTTTGCTGAACTCTATTTAACCATTCTTCTTTTTCTCCCTTTAACCATGTCAATGCCAAACAAGCCCTGGGAGTTCCACTTCAGTAAAAACACCGCTCATCTTTCGATTTGCTTTTCACAAGGCATTTGTGAAAATTAATTTCTCCTCCCTATACAGACTGGCTTCTTTACTTTTTACATGGATGCTTTTGGTTAGCTGACTTTGCAGAAGACTGAGCTTTGTTTGCATAAAAATCTCACGATTTCATAAAAGAACACTTTATTGAAAGTCTTAGCCTCCAGTGAAGACGAACTACTAGCTCTACTGCAGTTTTCACAAGAGTTCTTCCCAGGGCCATTCTATTTTAAACTTAATTAGATATTTCAGCTTAGTTTTTTTAAAAAAAGAATTTAGAAAAGTGACAATGCAGAGAGTGACAGGTGGTTCAGTGTCAGAAGGCAACAATGATTTCTGTGTTAATGCAGGTATTTCAGTCCCTAATTGCATTACTGCAGAGAATGAGTCAAGTAGCATTTTACTCTGTGATCACTCTTAATTTTGTATTCTAAATAACAGTATAGTAAAATAATAATAATAATAATGAATAGGAATATAAAAAGCATATATATATTACAAAATAATGAGGAGGAATAGACCCCTCAGAAGAATACCAGTCATAAAACTTTCCTTTTCCTGGCAGGAATATCAGTCATTTTGGATCTGATCTTCTTTCATACAAAGACATCTCTGCRGAGAGGTGTAAATCTCAAGTGTGACATTTGTACAAATTGGGTCATATCAATTTTAATTTGTGAACACGAAGCTAGAAAGATTAATGGTAACTTGAGCTTAGTGAATTTCTACTGAGAGTAGGGCCAAGGCTTTCAAAAGCATCTGACAGTTCTGAATATCCAGCACGAGAAGTCTTAAAGGACTTGATGGTCAGAAAGAACAGAACATTCAGAATATGAAAAAAGATATAACCATGTCTCCAGGTAAGCACGCTCAGATACATAAAAACATAGTGATTATTTTAAAAATGAAGTTCTGATTTTAGTCTTAGAGTCAACAGTAGCAACTTTATGGCATACTTTCATCTTAACAGTATCAACAAGTTTCATAATTGACATAGTGATTGATTAAATCAACATGACTGTGGGAAAATTGACATAGTTATACCCTCAGATGGCAGTTAATTACATATCTTACTGCAAAATAGCAAAAACACAACCCAATCATAGCCTAGATACGTCTACTATCATATACTGTAAATTCAGAGAAATGAAATTGATGCTCAATACTATATATATTGTGCTTGTTACCATTTAGGACAGTAATGGGCCATCACAAATCCTATTTCTGACTAAAACTCAGCAAAAGTAATCAACTGTAATGGAATGAGGAGAACCCACCTTTTTGCCTGAATATCAAATAATTATACAGTCATCATAATTCTCAGCTAAGATGCATGAATTCAGCATCAGGGGACAGAATACAGTGCCATGAGCTACCAAACACAGAGACAAGCAGTCCTGAATTATTTCCTGAACTGCTGGCTCATATCACTTGCATTCTGTCACTTGTTCTTAATTTATTTGATGGAGTTTTCTCCCTGCCTACCTCTTTGTTATTCCRCCTATTTCTCTATTTCAAGCTTCCACAAAGTTATCTGTTGCTTTTTTGTTGTTGTTKTTTTTTTTTTTTTTGCTGCTCTCCTTTACCACAGGGTTAAATTGCATATGGCTTAAGCACTGGTGATAGATCAAAATCTGCCAACTTTTTTCTCCAGCATATATAGGGACCAGAGTAGCATTGGGAAATATAAAGCACATAACATCTGACATAATACATGACAACAGAAAAAGATTGTTTTAGCATAACTATTTTGCTTCATTTCATTTTAATGGGGGAAAAAAAAGTCATGAAAGAGGGAAAAAAACATATATTTACACTTCAAATTTATGCCAGAGAGGGAATAATACAGAATTTACCACCTTGTCACCTAGAAAGTCTATTTTTTCAAAAGTTTTCATAGCATCAYCTACACTTCATTTTTTTCTAGTTTTTTATTTTTGTTTGTTAGTGGGGGTGGAGGAGTGGGAAGGGGTCCTTCTTACTCTGATTTTTAAAGTCTATAGTATAATCCTAAAGACTCATCTCTACTCATTTTTATGCCAAGCATTATTTTTTTTTTCTAACCTCTAGTGTTCCTTCTTAGACTGKCAATATCTCTCCCTGAACCTTAATTTTCTATCTAAAGCTGTTTATTGATGATCTATTTTTTTCAGTAGATCATCCCATCAATACACTTCAGGTATGATAAGCATGGAAGAGGTGATGTGGTCTCTGTTTTTTGTTGACTCAGAGCTTTTGAATAATGTTTATTTCTGGATTTTTGTGGTTTTAAACAAAAGCAGCTTCCATTCATTGTGAAAAGAAAAAAAATGCACTCAATTCGGTGTCAAGGGTTAATTTTTAAATATTCAGGTCAAATTTTTAAAGTTATCTTAAAATAAAATAAATATTTCTAAAGTTATTGCTATTGCCTGTAAGGTTTTCATGATGATAGTGCATAGTGATGATAGTGCATATGGAGAGTGCATAGCAAATGGCAATGCCACAAGAGAATGACTGTCCACCAAATTTCTGATGTCTGGAGGGGAGACTTGAGTTACTGGAAACAAGTCACTAAGTGACTTTGATTGCCATTAATCTTACATGTGATGTTTGTTATTTAGATTCCTCAGCAGCTAGAGAAAGTTCTGAATTGTTTAGAAATTGGAGCTGTGAGAAATGAATAAATAGAAATAAATCAGTGAAAGAACTGCAAAGCTACTTTGAAAAAGTTGATAAAGTTCATCTAGATAAGGCCGAACTGACTCCCTAAAGTTTTTAATTTTTTACCCGGGGATATTTTCTCTGAACAATTATCCTATTGACTTCTAAGCTATGCTACAGGAGACGTTTTGTTTCTGAGTTGGAAATCTGTCACAAATTTCCATCTGTTCCGTGTTGGTTAATGAAGAGAAAGAACACATCATTATGTCTAATATTCAAGTACTGGAGAAGCTATTCCTTTTTAAATGGATTCTTACTTGTCCGTACTTGTCCATATTTGCCATTGCACCTAAGCATCTTGACTAACTTCCAGTCYTATGAAGTACTTATCATTCTTTCATTGTCTCCCTGAGAGATCAGTATATGCAATGAAGTGTTTTATTTTGAATTAGCCCAAGAAAATCTGTCTCCCGCACAGGTGAGTTTTAGTATCTTTATGAAGAGTTCCTTCTGCCAACAGGATGACTTAAACAAACAAAACATTTCATCTCAGTTCTTTAAATGATTCCCAGTCTCACCTTTTTTTTTTTTTTTTTTTTTTTTTTTTTTTTTTTGAGTGAGATGGGTTGGATTCTGGCATCAGTGCTGAGCACTGGCTGAAATGCCAGTTTCAAGCTCTTGAAACTTTTGCTCTTTGTGCAAAACTTTTGGATAACATAGGCAGGATGGATAACATGTTTGTTGGATAACATGGGCATAACAAAAGGCAGATATTTATGTTATGGAGAGATATTGTGCATGCTCAGCCCCATGGAGGCAGACTGGAGCATCAGTGAGTGCATTTGCTCTGCTTTTGGTTTGGGAAATTCCATCTCTCCCCATCAGTGGTCTCTTCTGTGGCCRAAGACAGGCTTCCAGAGAGGGTAATTATCCTTTCTTCATATTAGCATCATAGTACTTGACTATTTTTTGCTACAGCTATCACTGTACTTCAATATTCTATGTCTGCAGGTTTAAACTCAGACCACACAGCACATGGCAAAGGGAACATTATTTTTTTTCAGATGGAAATTCAGGCAGGTTATGCTTGAGTTAAGCCATTTTAAACTTTAATAGCTCTTTGTTGTAAATGTGCAATACAGAGCTGGGAGTATTCTCTAACGGTGGCAGAATGTTAATTTAAAACACATCTCTGTAGAGTCAAGAGTGAACTTCCAAAGCTTCTGCAGCACGAAGGTGYAGAGGCAGAGAACATAACCAGTTTCAAGAAAGGATTAGGTAAATTCATGGGCAAAAGGTGTCTCAGTGGACATGAAAAGAAGCTGACAGGAATGTTCTTTCTAACTGCTGTAATAAAACCACCTTGTATGATGGGAAAGTTCAAGGAGATTGGACATATAAAAATAGCCACATTTCACATTTTCTCTATATAGCATACCCTGGACTGAGGAACTACTGGCCTGACCCAGAAGGGCATTTCTTATCTCTGTGGTATCACTTGTAAGCATCAGGTGAAACTAAACACAAATCAAAATAAAATATGACAGTAAAGATATGACCGTTGGAGGAGTATAATGCTTCTTGGATGCAGTAGTGCCAGAATACCTTACATTCACACATAATATATAGACTCCATTATCTACAAACTGACTTTGAGGTATTTCTTCAAACAATTTCCAAAAAATAGACTCCTGTTTTCTTCATTCAAGTTGCTGTAGAGATTTTTAAACAAGTTTTATCCCCTTCTTCTAACATGTTATCTTGACCGAAAAAAAAAAAAAAAAAAAAAAGGCCTCTTAATAGACCAGATGATTTTTATTTACTTAATGGGGACAAGACAGACATAACATAAAATCACTTAGTTAAAAAATGAAATGGAACTGGATTAATATCCTCTGCACAATGCAGCTCTGTTAAGAATAGGATTAAGGTATTATTTGGACATCAAAAACCAACCTTATTCCTAGTTCAGTGTTATGGATGCTTTATGATTCTTTCTATTTATGATATTGTCAATCCATTATGTTTTATAAACATTAGAATTGTTTGAAGAAAAATAATAATAATAAAAAAACACTTTCAGAATTTCACAGTGAGATGTAGTGAAAGTAATTATGCTGTGAGGGTTAAAAAAGAGGTTGTGAAGTAATGCCAGATAAGACACTAAATCTTTTATATTCATCTGTGATATTCTGTCGTGGGTCAAGCACACTGAATTACTCTTTTCTTCCTACTGTTAAAATTGGTAACCGACTCCAGGAACACACACAGAATTCAAAAAAGAGATCAAAACTGGCACGTGTGTATATCAAAGGGKTTTGGAATGATAACAAGACATTTAATCAGCCCCTGGTTGTTTACTAACAGCAGGAGATCTGAACCAGCCATTTAGCAGGTTAGAAGGTAATCATGCACAGCTAATTGCTGCTCCTAGAATACCACTTTCTAAAGATGTAGATTTCTACCCCRCTGAAGTGATCTGATGCTTCAGATTTGTTTTGCAGGAGGTTGGCAGATGCTGTAACTAGAGTCTTCAGGAGGTAAGACAAAATGACCAAAACAAAAGGAAAAAATAGATTCCCTAAAAACAAAATACATCAATAGCAAATCACCAGATAATCCAGCACTGAGATATAGTAAAAGTCCTAAAAGTTCAAAATATGTATTCCAATTGTGTATTGCCACAGGTGCTCAACAAGAGACAAGAGTAATAAACACATCAAACCATTGGAATATCCAACAAATCCTGTGTCACTCCAGCAAACACTAAAATTCAAAGAAAAAGCATTGCATCTCAAAGCTGAACTGTTTCAAACTGTTTAAGACAACTGATAGGAAAACATAAAGGTATAAAACTCTTACTTATTTCACTTCCCTTCTAAACAGGTCAGCAAGACAGAGCTAAAAAGCTCCGTCTCAAATTTCTTCCTGCTTACAATGCTAATATGCACACTATATGTGTTGACCCTAATTATTTGCTGGTGTAAAATAGGATTTGTTAAGTATTTCAAGGAGCGTGGCTAAATAAACATGCTTCTTCATGCTTCTTTGAAAAAAGATATGAAAGTAAAAACAAGTGCTCTCACCCCTCTCAGAAAAAAAAAAAAAAAAAAAAAAAGCACAGAGTTTTATATATGCTGTATGCAGAAATCTAGTTCTGCATAACATTAGTTAGCCAGCTCTTATTCGTATATAAACCAGCCACTTTGTCAATTCTTGAGGGAGGGAGTGTTTTAGCTACTCTTAGAAAGAGGAAAAGAAGGGCTCTCAAAAAACAAACCTAATTAAATACAAATAATGTTTTTGTTTGTTTGTTTTCCCAGCTATTGTATATGTATGAATTCTTTCTGGGAAAGCTTTAGATGTATCTCTTTTATTCTGGACTTAGGCTGACAAAAAAAAAAAAAAAAAAAAAAAATGGAACAAAAGCCACACAGGGATTATTTGGAGAAGTTAAAATATACGAGGCCTTGGAAAAAGCTGTATAAAACATATTTCAGGCCTAACAAAAATCAGCAAAATACTCTTAATTTTTTTTTCCCTCTTTTTTACTAAGATGAGAGATTTAAGCTTAATTATTTAGAGTATTAAAAAAATCATGGCTTCTGAAAAGAAAACAATCACCTTACACACATGCAGTTTTACATCACAGAATTGTATTTTACTAAATGACAAGTGAAGAGCTTGGCAAGAAAAGAAACTTGGCCTGCCTATAGAAATACAAAGAAAAACAGAAAGATAAYAGTTTTAAAGGTCTTTCTCATAATATTCTTAATTATATCTAAATAAGGCTAATTCAATAAAATGTTTGCTGTTGCTGTCATTTTCTTAAGGAATTTATCAAATTTTAAAGTAAAATACCATGTTATTATATTTTCTTCAACAAAGATCAAAATATATTGTCCTTATCATAAGTTAGCTAAYGACTGAAAATATTTTATATATCTGGAATATTCACATCTTTTAATCTGTACCTATATTTCTAGGTATACTCAAAAAAAAAAGGGCAAAGTTGAAAGCAAAGTTTTCATTCAAAATTAAATTTTAACAGAAATTTTTGTATAATACTTGTTCTGTTTAATAAGGTCGATKATTCACACCATTGACTGTCAGCCTTGCAATTTTATGTATTCTACAAACACATCATAATATCTTTGAACATCCATTATTTTAAATTAATATACTATTTGGTACTTCCTGTGATTTCAAGTCAGTCAAATATCACTTTTCTATTCTCATTTTATATATTSTATGTGCTTTCTAAAATAGAAAGCTAGTGTTACTGCCATGAATATTTTTGTCTAAATTAAATGCTTGGTCTCTACAAATACTCATGACTTCATTCTCTCTGAGTATTTGTTTCAATAAAATCTGATTGTTCAAATGAAAACGGAAAACAAACACAAGAGAACAGAGATCGTGGCCAAAACCAATCCATWAAGGAATACAAACAAATATTTGTTTTTCTTTTATTCCACATGCTTTAGTGTGAATTATGTGGATAGTTCATCTTGTTTTAATAATAAGTAAAATGAGAAATTTAACAGTTGTTCAGCTAGATGTACCTGTCTGAAAAGGTATGTCAGAATAAAAACGCAGAGAGTTTCATAGGGGCCATGGGGTGTTTTTAGAAACCTCAATATCTGTCATGTGGGAAACATCTTCAAAAATTAGCCAAAGGTGATTATGGTTGTGATAACAAGTGAGAATTTAAAACAAAAATAGTATGTTTAAAGATAGGTAAATATTCTACACTCAGATTTATGAAATCTCTTTGTGTTTGTATGTAATTATCTACCAACCTATGGAATAGGACACTTTGCATATGTGTGATTCTGCATCAGTAGGTGCATGAGGAGGGATTTAGACCTAGTCTAACAGGTTTGAGTTCATCTAGATATTCACTCACTTGTTCATAGACTGATATTTTAAATCTCTTCAAGAAAGTCCAGGACTTGGCTCACAGAGCCTCTGCTCTGCGCTGTGGGTGTGCCCATCTGGTCAGAGGGACCAGCTCTAGCACATGACATCTCCGCTTGTGCTTCTGTACATGGGCTTTTTTTTATTGTGTGTGTTGGGTGGCTGTTGCTAACCTATGTCTTGTTCCATTATATAGCCAAAAATGAGCCAGGGTGTTCACAAATTAGAGATATGGGAAATGTTCCAGAGTCCCACAGTGTCAAAACAGCCACAGATACTTGTACAGTTTTTCAGTACTTCCCAGTACTTCCCATTAATGTTGGGGTTTGTCTGAAAATGCTTTGGGTTTAATCTCTTGTATTGCAAGGCTCTGGAAGAAAGGAACATGTGTTTAAATTATTAAAAAAAAAAAAAAAAAAAAAAAGGAAAAACTTCAAAAGTGAATTACTTACCACAATGAAGTTAAAGGCAAGTCTCCAGTGCCCCAGATTTCCTGGTGTTTCCAAGTTAGATCAGGATCAGTGCCTTAATTATGCATACAGTGAAACGTGCCTGTCACTGCGAATGTAATTTTCATTTATCCCTCAAGAAGAAAAATAAGTTCGTGAGCTTCCATCTCTCCACATTCTTATTATCAGAGTGACTTGCATTTTCTTGGAATTGCTCCACAATTGAGATTGTGATTTAGTCTTTGATTGAATGTTTTGCACATTGAATTTCACTTCAGATTTTCTCTAGCTCTTTTAAACTGAAGCATGGCTTCAGTTTACTAACTTTCTGAATAGCAAAGTATTCAGAACAGCAGCTGGGATGATAGAAACTTAATGAGGGCAAAGTTACTGAGTACTCTTTCAGTTGATCTCACTAACCTTTGAATGAATAAAAGCAATGCCTTATGGGGCAAAACTTAGCAGTCCTACCCTGTTAGTTCATAAAAAGGAGGACTGCAGAAGAGAAGATGCTCATCCTCAGGAAGAAGACAATTCTGTGTCCTTCTCAGACTGTAAAGAAGAATTGAAATGTACGATCAAGGGTCTATAGAAGTTGTTTAATTGATCTGATTCATCACAGTTGCATACATATTTTTAAGGGGTATAAATTCATCATGCTATTCAGATAGTTCAGATGGTCACACTCTTCTTGCCCACAGCCACGTATTCCCATAGTCATCGTTTCATCAGCAGTAGCATTCATGCAGTTACACTTTTTTTTTTCTCCCAACACGCACGTAATCCAAGGGAATAAACAAACAAATGAAAAAAAAAATTTTTTTTTTTTTTTTTTGTAAAGATCAATGGTGGAAGAATATTAGAAGAATATTACTGCTGGGGAACATAGGAATCAGATCATTTTCAATAACTGGGCATAGTGATGCTGGATTAGAGACACAGATCAACATCTTTTTGTCTTGCACTCAGTCACTCAGTCACCCACACTGAAGTGTCTCATATTAKCTAGGCTGAGTAAGCCTCAGCAAAAAAGAATCCTGGTTTAACTCCTGAGATGGGATACAAGGATCATCAGCCCCGTGGGGCTAGAACTAGAGGAGTTATTAAACATCACTATATCTACTGCTTGGAACAGAACCCAACTTTCAAGTGTAAGTGTGTGCTTATTGAGATTAATAACATCTAATTCAGGCAGTATTCCTAAAAAAAACTTATGGCTTTTCTTATTTGAAAATAAAGAGTGCTAGAAAGGTCATGTGAGTGCACGGCCAGGAATTCTGCAGAGAAATTTCAAATTTCTTGGTAAGAGACTCTTCTTKTCCTGTGAAATCACTGCAGACTTGGCAAACTGAAAGCAACAGAAGTTAGAGAGTGCTTCCACTTCTAATTCTACTTCGTATCTTTTCTGAGGTGAAAGTCTTCTATGAGACTGTGGAATTATTTGTTTGGATGTAATCTCTCTCCACCATGAAAGGCCATGAATTAAAACAGAGCAATGAAAAGCAAAACAAGTATTATAGATATATCACTTCCTATAAACCTTCCTATGAAACTGAAAAAGCCGTCCAAGTGTTTTTAACTATGTGATAATGTCAAGAAAAATAAAAGCCATTGAAGCTTAGGCATTGTCTTACTAAAATGGATGGTAATATAAAGGATTTGTTCTAATCAGGAAGCAGAAGCTGGTCAGATATTTGTGAGTATATAATCACATATGGATTTAAACAGTGGTATTATTGTAGAGCAGTCTTGGACAGCAGAGCTACCCTAACTTGGCAGGTAAATAGTGTTGAGAAGGATGAGTTTCAATGCACCTGAAGAATTCAGGTGCACAATCCCCTTTGAAAAGCTAATGAACTGCCTCCCTAATTCTGCAGCACTTTTGACAAGCTCTGCTTCTTTTGCAAATCCTGTATATAGGACAAACAAAAGAGAACTTTCTGAAGGTTGCCTTATCGTTTATGTTTGTGAAATTCAGTTCCTCACAAAAGCATATCCACTCYTCCGCTTTCTTAGAGCAGTTATCCAGTCAAGCCCTTTCCTGGCTGCTTCTAAGTTCTGTTTCTTCGCTTATCTTTGGCCACTTGACTTCACTTCAGTCCACTGTAATAATGAGAGTCGTCTTTGATAGAAAGCAGCATAAAAAAGACCTCATTTCCTCTTTCTTGATTAATTTTGCATCCCTCAGTACCTATTTACCTTGATAGATCAGAAAATCATTTCCAAGGAAATGAATGAATTTAAATAGCACTTATCTTAAGCAGACAGTACTGGAATTGGTGCAGTGTTTTTCAGAGTTACATTGTTTGTGGGCAGACTGTGTGTCCATTTTAGTGTTTCTACACTGTGGTTTAAATATTTAGAAATTGCATGTCTTCATGTAAGTTTGGAGGGGAAAAAAAAGGTCTTTTTTTTGCCTGCATTGTGCAAGTTAATGCAGTTAAATTATGACCACACATTTGTTCCATGCTTTTGAGCAAGACATGTCTGTTTCTCCAACTCTATTAAGTAAAAGAAGGACAAAATTCAAATAAGTATCGGAGAAATTATAAATAAGAAGGACAGAGGATTTTCTTGTTTTATTGAAAAACAGAGACTCATACTGCAACAACAACAAAAAAAAAAAGGGAGTCCAGAGAATTACTTCAAGCTTTGGCATAGATAATTAGTGATAATAATTAATTGTTAGGAAAGGAAGGAAGAATTATATTTTTAAGATTCTAGAGAACTGAAACAGGTACTCAAGAGACGTTGAAGTTTGCAACAGAGAAATTAAAATACTCAGAATGTGAAAATAGGACAAAAGAGAGAAAAACTATTGTCTATATGGGGAAAAAAGAGAATATTAGATAATGTTAATTCTTGATTGATATATATAGATATTTAATGTGTAACTTAGGGGTACTGTGTGTAGGATTTGCTTTTGTCASTGGATATTTTATATAGAGGATGTGCACACAAAAGTGGTTGTCCTTTCTATATTCATGTAAATGCTATCTATAATAAAAATTTTCTTGGAAGCAAACAATCAGATTTGTGAAAATATTTTAAGCAAATATCCTCAGCACAGTCATCTCTAGATGTCAGTTTTCATATTATTATTATTATTATTATTATTATTATTATTATTATTATTATTATTATTATTATTATTATTATTATTTAACTTCAATATCATCCAACATTAAAAGAACATGAGTCTGCAAGAGGAAATTTCAGAGGTAGAGGAGCAGGTTTCTCTTTTGTAAAAGAGTTGAGAAGCGTTAAGGTTTCTGAGTGATGAATGGCAGAAGATATTTTGGAGCTGCAAAGAACCGAGAGCAGAAATGTTAATTTTGATATGTAAGTGGTCATGCTGACACTGAAAACTGATGCAGTCTCCTGTTTTTAGGAAATATAATTAGGCAATAAGTAAATCAATTCACATTACACAATGGTGAATGTGTGTTCTTTATTGAATTGTTCTGTTTCCCTCAGGTAGAGCGTGTGCCAAACGATGTAATAGTTACCATGGGAACTATCCTTGTGTAATGAGAGATGTAGAAAAAAGCTGTGAGAGCTTGTAAAATCCCACCTGGCATACACGTGCTATAAGAAAGAAAGAAAGAAAGAAAGAAAGAAAGAAAGAAAGAAAGAAAGAAAGAAAGAAAGAAAGAAAGAAAGAAAGAAAGAAAGAAAGAAAGAAAGAAAG
>NW_020455473.1:64355-83049 GCF_003342845.1 Nothoprocta perdicaria | reverse complement strand
AAGGAAGGAAGGAAGGAAGGAAGGAAGGAAGGAAGGAAGGAAGGAAGGAAGGAAGGAAGGAAGGAAGGAAGGAAGGAAGGAAGGAAGGAAGGAAGAACTAGTAGCAGAAGCAGGAGCAGTGCAATAGTAATGTTTGTGTATTTAAGAAAGTGAAGTAGCAGTTTGTTTTTAAAATAGACCATGTACAGTGGTGTCACTATTTGTAGGACAGATGTTACTTAGTATGATCTAATAATTTAAAATAGAAAAATAAATGAGGGAAAAATAGAAATACGAGAAATGATTTCAACAGATTGATAGTGTAATGTGCTGTACTACAGCGTGCATGTATTTATTAACATCAGAAAAGTGTAGCTCATACTTCCACTCCTTCTATTCTGTCAATCTGACAGTCTTTCTTAGTAATGTGAGAAAAGAAAGGGAAAACATTTTCTGTAAAAGCTCTTAAAATATCCTTTTGGGAATCTCAATGTTCCACCAAGCCTAATATTTTGCAAATTATATGATTTTGTGATAAAATAGCACCTTTTATTTTTTTCCGGGGGGAATGCTTAAACCATAGGCCTCTTATTTTCTGTTTTTATTCAAGCATACAGAAAAATCACAACTATTTAACTGCCTTTGAGAACCAGAAACAAACCAGTAATTCTAGATATTGTTTTTTTTTCCTTTTCTTTTTTTGGTACTTTTATAGTAAAATGCAAGTTTTGAGAAAACAGACAGGATCAATTCATCTTTAAAATATTTTCTCTCAAAAAAAAAAAAAAAAATCTGAATTTACAAAGTAGTTCGTTGGACCAGAGGA
The DNA here is from genome assembly GCF_003342845.1 of Nothoprocta perdicaria. Classification (NCBI taxonomy): domain Eukaryota; kingdom Metazoa; phylum Chordata; class Aves; order Tinamiformes; family Tinamidae; genus Nothoprocta; species Nothoprocta perdicaria. The sequence continues at coordinate 82,244 of NW_020455473.1, read as the reverse complement.
ATATATTTTTTTATTGTTTTCTTGAAGAACTTTCATGACTGTTAATCATTTTGAATCTCCTTTGAGCCACAAGTGGTTTTCAAAACAGTTCAAAGTAAATTATAATTCAAACAGATAGACTGCAATATCTTCTCCAGGTAGCCTTAAGCCATCAGTTAACATTTTTTTGAATCTTGTTTTATTTTATCTTAATATATAGAATACAAACATATATATATATAYACACATACATATATATATAAAGGTCTTATGAAAAATAAATATTTCTCAGGTCTCTTAAATTCTGGAAACATACTACATGTGTTCTTACAAAGGCCATGACTAACTTGCAGAAATAAATGTGATGTTTTAATTGGAATATGCTGTACTCCCAAAACATCTTTTATTGTACAATCTCAAAGTACTCTCCTGACATTTACTAATTAATGGTCTGATCCTGCCACCCTTACTCATGCACATAATTTTTACTTGTGATTATAATCTTTCAGACCTATTGCATGAATAAGAACTGCAGAGTCTACTTCTACTYAGTAATAAATGAAATAAATTGGGAATGGTTTTAGATAGCTAATTGCAAAATGGTTACTCAGGGACAAAGTAGGTATTCTTTTACTGCAGAGGATATCTGGAAGAAAGTAAACATGCTCAAATGTGCTGCCTATTCTGCTTGTTTTCTGCGAAACAAGGTTGACTCCTAAAGCTGGATCTAATTTTTAACAAATTGTTAAAATATCTCCTTGAGAAAAGAGAAAAGGAGAGAGAGAAAAAGAAAAACTATTTAACAATGAGAGAGAGAGTGGAGGGTATGCTGATCATAGGATCAAAGAATATGAACAGGAAACCAGGAAGGAAACAGAGCACCCTACCTAGAAGCTATCAAGGGAATTGCCATGGCCCGATCGGAATTTAGAGACCAGAGAAGCAGAGAAGGGAAACAGCGGCCAGCAGTAGTTAGGATTACCCACTAGCCCACACTCATCTCCAGAAATATTCTTCCTCTTGGTAGTGTGAATAACTAGATTGGACAAGGATCAGGGGACTTGGCGAGGGGATCACGTAGCTTGATAGAAAGTGATAGTGTAAATAAAAGGCTGAGGGAAAAAGCTCAGGCACAATTTCAGTAACGGGCAGGAACATGATGCACTTGAACCACCTTAAACCCCTTCCTTGCAGCACAAGGGCATAGCTGAGTACTCCTGGAAAAAAAAATAAATAAATTAAATAAATAAGCACACACATGTACAAACAGCCATGCCCAACACTTCATTAAGCAATCCCGAGCTGATATGCCCAGTGGATCAGGGAAACATATTTGAACATAAGCCTAACTACTGATTTCTGACCCTCCTCAGGTAATAAGTACTTTTCTTCTGAATCAGGGCAGGACATGAAGTGAAATAAGTACAAGCTTATAAAGCTGTAGCTACAGCAGTGACAGACATGCATGCAGTAAATACTTTTTACTTATGCAAATAGTCTGAATGATTTCAGCAAAACTATTCAGAAGTAAAAATTATTCACGAGTAATATTTTGAGGATAAATTACTTACCAATAACTGTCATAAAATGCTTTGTTTTTCAATAAAATTTTGGGGAGTATAGACCTGGATTATAGACCCAAGGAGTATAGATACATTCCTTACTAAGCTATATAACTTGGATTGTTGTCCTAAGGCTTCTATAGAGAGAGAAAGAGAGAGAAAGAGAGARAAAGAGAGAGAAAGAGAGAGATAATTTGGAGAGGAAGAATGGCATCTACAGATATTTATTTAGTCCATTAAGGTCTAATTCTCTGCCTGGAGAAGCTTCTCTTTTTCTCCTGACAGGAGTGAAGCTTCCAGTAATTAGGGACCTAACTTATGCACTGCAGCAGAGTTGGAAGAATCTGAGTCACAGAGCATTCAGTTCAGTACCATGAGTTCATGCTTGTTTTGGAAATACATTGTGTATAACCTGTTCTATGTAAGCTTTGCCATTGCCTCCCTTTCCTCCTAGGGCCTCAGCTGCCTGTGTCACCAAGACCCCAGACCCAGCTCCTATGTGGTCCAGCAGTGTAACCTTAGTTCAGACTTCTGAGAAAGAAGAGCTTTGAGAAAAACTAGAGATACAAGACATAAAGTATAAGAAAACTAAAATCATAGACAAAGGAACATTATTGAGATGGGGAGCATTAGTAACCTAAGTTTTCAGGATTATAAACGACAATATAATCATCTAATAAGAAAAAGAATAAATAAATAAAAAAGGTTTTGATCACAGTCATTAGTGTCAGTGACTAGTAGCAATACTGTCAGGTCAGCAACTAAACAAAACTTACCAACTTTTGGGGGAGTAGTAAAGACTGATGTTTTCCCTCCCATCWTTCTGGTCAGGAAGGACTTTTGAGGCGCCTGCTTGGGGATGGTGACATCTCACAGTTAAATGTGTCAGTAAGCTCCAGGCTATCTTTTCTATGTTAGCCAATAACAATTGTCTTGTTCTTTTAACTGCATACATACTGCTTGAACATGATTAAAGATGCTTAAAGTGATCAAAAAAAAAAAAAAAAAAAAAAAAAAAAAAGGCACAGTGTGATAAGGAGTAGTAACATTATGACAGTAATTGACAAAGTATTGGTCTCAATCATCTTTTTAAGAACTTTGACAACCTTTTGACTTTATGATGAAAGTCAAGCTCATTTGACTGAACGTATCTTGATTCTTAAAACCCCATAGTTCCTGTATTCATACTGCATCTTCCAGGAACTTTTAATTAATCTTTTGAGTTGTTGTGGAAAATTCCAAGTAGGACTCTTTTCAGAAATCAGCAGGGAATTGGTCACGACACTATTATTTTAGAATATGCTTTAAGGAAGTAAGAAAATAAAATTTTATAGCATATTTATTTACTAATACAATGCTAATATCTTTCCTTTTATTTACTTGCATTCTTTTCTTCTCTCTCATCAAATAGTTTATCAAATTTAGAATTCTCCTGCCTCGTTCTTTTTTTTTCTCTTCAGCAAACTCTGCTATTTTTTTTTTCTATTTCCTGTCTGTAGTTCTTCCAGTTCTTCTAATTCATAACAGTAGTTAGTTCAGCTTTTACTCTCCTTTTTTGTTATAAACTGTTACCAAAATAGTCTGTCACCTATATTTCTTTATTTATTTATTAGATTTAGAATGACAGCTTATTGTTCACAAAGAAATAAATAGCTTAAGTTCATTTAAAATAATATTCATTTCAAATATTTCAATGAGTTCTGTCCTTGAATTATTATATTTAAAAAGTCATTAAAACTTCTTTATGTCATTCTATTTTACCTTGCATTTTTTTTTATAATGTCCTTAGTGGATTAAAAGTAATAACTATAATAACTTAGTTCAACATCCACTCTCTTAGGTGACATAATTAATTATCCTACTATATTGACACTTTTTTGTTTTGTTTTCATTGAATTGAAAATGTAGAATGCTCATAATTTGCCACAAAGATCAAAAGCTATCAGTTGTCATGGTAGACAGAAAGTATACGTGAATGGTGAGACTTGTTAATATTTCTGCATTCTGTAAATGCCATGTCTTGGTAATTATAGCAGATTAAGCTTTCTTGTATTAAAAAACTCAGCTGGAAACATAACTTGCATAATGTTCCAGATATCAGTTAAACAACTAGGAAATGTATGATTAGCGTCAATGTAAAAACAATCAAATTCTTCCAGAAGATTCAGCTTTTGCAGTGGAGAGAGAAAAAGACTTTTTTTAAAGTAAATACACATATTTCCATATCCTGCCACTTCTCAAAAGTGTTCATTASAAATGTTGACCAGATTTCTGAAGTAGAAGTACCTGTCTTTTTCTAGAAAATTAATACTCTAAAAGATTCCACATGCATTTAATCACTTAAGCTACTTTTTATTTCATCAAACTAYGGCCAAAAAAAGAAAAAAAACTCTTAAAATAGAGAAAATTCTAGCCTGTCAGGTGAAACAGATTAAATAAAAAGGCTTAAAAATGACTGTCCACTATGTCCTTGAAATAAATTCTTTCTTCCACACTTGCTTGCTAGTCCATTGACTTTTAGTGGTTTTCAGATTGCAGCAAGTCTCCTCTTGTTTTTTTTTTTTTTTTTTTTTTTTTTTTTTTTTTTAAATCTTTTCCATGTTACCTGTCAGGCCGGGCTGGATTTGATCCACGCTTCAAGACAGCCCTCCAGCTGCTTGCATGTTATGTTGTTGGGATACTTTCAAAACCAGGCTCAGCACAGAGCTGCTGAAAGGTCTTCCTCTTCCTTTGGCTGCCTCCTCCTCTAGCCTTCGTATGGACACAGAGCACGTTGGATCAGCAAATGGACCTATCTGAATACAGACTTCTCTTTTCCAACAGGATTAATTTTCAGTTAGATCAGCAAGCATGTCTGGTGTACTGACCTCTGCTGCAGGCTTTGTCTTGCGCAAAGGTTCTCTCTGTTTGCCCAACACTGCGTGCCAAAAGCAGCCCTCCACTTACCTTTCAGAGATGCTCAAAAGGAAAGAGCAAAACAGCACTTTATTTATTTATTTATTTATTTATTTATTTATTTATTTATTTATTTATTTTCCCTCCAGGATATCCTGCTTCCCCCAGATGCAACCAAAAAAGCAAACTCACTTGTTATCACAGAAGCACAGTTATCACAGAATCAGTTATCTACAAAGCATTCAGCATCCACATGGTAAACTGTGTTGAAACTCCATGTATCTCTGACACAAGTATTTAAAGAGATGTAATTCATTATATTTTGATAGAATTTAATACAAATCAGATTAAGCAAAATGGGAAATTCAAAAGGGGTCTTACTTAGAAGTTTTGGAATTATTTTTTTCCATTGTGAATTCTTTCTTGTTGGCTTTTTAGGAGGTATTTTTCTCTCTCTCTCCCTCTCTCTCTTCTTTCTTTCCTGCCTTTCTTTTGTATTCTGTCATGAGACACTTATGAGACACAAACTGAGATTCATTGCATACATTTTCTATAGCTGTAACATTTTCTTTTATGCATTTTGCAAGGAAAGTAAAAAGATTTTAAGTGAAAATTTTCTGAATACTTAGCGAAACCCATAGCTTTCTGTGCAGGATTTTAGGTGAGAAGTGTATAAAATATTCTCCCTATCTAAAATGTACATTCTGGTACCTGTGGCAATTAGAAAAGACAACGTTATTTTAGTAACAAATAATTTTCCCTTCCATTCCAGAGATAAATCCCAAACTGACTCATTTTATTTTTGATTCACTTCCTGTCAGAAAATGTGAAAAAAAAAAAAAAAAATGATACACAGATTTCACTTACAAGGAGAAACAGAGGGATGAGATTAAAGGAGGAGGAAAAAAAGTATCTCTTTTTATAAACTTGATTACTGCTGGATAAGAGAGAAAGAAAAGAAAAAAAAAGATACAATTAGCTTTAAAAAATGACATGATCACTGACTGCTAAAAGGAAAAGAATTACGTAAATGTCAGTACTCTGGTCCTAATGGGACCAACCACAGTATTTTTGACAGCACATTTTTGAAATATATGTGGGATATGCTGCACATATTTGGTAAGTTCTTCTCCCAGAGGAAAGATCTGCATCCATATCTTTGACATAGAAATTTGATGTCCTGAGTACACTGAAGGTGTCCAGTTCTTCCTAATCAGTTCTTAGGACTCTGAGCCACTCTAAGGTGGTGTAGATTAATTTAGCGCAATGAAACCAACAAATCTCTGCCAATTTACATCAGTTGAGCTTCCAAGCCTGCTGTAGGGCAAGAAATGACCCAGGTGTCCCAGAACACAGAAAGGAAAAGGAGACTGGAATTCACACAAAAGCACATCAGCAACCCAGAGATAGCTTTTTCCCAGCTCGTTTCTCATTAACTTCCTACAAAAATAAAAAAAATAAAAAAAAGGTGCTGATACTGTTGATATGTAAGAATAGTATAATAACAGTATAGTAAACTAATACAATTAACCACTTAATAGGAAACAGTGGAACTAATTTCAAAACAAGTACACCAATCATGACTCGTCTGTTTTTGACTTTCAATAAACATGAGTCAAGACTTCCATAACTAAACCAAAAGAAAACTGTCACTAAACACACTTGGATAAAATTATACACAAGAACTAGTGAAAAGTTTAACCTCTGGACACTATTATTTACTGTATAGTTTGATCTAAACTATATCACCTTTACTCTTTAGTGAGTCAGGGGGACTCTTGAATAACACCGTGGAATCAAAAGGAGCTACTTTGCTCACTTCAAAACAAATGAAGCTATTTATCTGAACATTTTACCAGAGACAAAATTSAGTTGATGTCTAGTGTCACATGGAGAGTCATAACCCAGTATCCTAGGGTTATATCACTTGGCCTTCATCTGGATCCATCAATGGGCAGATATTTCATTAATCTTGTGCTTATCTGCTGCCTGTGCTTATCTGATGTGGATATTTCTGCAACTCTATGGGGTGACAGTGACAATGGATAATTACAGATGGGTAGCAGAATTAAGTCCCTTATCTCAATCAAATATAATGGRCATCTAGTTCCCACATATACACCTGCACCTATATTGCAAGCATATTCATTTGTGCATTTACACAGTGAGTTGAGTCCTACCCAGGATGTGGAAACACAAACTGCACAGAAGACTACGAAGAATTCACAGAACATGGCCCAGAAAAGCAGCAGTATAGAAATGTCTCCCAATAGAGGTACTTGAACCACTAGCCTGCTRGTTTAAAGAAAGCTGAATCACTTGTAATTTAGTAAAGTCTTCTTTGAGATAAATTAATGTGTCCTAATCTAACTGGCCATACACAGAATTCACAGAATTCACAGAATATTTAAGGTTGGAAGGGACCTCTACAGATCATCTAGTCCAACCTTCCTGCTCAAGCAGGCACACCTACAGCATGTGGCACAGGGYGGCATCCAGGCAGGTTTTGAAGACCTCCAGAGTAGGAGACTCCACAACCTCCCTGGGCAGCCTGTTCCACTGCTCTGTCACCCTAACAGTAAAGAAGTTGCTCCTCACATGGAGACGGAACTTCTTRTGYTTCAGCTTGTGGCCWTTRCCCCTCGTCCTATCGCTGGCCACCAGTGAGAACAGCCTGTCCCCTTCCTCCCTGCATTCTCCCTTCCTGAACTTATACATATTAATCATATCCCCTCTGAGCCTTCTCTTCTCCAGAGAAAACAGGCCCAGCTCACTCAGCCTCTCATAGACACGGTGCGGCCAGGAGAGACACAAAATGAGACCCAGYTAGTGGTCAGGAGAGTGAAAACTGGTAGTTTCCACAAACATCAGTTATCAGATTCCATTTACCCAGTTTCAGAGAGCTACTGTGCAGACTTCTGTGCTAGTCACTAAGAAACTGTTCGCAAAGCTTCTTTTATAGCCAATGGAGAGAAATGGGCACATACAGGGCACAGTTCATCTATTCTGGTTTATTAGTCTATATTGGACTGAATTTTTTTTTTTCTTAACACTGTCTATTTCTCTTCATTGGCTATAAAGAGAACCTAGGGTTACTGGTTTAAATTCAGGCATCCACATTTGATCAGAGGACTCCCTCCTGGGTGTCTGTAGATAACAGCATGTCTTAGATCAGAGAGGAGCTCTGCACCATCTGCTCCAGACAGACTTGTCTAAAGCTCCAGCTCCACAAGAGGTAGGCTTGATCGTTATGCCAATTATAGGTACAGATGTATTTATCCTTAAATTTTTCCTGTAGCAGGAGTTATCTAATCCTATCTAAGTATCTTCTTATTACAGTATTTTAAAACTATAGTATCTCCAAGTGAAGAAAGATGAGGGAAAAAAAAAAGAGAAAGAAAAAGAAAAAAGAAATATTAGTCCCTCTCTTAAGTCTTCTTACTCAAATTTACCATTATACAGAACACCATGCATGGAAAGAATTATTACCAAGGGGGAATCTGAAAAAAAAAACATGAAGCAACTGAAATAAGAGACTAAGAGCAGGATTAAGAGTTCAGATCCGTTATAGCTAATTCTGCCACCAAACATAACACAAAGCAAACAGGGAAGAGTTTCACAGGTGGTAAAAATTATGCAAAATATTATCTTGTTTTGCTATCAGGAAAGCATCCAACCAAAGGTATTGTTTCTACTGTCATTGCAGTGAGTCTCTTAGCAGCCTGAAAGTCTAAGCCTCGCACAACACATCCAGTCTGTTGTTTGGCAACACAGGTTGCCAAGGCAACTAAACCAGTGCCTCTTCTGCTCACTGATGGATTCTGTCACTAAAATATAGAAATCAGGGTCCTGAACTGATTTGATGGTGCTTTAGAAGGCATTTTTCATGCCATAGAAATCTCCAGCTAATGAAACGCTGAATTCTGAATTATTAAATGCATTTCTTTAGATTTGCAGAGCTTACTGATGGGTTGAAGTTCATTTTGCTTGCTGTGATGTTGCTCACATGGATATTAGGGAGTTTGACATGACATTGAAAGAATACCCCAAATATTACTGCTATTCTTGTGTTAGTCTCTTTTCTGGGCAACACTGGATAATATATAACTCATATAGATGAGAATATCCTTTTAGTTAAAAGGATAAAAAAATTAGTTAAAAGTTTTATTAAAATACTATTTATTTCCTTTTGCACAGCTAAATACACATACTGAAAATGAGCAACAGTTTTTGATGAACAATTTGAAATATTTAAGTAATGGCTTCAAGAGATACTGCCTTTTAATTCTGGTTGCACACAAACAACAACAACAAAAGGATCTACTGAAGCTAGAAAAACATGGGAACTTGTGAATAAAATCTGAATTCTTCCAGTATAATGAAATATTCAGTTCTTTCATTATCAGAGAACAAACAAAATTCTCATTCCTTTCTCTCCTAGACATAACTTTGTACATATTCTCCCTTGTTTAAACCTCATGAGTTTTCTTCTTTATGAATCATTACTCTGTTCAAGTCAGAAATTCTTTTGAATGTCCCTTAAAGCTATTCTCCCACTGATTTCCACAATGGCATTCCTCCCAAGACCAAGCAGATGGTCTTGTTTCTTTCTTAACAAATGGCCCAAATGTTTCCACTTCCCTTTTTGGATAAATTCAGATAGGACAAATATGAATATGATTAAGTTTGTAATTTCTTATAAATTCTTTTTCTTTCCTACCTAACATTTTATTGAGGCTCCTACTTTTGAAGGCATTCCAATGTCTCTATGCACCATGAAGAAAATCAAGTCTTAGATATTTATGTTAGTATGTAAATTGTTGAGTTGAAAATTCAGAACTTGGTCTTCAGGATTAAGAAATTTCCTCTAGCTTTGTTTAAGGTAATGATTGCTGTTTCTGTCTTGCCATCTTATAACATTATTCAATTCTGAAGAAAAATACATTATTAAATGCATGGATATAGCCCACATTGCTGACATTCATTGATTCACTCTGTGAGAACTAAGCATATGGCAGAAAAGTGGTTTGCTGTGATATGAAGAAAAGCTATAACAAGACAAAAGAACTAAATATATTGTATCAAAGCAGATCACGGTTTATTCAAAATGGGGTCATAGTCATGATGTGTCACAAAAATTCAATGTCTTGCTTTCTCTGTAGATCAGGTTTCATCTTTAATTCCTCTTTGCTTCTAGTTCCAAAAGTCCACAGACTCATAATGGAATAGACTCATAATGGAATAATGAGAATGAGTTAAACCACAAGAATTCAACCCACTTACCTGTTAGTTGATTCTCAGTAAGAAGGAATGAAGTACAGTTAACTTAACAGACTGGGAAGTTATGTAAATAAAAAAAAAAAAAAATGTGAGAATATGGAAATGCTCTAAGTCAAGTGAAGAACTACAGAGGAGTATCCTTTTGAAATATAGTTAAAGCAACAAAGGAACAAAGGATAATAATAATTGAGAACTTGAAAACAAAAGATAAAGTAACTGGAAACTGGAAAGCTTTTCTGATGGTTAAATATATTTTACACTTGTAGATATGAGGAATCAGATCTATATGCATGCACCCTATCTTAATGCTTATTCAATAACAGCTATATTATGATTTGAACTTGTCTAAGTAGTTCAAATATAATTTTAAATCTGTACATGTTGACAGTTTAAAGAGTGGACCAAAATGGTTTAACCAGAGTGGAACACTTCTTTGTTTCTCATAAAGAGCCTTGGCCTACAAGCTGTTCTTCAGGCGATCTTTATTGTTCATTAGATGTTCAGGTGTCATCAAATGTTCTGTTACATCTTAGAAAACATAACAGTTGCTCATACCCAACCAATGTCCGTCTCAAAGGAATGTGTTTATACACTTACCCCACAGGGGATATTGTAGTATTASTTTCTTTTTGACTGCTTTTAAGACAGTTTGCATCACAGTTTTACCTTGGATGGGACACACACAGAATCACAGAACAGTTAAGGTTGGAAGGGACCTCTAGAGATCATCTAGTCCAACCCTCCCTGCTCAAGCAGGGACACCTAGAGCATGTGACACAGGATCACATCCAGGCAGATTTTGAAGATGATGTATTTAGTTTTCTGTTTTATTTGTATGCACAGAAGTAATGACAAGGGGGATAGCAATTTATCCAATTACAGACACCAAGTTAAACAGATGAATTTTCATGTATCTCTTTCCTACAAACAATGGAGAAAAAGAAGTAAAAAAAAAAAACAAGAAAAGAGGATTGAGCCAGACTCTATTCAGTGGTGCTCACTGATAGGATGAGAGGCAACCACACAATCTGAAACATAGGAAGCTTCATCTGAACATGAGAAAAACCTCTTTACTGGGAAGATGACTGAACATTAAAACAGGTTGCCCAGAGAGGGGATAACATTTCCTTCCTTGGAGATGTCCAAATGCTGTCAAGACACAATCCTTGAAAATATTCTCAAGGTGATCCTAGGATGTTAATAACTTCTTTCTCTGTATCAGTCATGAATGATTTAATCACCTGCAAAAACGGTTACTAATTTAACAATGTATCTTTATTTCTTTCTTTCACTTCAGTTTTCTCCAAATAGCTTTGACTAATCTTTCTGGGATGCGAAAACTCTATTTTGTAATTTGTGTTCACTCTTACTCATGACTTGACTCATCAAGCTGTTTTTTCCAACTCTAATTAAAATGTGAAATAACTGAAAGAAAATATCCCATATACTGCATTTGTTGATTATTATAGCTTTATGGAAATCTTTCTATGATTTTACACAYAAATGTTTGGAAGCTCAGGAAACCTTTTTGAAGACTTGGAACAGGAGTGCAAAAGTTATGTTCATGTATTTGAAAATATAAATATAAATGCTAATTTCTTCTTAGGAATGGAAATCAGTATTTATTTTTATCAGTAGTTTTGACTATTATGTATGAGCTATACAGATAAAGAAAAAACATTTTTTTATTGAAAAATACGGATATTTTGATTTCCATAATAGTAATTCTTAAAATAAAAGTTATTACTAATTATTATTCTTATCCATCTTGCAAACAAAATTTTATTTTTTAGGTATGAACACAACAAAATTTATAATTGATTTCACTCAGATACTAATTTCACAACTGAGMTGACTTGGAGGTATAATTAATGTTGATTACTGGATAATTTGTTTTTACAGAATGACAATGAAACTGTTTTGTTTGTCTGAGTTTTATTTGTGCTGTTAATTCAAAGAAAAGAAAAAAATCAAGCTTTGAATTTGATCAAAACATTTGCTTTATCTCTAAATCTTCTTTAAAAACGCTAAGGACAGACTGACTCCTGAAAGTCTTAAAGAATCGGGAACCACTGTGGTTTTTAAACACATATTTAAATTTAAACATATGTTTACATTTATATACGTTATAAACAATGTCTCTCCATGCTTTAACACTTTCTTGATAGATAGGTTTTATGTTGTTTAGTTGGTGTTTAAATTAAACATCAKTGTGCTTTTTTCTGAACTGCAGTGCCCACTTCTTGCACAATGTTAATATGACAGAGAAAAATGCTGAAGTCTTGAATATTACTGGGCAAAACTGAAAGCAAAACTCAATAAAAATTTAGCAGAGATTGAAGGGTTAAAGCAACAAGCTATAATACTATACTCATATTTTGCTGTAAAAGTTAAAATTTACCCCATCTCTCAGTCATTTACATCAGTAGTTTACATCTTTTAGTCTATTTGTAAGTAAATTTCTCAGCATACGTTGTCCTATTCATGAAATCATGTGAATGTTAGACATATATTAGATATGCACAGAGGAAACTGATTTCTTCAAGAAGATGGAAAGACTCATGCTTCTCAATTTCATAAGATTTATGTGAATGTAAATTCCTGCTACCTAAAGGACACACAATCTTTGAATTGCATGTGCTCTGAAATGTATCTCATATGTATCAGAGAAAGATGAAGGGGAAATCATACCATCAAAATCTATGTTTACAACTGAAATAGCTTCTGTAATCCAAACTCTCCGGGCTTTTCAAGTGGAGCATCCATTCTGGGGTTTTATTTGGATCTTGCAGTTCACTTCTTAGAACTCTAAATATATTGTAAGTATCCCTACTAGAACATCATGTAAAGTTTGCTTCTAACCCTGAAGACTTCTCTCTTGAAAGTTATTTAAAACTTTTGCAATAGAACGGGATATAGTTCCTTCTCTAGCAACACCAGACACAATTACTGACTGCAAAAAATTATAGTGTGAATGCTTAATTAACAGTATTGTGCTAATTATATGTAAGAAGATGGAGAGAATAAAGGAAATRGTGATCACTTTTAAGCAATATAAAAATCTGCACCATATTAGCCCAGATTAAAATACCACCTAGAATGACTAGTGACCACATTCAGATGGTGCTTTTTTTCAGCATTACTGCAATAAACATTCTAATTCATTTGAGAATAGTTGATGCATGTATTATCTGAGTTACATTGAAATGGCTATTGAAATTTAATTTTAGAAACCTACCTACAAATAGACAGGTGATAATAACCACATTTTGTTTTCTTGTGAGGTGTATATTGAGTGAGAGAATTGTCCATTAATAGTCTCAACACATTGATTTTTATTTAATGTAAACAAGGTAGCCTTTTAATTATAATTCATCTAACTCTACTGAATATACCATAAATTAATGTGCTACATTTAACAAATAGTACTAAAACTAATCATGAAAAAATGGATATGATAAGAGCAAGAATTCAAGATTATTCTTTTTGAATCTTCTGAATACTGTAAATTGTAACAAGTATATTTTGAGTGAAAACTTTATCAAAGGTGATTATGAAGCACATTTATTAGATATTCCTAAAATACATGTGTGAAGTACTGGTTTATTTTTCAATACTTTATTTTTTTTACATATATATGTGTGTGTACGTGTATGTGTGTATATATGTCTAGTTATATGTATGCATGTATGAATAGTTGGTCCTTTTGAGTGATATTAAATTTATACAGCAGGATCTATATGCAGGAAATATATATTCTACAACTGTTTAAATTATGAGAAATATTAAATATACAGGATACTGTGTCATTTTTACTTATTTGAGGAAAACTTTTGCTCCACAGGTGGTCTCATTGTTCAATGAGCAATATTTGTCTCTGTGGTCATTGTCAACGTGTTCAGCATCTATCCAATTAGCCTCGATCATTATTATCCTCTACAGATTAAGTATCTGGCACAAAATTTTGGAAGGGTTTAGACATGAGATTTTCATTTAAATTTCAAGTGCAATTCACTTTCCTGAACATGGGTCTTTGATGCCAAATGCCATATCCTTTATTATTGTACCTCATTCTAATTAAAGAACTTTTTTTTWAATTTTTTTTCTCTCTACAGCTACGTCATATCTTTTAGCCCTGTGCAACTGTCTCAATCACTCTTGAGCATCTTAAATGGCACTAGACATCTCTACTTAAATTTTGAAACAGATTTCTAATTAGCAGAGTCACTGGAGAGCAAGATTTCATTGCCAAATAAGTAGGAAGCTAGATCCATTTGAGATGCCCCAAGATATCCAAGATATGGTTTTTAATCAAATTGATACAACACTGGAATTACGGCAGAACGAGGCCAGTCTAGAGAAGCTTCTGGAGGCCAATTAGTACAGGTTAGGGTATTTTAAATGCACTCAAATGGTCATATTTGTAGCTATAATGGGAACTTAGCCAATTAACATTGGCTAAAGCTAAATTACAGAAGCTTAAATTTAGTTTTCCAGCACTTCAAGTGAATCCTACTCTATGCTTAATGCTACTTATAGGTCAGAGTTGTATTCACCTTCTAAATCTATTTTGGTGTATTTACTAAGACTAAGGGCTTGAGAAATGCTGAGTCCTCTCAATTCAATTTCCGTTGCAGAAATCCAGAACGCAGAGCGAAATGAAAGCTGAACTGGACTCATTCAGAAGGATTTTTTAGGATTCCACTGTTCTTTGGGAGCTGGGAAAGAGCACAGGCTTTGCTTCTGCTGAAATGAGCAGGCACATGTTCATTAACGGCAGCCTTTTTTGCTGACTTGAGATCAACAGATTTTGAGGCCATATTTTTGGTATATCTGTAAAGTAGCTTGTAGATCTACTAACACGCAACTTTCCTAGCAATAAGATATATAACAAAGATTTAAACCACAAAAGCATCTAAACATGTTCTGGCCAAACTGTGCCTCATTTTGTATATGCAGAAATATTTGGGGTTGGGGGCTTGCATATTGCTTGCCAGAGCTTACATATTGCTAATAGCTATATCTATATTTTAAACTGTGCTTTGACTTAGCAAGTCAGGATCCTAGGACTGTGCAAAAATAAATCTTAATCAACTTAATAGCTTATGGAAACTTATGGAAAAATAAATCAACTAGTCTTTAGAACTAATAAAWGAGAACTTCTACCTCAGTAAAAAGAAAGTTTGAAATCACAGAATCACAGAATGAATGAAATCAAAAGAATGTTTCTGTAAAACAGAGGAAATGTTCCATGTTAAAAAAAAAAAAAAATCCTGATGCAATTCTTTAGTTGCTTTTGGCATTGAAGTGTAGTCCTTAAAATTTATGATGACAGTTAAAAATAATCCTTCATGTTTAGTATTTTCATGTAACTTAGATAACTAATATCACGTGCATCAAACTGAAAAAGCACTATAAAATTAATATTTTTTTTTTCATTATCATAAGTCTACTTTACCATCTTGTAATAAATCTTTTGCTTTTCTCTCAGTAAATCAATTCTCATTCAGAGTAAATTGATAGCTGTCTAGCTAGAAGATTGTACTGTAAGTGACCTATCTATCACTTTTTTAAGCCTTAATTTCACATAACATAAAAATAAGAGGCAAAGTAGAATGACTAAAAGATACATGGAATAAGAACTTTGTGTCTGCCAGGCTAATTTTTCATAAGATTCTGTATTTTGAAGAGAACTAAATTAAATCTCTGTATATCTCATAGATAAGCATAAAATATTTTCACTCAAACAATGAAATACTGGTTGCCAGAAGCAGACATTTGGATATTACTGAAAAAATCCTAGGAGAGTTAAAGTTTCACTCTGAAGTTTACTCCTCTAAGTGCTCTCTGCAATTCCAGTAGAAGATCTTCTTGTGGCAAGCTAAAGAACCTTAAACGGTTTCTGAAGTCTCATTTAAAATGCAGGTAAAATGTGGAAAAGGAAATCTGACAAGCAAARCAAATATGATATTAGGAATTGTCAAGAAGTAGTAGCTGTGGAAGTCATTTTTAAATTATAGAAAGTACATCAAATTGAAAGAAATAACTGCTTTATAAATATCTGATTCAACTTTTTGTCAAAGAATTTAACAATAGTAAACTGACATAAAAAGAACTGTACTTTTCCACTATTTCCACTAAAGTATGGTCAACATAATATAGATGAATTACTGTTAAAAATGCCAGGTCAAATTCCATAGTTTAGCTGAATTGTGTTCAAAGGGTGAACAAGAGAAGGGATTTGAGCAGGTGCTATCCGAGGAAAAGCAGAAACCTCACACTAAAGTCATTTTTGCTATTGTGCAATATGACCTAAGTAGTTTCTACAAGTTCTGCTAGAAAAATTAAAGGGCCCTTAAATTTGTGTAGGATTTTCAATTCTCTTATAAAACACAAGCTTTACTTATCATGGTTTCAAGTCCCGTATCTCAGATAAAAAGTACATGAGACATTAATTCCATATTTTCTTTTCTTTGGCCATTTTGGTTAAATCATAGAATGTTGGAATTGTTGAAGTTGGAAAGGACATTTGGAGAGCAGAGATGTAAGTCCAGAAAAACATCACATTATCTGTTAGGAAGAGATATCCCCTTGGTCCACAAGGGTGACTTCATTATCTAATTACAAATGCAATAGAAGAAGTAGGCATCTGTGAAAGCCGTTTCACCTAAACTCAGATGTATGATCAGGACTCATCTAATACTACCTAAAAGAAAAAAAGAAAAAAGAAAAAAGAAAAAAGAAAAAAGAAAAAAAGAAAAAAGAAAAAAGAAAAAAGAAAAAAGAAAAAAGAAAAAAGAAAAAAGAAAAAAGAAAAAAGAAAAAAGAAAAAAAGAAAAAAGAAAAAAGAAAAAAAGAAAAAAAGAAAAAAGAAAAAAGAAAAAAGAAAAAAGAAAAAAGAAAAAAAGAAAAAAGAAAAAAAGAAAAAAGAAAAAAGAAAAAAAGAAAAAGAAAAAAAAAAGAAAAAGAAAAATGTTTGGAATCATAGAAGCATAGAATGCTTAAGGTTGGAAGGGACCTCAGAGGTCATCTAGTCCAAATCCCCTGCTCACGCAGAGTCGCCTAGAGCACATGGCACAGGGCTGCATCCAAGAGGGTTTTAAATATCTCCAAAAAAGGGGACTTCACAATMTCTCTGGGCAGCCTGTTCCAGGGCTTTGTCACCCTCACTGTCAAGAAATGTTTCCTTAAGTTTCTGTGGAACTTTTGGTGCTTCAGTTTCTGGCTGTTTCCTCTAGTCCTATCGCTGTCCACCACGGAAGAGGCCAGCCCCCTCTTCCTCACTGCCTCGCTTGAGGTATTTATACACACTGATGAGGTCCCCCCTCAGCCTTCTCTTCTCCAGGCTGAAGAGGCCCAGCTCYYTCAGCCTTTGCTCATAGGGCARATGYTCCAGGTCCCTGATCATCCTCGTAGCCCTGCRCTGGACKCTCTCCAGGAGCTCCACATCCCTCTTGTACTGGGGARCCCAGAACTGCACACAGTACTCCGGATGCGGCCTTACCAGAGCTGTGTATAGGGGGATGATCACCTCCCTCGACCTGCTGGAGATGCTCTTCTTAATGCACTCCAGGATCCCGTTGGCCTTCTTGGCCACCAGGGCACACTGCTGCCTCATGGTCATCTTGGTCATCATTGGACGCACCCAAGAGTGCTGAGGGAATCGGCCGAGGTTATTGCTCAACCTCTCTCCATCATCTTCGAAAGGTCCTGGAGAGCAGGGGAGGTGCCCGAGGACTGGAAGAGAGCCAATGTCACTCCAGTCTTAAAAAAGGGCAACGGGGAGGAGCCCGGCAACTACAGGCCAGTCAGCCTCACCTCCGTACCTGGAASGGTRATGGAGCGGTTCATCCTAGAGAGAATCTCCAGGCATATGGAGGAGAAGAAGCTGCTGAGGAGCAGTCAGCACGGATTCACCAAGGGGAAGTCATGTCTGATGAACCTCATAGCCTTCTATGACGGGATGACTAGCTGGCTGGATGAGGGGAGAGCCGTGGATGTTGTCTACCTTRACTTCAGCAAGACTTYTGACACCGTCTCCCATAATATCCTCATACCGGGAGAGTGGACTAGATGAGCGCACGGTGCGGTGGATCGAGGGCTGGCTGGATGGCAGAGCTCAGAGGGTGGTGATAAATGGGGCCGAGTCCAGTTGGAGGCCTGTGGCCAGTGG
>NW_020455473.1:34823-63717 GCF_003342845.1 Nothoprocta perdicaria | reverse complement strand
CTCAGCTCTGGTGAGGCCTCACCTGGAGTACTGTGTGCAATTCTGGGCTCCCCAGTAAAAGAGAGACGTGGAGCTTCTTGAGAGGGTCCAGAGAAGAGCAACTAGGATGATTAAGGGACTGGAACATCTCTCGTATGAGGAGAGACTGAGTGAGCTGGGCCTGTTTAGCCTGGGGAAGAGAAGGCTCAGARRGGATATGATTAACATGTATAAATTCAGGAAGGGAGAATGCAGGGAGGAAGGGGACAAGCTGTTTTCACTGGTGGCCAGCGATAGGACGAGGGGTAAKGGCCACAAGCTRGAGCACAGGAAGTTCCGTCTCCATGTGAGGAGGAACTTCTTTCCTGTTAGGGTGACAGAGCAGTGGAACAGGCTGCCCAGGGAGGTTGTGGAGTCTCCTTCTCTGGAGGTCTTGCAAACCCACCTGGATGCYGCCCTGTGCCCCATGCTGTAGGTGTGCCTGCTTGAGCAGGAAGGTTGGCCTAGATGATCTSTAGAGGTCCCTTCCAACCTTGAATATTCTGTGATTCTGTGATTCTGTGATCTTGTCATCCAACATGACACCCAGGTCCCTCTCTGCAGGGCTGCTCTCCAGCAGGTCCACCCCTAATCTGTACTGGTGTCCGGGGTTATTCCTCCCCAAGTGCAGCACTTGCCCTTGAACTTCATGAGGTTTCTCAAYGCCCAGTCGTCCAGTCTGTCAAAGTCCCTCTGGATGGCAGCACAGCCCTCAGGGCTATCAGCTACTCCTCCCAGTTTGGTATCACCAGCAAACTTCCTGAGGGAGCACTTCATCCCTTCATCCAGGTTGCTAATGAATAAGTTGAACAGGACTGGACCGAGGACTGACCCCTGGGGSACACGGCTAACTACAGGTCTCCAACTAGACTCCATGCCACTGACTACCACTTTCTGCACCYGGTCACTGAGCCAATTCCTAATCTACCTCCCCATCCACTCATCTAACCCACACCTTTGGAGCTTGCCCACGAGGATGCAGTGAAGGATGATGTCAAAAGCCTTGCTGAAGTCCAGACAGATGACATCCACTGCTCTGCCCTCATCTATCCAGCTAGTCACTCCTTCATAGAAGGCGATCAGGTTAGTCAAGCATGATTTCCCCTTGGTGAATCCATGCTGGCTATTCCTGAGCACCTTCTTCTCTTCCATGTGTCTGGAGACAACAGCCAGCATGAGCTGTTCCATCACTTTTCCGGGGATGGAGGTGAGGCTCACCGGCCTGTAGTTGCCCACGTCCTCCTTCTTGCCTTTTTTGAAGACTGGAGTGATGCTGGCTTTCTTCCAGTCCTCCGCTACCTCCCCCGTTCTCCAGGACCTTCCAAAGATGATGGCGAGCGGCTCRGCTATGACATCCGCCAGTTCCCACAACACTCTGGGGTGCATCCCATCAGGGCCCACGGATTTGTGGGTGTCGAGTTTCCTTAGGTGCTCTCTGACCCACTCTTCCTCTACCCAGGGCAAGCCTTCCTCTCTCCAGCTCTCTTGTGTCCCTAGGGCCTGGGATTCTAGAGGGCTGCCCCTGACAAACACTGAAGCAAAGGCGGCATTCAGCAGCTCTGCTTTCTCCGTGTTTTTCGTAACCAGGGTACCCACCCCATTCACTAGTGGACCCACGTTCTCCCTGACCTTCCTTTTGTTGTTAATGTATTTGAAGAAGTTTTTCTTGTTCCTCTTAACATCTCTTGCCAGATTTAATTCCAAATGAGCCTTAGCTTTCCTTGTAGCATCTCTGCATTCCCTGACAACGTTACTGTATTTCTCCCAAGGGCCCTGTCCTTTCTTCCACATTCTCTATACTGCTTTCTTCTGTTGGAGTTTTGCCAGGAGCTCCCTGCTCATCCACGCAGGTCCCCTGCCCCCTCTGCCTGACTTCTTGCGCACAGGGATGCACTCTTTCTGGGCACGGAGGAAATGCTGCTTGAAAACTAACCAGCTCTCCTGGGCCCCTCTTYCTTCTAGAGCCCTAGCCCATGGGATCTTTCTCAGCAGATCTCTGAAGGGGCTAAAGTTGGCCCTCCTGAAGTCCAGGGTGGCAAGTCTACTTACTGCCCTGCCTCCTCCTCGTTGGATCCTGAACTCCACCAGCTCATGATCACTGCAGCCAAGGCTGCCCCCCACCTTCACATCTTCAACRAGGCCCTCTCTGTTTGTTAGTATGAGGTCCAATAGCCCACCTCTCCTTATCGGTTCCTCCACAACCTGCRTCAAAAAGTTGTCATCGACGCACTGTAGAAACTTCCAGCACTGTTTGTGCCTTGCTGTGCTGTCTTTCCAGCTGATGTCGGAGTTGTTAAAGTCCCCCATGAGAACCAGGGCCTGTGACCGTGAGGCAACTTCCAGCTGCCTGTAGAAGGCCTCGTCAACCTCCTCCTCCTGGTCAGGTGGCCTGTGGCAGACACCCACCACAGTGTCTCCCACGTTGGCCTGCCCTTTAACCCTTACCCACARGCTCTCYACCCMCTCRTCATCCACTCCCAGGCTGAGCTCCATGCATTCCAGTTGCTCTCTCACATACAGAGCAACTCCACCACCTTGCCTTCCCTGCCTGTCCTTCCTAAAGAGCACATAGCCCTCCRTGACAGCAAGATCTATCTAAATCTCATCTCTTCCAGTTCTTTAAGAATCCAGGCTACAAAGAGACATTGCTCTTCATTTGAAATTTATAACTGCCTGTTGTAGACATCATATACTTGTAAAAGTTTAATATAGTTACAGGAAAAAGAAGTCCTTGGATCACTCGGGAAGAATCCAAGACCACTGGCTTCACTGTGAAGCCAGCTATCTGTCCTGCTGTGATGATCTACTCAAACCAATGGGTTTTCCGAGCTAATGTTTGCACAGTGACAAGCTGAAAGATTTTTTATTTTAATAAAATAAATATTCAGTGAACCAAATAGAATGAACAAAAATCATGCTGTAGTATAGCAGATACTCTAGAATAAAGAAAACCAAAATCTTTTAAATTCACAAATAGACCAAGAACAAATAGGACAGGAAAAAAAGAAAGAAACAAACAAAAAAACCGAATTCACCTTCCTCTGACTAAATAGATACGTGTGGATTCATTACAAAAGAAATGGCTCCAGTCAGGCACTAAATGCTCAGCCAATGCACATTTGTGAATCACAGAGAATTTAGATAATTACATAGATGGTAAGTACCTAACAGGCCAGTGCTCTCAGGATATAGGTAGCTGTGCTTATGCACTCTTAGAGAGATTGTGAGCATTTTATGCACTTTAGCAAAGAAATAGATCAATAATATAAATATTAGTAATAATATAAAAAAGATTTCTCTTTAACAATAATCAAAGAAAGCAAAAATGCACAAGAGTATTTCTGTCCTAATGCAGCTTCTGTTTCCAGCTTTTTTCTTCAATTGCTTGTAGATTTTGTTCTTTGATCAATCAAATTTCTACCTTTTTGCAGGTCTTTAATTGATGACTTGGTGCTATTTGAACTATGTATTTAATAAATCACCTGTTTGGTATGAWATTATTATTTATGGATTTGCTACAATTTTGAACTTTTCTGTTTCTCATTTTCCTGTAAAAATATATAGATTTAATTCACAAGCATAATGGCTTCTGCAAGGAGAAGTCCTTATAAGCAGATGTAGAGGATTTAGAATTTCTGCAGACTGGATGATATAATACTGTTGCCTTATCATTTTACAAATTTGTGAGTATCTCAAGTATTACAAGATCTAAGTGTTTTAAAAAAAGAAACGAAATACAAATTACAGAGTAAAATTCTACTAATGAAAAATAGTGATAGTTTCTAATGAAAATTTCATAGTAAAAATGTCATTCCACATTTAAAAAACTCTTTTTAGCGTTATGAATTAATATGTTTCTGTTTACATGTTATAAAATTTACTCTCATTATTGTGTGCTAGGAAGGCAGATTGTGTTTCCTAGGGAATCATGGAGAAGTAGATTCCATACATAACAGCCATCTTGCAAGTGGTAACTGTTTCTCATTGCAAGCAAGCCTCTGTAATGCCATAAGTTCTCTCAGGACTTAAGTTCTGCTTTTTCTCTAATTTCCACTTTCTCAAGCAATTCTCTCACAGTGAGGAATCTACTACTTTCGTGTTCTTTTTTTTTTTTTTTTTTTTTAACTTAAGAATATGATGTATCAATCTCCTTTTTCATCTCCTTGATTATATGATTTTCAAATATATATATCTGTGCAAGTTTTCAAAATGGATATATGAGCATTTTTCTAGGACATATTAATCGTAGGCAATCTTTTTTCATAACTGTGCTCCTAAACAATCTGCTTGTGTTTAACTGTACCACAGTACTTGTCAAGTTTCTTGGAGCAAAATTTATTCAGGACCACATAATGTCTAGTATTATGACGGTGTGGATTGGAACCAATAGATCGGACATTTCATGACTTGAAAGAAGCTGGGCATGCAGCTTCTATAATATTGTAATTTCCTTAGATAACTTGGAAAGCTCATGTCCTGTAGATCTTAGAACAGTTCAAACACATATGAGTCATTTTAATACTACRGTTAAACTATTTCACTACCTCAGAATAGATTTTTTTTATTAAAAGAGTATAATGAAATGATTTCTAGACTCAATCAGTTCTTCTTAATGATGTCCCTTATTGCTTTATGTATTCTGTTGTCATCTTAATTTAAAAAAATCAAGAAAGTCTTACTTGACTCCTTGCTTTCTTGAGAAGTACTACACAGATAATAAGAACAGCTTGTTATCTATCTTTTTTTTGATGTATCCACGGTAACAGAAATATATCCACAAATGTGGAGTTCACTTAAAAGTAGTAGCTGATAGTAGCTGTGATTCTGACCCTAGAAGACTCTCCACTGTGCTGGAAGCCTATCATTGCATAGCATTTATTATTATTTTTTTTTTTTTTACAGCCTGTGATTTTGTAGTAAGCTCAAAGGGTGATCTAATGCTACAGTCTTAACTAGAATAGCTGTGTCTGATGGTTCTGGATTCTGTTATTTGAAACGGAATACTTTGACTACTGTAAATTGATCTTCCTCTGCAATTTTTTTTCTCATATAGAAATACGTCAGTGACTTTCTTCTTTTATTTTCAGGCTGCTACATATACATGACACATTTTTCTTAGTTCTTTCAATATATATTCCCTCTTACATAGCACCAAAAGTGAGCAACTTCACAATTTATCTATCTACAGTCTTTGAAATCCTTTTCTTTTGCCATTTCTCCACAAAGAAAAAAAAAAGACATCAAATTAATTTCTTCTTTGAAACAAGTGATACCTACCTAATTGAGTGAATATTCCAAAATACTACTTAAAATTAGTATTTTTTTCTCATGTACCTTAAATAATATTTTTCTGTGAATGTGATCTCACGTATTTTTCAGAACTTAAATACATAATGATCTAGTAAAGGATTATTAGGTATTATTAAAAATTAAGACTCTAGAAAATCAATGAGAAACTAATCATGACTACTCATTTTGTATTATCAACATTTTATGAGCATCTGTCTCATAAAACATTTTAAAAGTCATTTGTTCATTTTTGAGGTTCTCTTCAATCTTATAACTTAATATACTTTAAAAATATTAGTTGTGTAAGTCATTACTTCTTTCAGCTCTACTATAAATCTTACTGTTTGACCTGTCCACGTTGGAGTACTAAGTCAATGAAGTGAGGAATTAACAGTCTGATTTAGTCTCCAGATGAGTTGTTTTCATATGGTGTATCCCTATGCAGAAATCATTAGAGATGGAAAAAAGTATTTGGAAGAAAAAAAAAAAAAAAAAAAAAAAAAAAAAAAAACAAAAACAATAAAACATTTTAAAAGTCATTTGTTCATTTTTGAGGTTCTCTTCGATCTTATAACTTAATATACTTTAAAAATATTAGTTGTGTAAGTCATTACTTCTTTCAGCTCTACTATAAATCTTACTGTTTGACCTGTCCACGTTGGAGTACTAAGTCAATGAAGTGAGGAATTAACAGTCTGATTTAGTCGCCAGATGAGTTGTTTTCATATGGTGTATCCCTATGCAGAAATCATTAGAGATGGAAAAAGTATTTGGAAAAAAAAAAAAAAAAAAAAAAAAAAACCCAGAGACTATCTGTCCTTTGTAGAACCTGTAACCTGCTATAATCCCAAAAAGAGTCTTGAAATATGCATGGAGTATGGTAAATTATATGGAATTAAAATCAGAATTGCATTTTAAATATGAGACTCAGATTGGTCCTATGATTACAACTGAGCTGCCCAGGGAATCAGTCCATGCCTGATTTTCCTACAAGAAATGCCTACGGGAGGGAGTAGATGAGTTCTGACCAGAGACCCTGGGATGTTTAGTTTGACTGAGAGCTGTTTGCACACGTGTATATTAGGATGTACAAGTGTGTTTAGTCCAGCAGTGAGGTACCTAGGAGGAGYGACGGTCCAGAACCAGCTGCTAGACTGATCCACAGCCTACAGGCAGATACTGAAGGGATCCACAGTGTGTGTTTGTGTGTGTGTCCATGTGTGCATGGGTCTGAATAGCAGCAGTTGGAATAAGGCTCACATTCCCAGATGTCAGCAGCTCCTGACGTGTCTAAGACCAGCTACTGCATGGATCCACATTGCACACATGTATCTGTATATACTCTCAATACCATCCAGCAATTGACATTCTCATTCTAAAGTTTCAGTTCCCCACCTGGCATTACCCTATCTGAAAGATACCAATAAAATAGTTTTTTTAAAAAAAATCTGTTTGAGACTGGCTGCAAAATGACCGTGACGTTAACCCTGCACTCTGTTGTTTGCATAATCAGAAGAAATGGCTTCTGTTTTATTAATTTCTGCTGAAGTGGATGTAGATAGAGATGATGAGGATGAACAATTTTATGAGAAATAGAATACTTTTGCTTTGTTTCATTTCCACTTAATGAGCTGAAAAAAAAAAACCCAGAAATCTTTTACTTTAGTTGGATCATTATGTATCACGTACATATGAATATACAACTCTCAGATTCAGATTCCAAGACAAAGCTTGTTACAAGCTATGTGTTTCCTCCCTCCCTCCCTCCCTCCCTTCCTTCCTTCCTTCCTTCCTTCCTNNNNCTTCCTTCCTTCCTTCCTTCCTTCCTTCCTTCCTTCCTTCCTTCCTTCCTTCCTTCCTTCCTTCCTTCCTTCCTCTCTCTTCCTTCGTTCCTATCTCCCTTCTTTCTTTTTCTCTAAGGATATATTTTTTTTAATTGTTATATTCTTCAGTTAGTTTACTTCTGGCAAGACTCATTTCGAGGTAATGTTACTATGCATATATTACCAAAAAAAATCTCTATGCTTCTTTCAAGAAAATGATGCCTTTCACCTTTGCATGTGGGATACATACATGTAGGAAACATGGGAAGTTTTGGAGACTCTGTATTTCCTTCATTTTGTTCATTTTGTTCTTGTTGTGGACAAGGGGAAATGGGTGTAAGTTGAAACACAGGAAGTTCCATCTCCAGGTGAGGAAGAACTTCTTTCCTGTGAGGGTGACAGAGCACTGGAACAGGCTGCCCAGGGAGGCTGTGGAGTCTCCTTCYCTGAAGATCTTCCAGACCCGCCTGGATGCCACCCTGTGCCTCGTGCTCTGGGTGTCCCTGTTGGAGCAGGGGGTTTGGACTAGATGATCTCTAGAGGTCCAACCTTAACCATTCCAAGAGCTCATTTATGAAGCCAAAGCATCCAGGTTATGTTTTCAAATTCTTTCTTTTGATATAATGTAATTTTTTTTTTTTTTTTGACAATGTCTGTAACAAATTAATGTTTAGAACAAAATTGGTAATGGAATTTTCACCAGAATTTGCAGGTGAATTCTTTATATTTCTGTTTTTTTGGACTTTATGGTGCCTTCTTATGCTTGTTAGGAAACTTAGATTTTGTATTTTTTTTCTAAACCTAATGATGGTCTGTATTTACAAAACATGAAAAAGAAAAAGGAATTAAACAATTTTCAGAAGACAAAGCATGTTAAATWAAAGTTAAATAAGAGGACGTTTCAAGAGAAATTAAAAGTGAAAAATCAAATGTCACTATCATCATAAACTTTCTTCCAAAATAAAGTTCTTATGAACATAATTATATCATTTATTTAAAAAATATAGGTCACTAGGTTTTCTTTGTACTGATAAATTCAGAAGAGAAAACAATGCCATAGTTTCATGAAAATCATATTATAAATAACTGATCTTCAGTATTACAACTTATCTTGCTGGATGAAATAAAGCATACACAAGAAATATAAAGAAAAAAAAAGATCAAGAAACATGTATAACACAAGTACTTGTGCCTAATTTGATTAAAGTTTTTTATTTGAAGGGTTTAGATCAGATTCCAGTGTTGTCTCACTGTATATTTTGCATTTCATCTCAGTATAAGGTCTTTMAATGTGCCTATGAACATAACACTACTGAAGTTTTTCTAATATTTTAGTTGAACAGATGTAGATACCTCTTTCATGACAATATATGGTGGAGAAAGATAGATTTCTCTGTCATGTTCTTCTTCACATATTTCCAATATAGAGTATAACATAGATATAATCACAAAAATAATTATTTCTCATCAGAAAAAAAAAAAAAAAAAAAAATGAAGCCCTGCTCAAGTTATTGTAAATAGGGTTAAATAATCATCAGAAAATTTGAAATGTGAATTCACACATCTCATGAGATATCTGATTCATACTACTGGCCACATGTCAGCAAATAATAACCTTCCATGAATACTTATTTTGACAGTAACCAAATTCTTCTTATAAATGCAATAATGTGATATTTCTTGTTAATCTTGCTATATAAATGTGCATGCAGCTAAAGTATGAAATTGCCTTGAACTGTTAACAAAACAGATTTTATTTGCTCTGACATATTTTTAGATATTTCCTTATAGTTTTAAATAAAAATATTATAAATGTAAAAATAAATAGTTATTTTGAAGGGCATATAATAAACACACTGTAATTTAAAAAGGCTGCCAGGTAAATAGATTTTTTCAAGTCTCATAACAAACTTTCTTGATTTTGTTAGTTCTTTTTCTTGATATGAAAATTATCAGAATTGAAGACTCAATTTAATTTATATAGCAAATTAAATTCCAATATATTGTATGACTCCTCAACATACTTGTAAGATATCTTGCAAAGGCTGTATATTCAGAAAGGCTACTATCTCTCTCCATGTCAATTATCATGTTCAAATACCTAGAAAAATTTAACCGAGTTTCTTTTTATGATCATGAAAGCTGATCTCACACAAAATATGATGTATATCATCATGAATACTATAGTAACTCAATGTATTTATGTAAATATAAATATCAAATAATGTTTAAATCTATACTTCTTTCAGCTTCTTTCATTGTATTCATATTCAGCTCTATTGACTTCCATTGCTCATTATGTGCAAGTAAAGCACTTGCACAAATTTCTTTTTTTTTGTGCACTTGCACAAATTTACTTTTTACAAAGAAGTCAAGCACAAATTTTTACAAAATTGAAACTTGMATACTTTTGAGAGAAAATCTGCAGGTTTTTATATCCATTATTTTAGCACAAAATAATAGTTGGACTCTAGGATTGTATGCTAAAGAAGGGTATCTGGCATATGTAGATATGCCTTTGAAAATCCTTAGACATCACTGAAACACACAACAGAGTGTTTGTAAATAAAAATAAATGTTGGAAACGTTGGAAGGAATAAACGTTGRAAAACTCTAGAAAATCATGCTATGAGGTCTGATAATGAGGAAGGGCTTGTGCTTGGGGCAGTGTGAGATCCCTGGCCAAAATGAACCAGTCCTTGATTGTTTACTTGTCTTTGTTGTTTGCTTACTGAGTAACCTTAACCAACTCAGTTCTCCTCACTATATTCTGGTCCATATTGCTTGTCCTTTTTTAAGAGGAGAGGTCATTTCCCAGAATAACTAATAGTCTTTAGGTCTATTAATRGCTATGATGATCAGGAGACACTAAAAGATAAATTACGTGTATTTACTATAAAGGGCTATAGAATAACCTATACCTAACTATATTTTCTATTTATTTGACAGTAAAACAGTGAGCATGTAGTAGCAGATTGTTTTTGTAATTTATGCAGCTAATTAAAAGAGAGAATGTGACTATATGATTTTCCCTGTATCATCCATTGTACATATGTGCAGGATGATTTCTGCAATATATTGCAGAATATTCCTCAGTATTGTGGATAGTCAATATGATCAGAAATGCCTTAAGATTCCAATACAAAAAATCAGTTAATCTCATGACGTGTTCCATTGGGTTTCATGAAAAGATTGAAAAGCTCAGTGCTAAACATATAATTCAATCTTGAGCTGAATTGATCTAAGGTGCTAAGAAATATAATTTGTAGATTGAAGATATGAATACGGTAGGAAATTTCCAGAACCTATTTTCATTTAGGTAAAGATATCACTTTTTTTTTTTTTTTTTTTTTTAACAGCTTTCCTGAGAGCAATTTGCTTAAACTTACTGCTTGATAGAAGATCTGTCCTGCACAAAAAGAAAAAGTAAACACTGTTCACTTGCATTTCTTCATGTGGCTTTCAGAAAGAGAAAATTAATATTATGTATGAGTAAAAATTAATTAAATTAAGTAACCATGACATTTGTGCTAATGATAGCAATTAACAAACAGTGAAAGAACATATTAAGTGAAATATAGATCTAGTCTAAAATATCATTAATATGAGATTGCATATTCCTGTGTTTTGCTAGAGCTAAGGTGTTTGCACAGAGGAGGGCATTTCCAGGGTATTCAGTGCTTTGGCACAAGAATAAAATTTCTTTGAGAGTTCTTCCTGTTAACAGGAGGACCCTTGTCAGGTGTAATGTACCTGAAGTCTTTTTTTTTTTTTTTTTCATTTGGTGTCATTCTTTAGTCAAAGTCTTAGGTCATTAAATCATTTTTCCATCTGCTGTTCCAGTAGTGGAAAGTTTTGGCTGAGCATAGGTTAGATATATACATCCATACATGTGCACACACACCAAGTAGGAAAATCAGATACTGGTTATCACCAATGAAACAATAGACTCATATAAATACTTATGGCAGTTCATCATCAAACCATATATTCCCATCATGAAATGTTTATTTGGAATCTACTGAAGTCATAACACTCTGTTGTTTACAAATGAACTGCAAACCACTGACCACAGTCCCATGCATTGTCAGTAATTTGCAGACAAATGAGACCATATGAATCCAGTGAGAACTCTCTTTGTGTTCTGTGAAAGCAAAACAAAACCAATCTCTGAGGATAATTTTCTCAAATGACAAAGGAGAAAAACAAGGTAGCAATAAAATAATTAGAGCCATGAAAAATTAGCAAACAATTCAGGATGAAAAAATACATTCTTCAATGTACATTGAAAGCCATCTTACAAATTGCAGAATGTGAACAACCATTAAAAGTCCCAGCCCACTTGTTTGACCTCACTAAAATGTCTGGTTCATAGCTTTAATTTTGCTGTATTCTCCTTCATGACCCTTTTGAAGATAAAGGAATATTTGCTTTCTTTCCGATCTCTCAGTCTCTACCACCTTCCAAAAATGATTGAAACTTGCATACTTTGCAAGAAGTTCTTCTATCATGCCTTACAATGACATGACAGAATCACAGAATCATTATGGCTGGAAAAGACCTTCAAGATCATTAACTCCAAACATAAACCCTTTAACAACATACCTGCTAAATCATGCCCCCATTTGCTTCACCTACACGTTTCTTGGATACTGCCAGGTACAGTGACTTCAACACTTTCCTGGGCTGCCTGCTCCAATGCTTGACTAGTCTTTCCATGTAGAAATTCTCGCTGATGTCTACCCTGAATCTCCTCTGGTGCAACTTGAGGTCATTTCCTCTTGTTCTATCCATAATTATTCTGGAGAAGAGATCAGCCTTTGCCTCAMTACAGATTCCTTTCAGGTAGTTGTAGAGAGGGATAAGGTCTCCCTCGAGTCTGCTCTCCTTCAGACTAAATAACCTCAGTCCTCTCAGTTGCTTCTCTTAAGGTGTACACTCCAGCCACTTCATCATCTTTGTTGCCCTTCTTCAGACACACTCCAGCACCTCAGTGTCCTTCTCACAGTGAGGGGCCCAAAACTGAACACAGAATTSAAGGTGTAGCCTCGCCAATGCCCAGTAGAGGAAAGCAATCACTTCCTTGGTCCTGCTCRCTACATTGTTCCTGATACAAGCCACAATGCTGTTGGCCTTTTGGCCACCTGGGCACTCTACTGGCTCATGTTCAGTTGATTGTTAACCAACATCCCCATTTTTTTTTCTGTCATGCAGCTCTCCAGCCACTCTGCCCCAAGCCTGTAGCATTGCATGGGATTGTTTTGACTTAAGTGCAGGACCTGGCRCTTGGTCTTCTTGAACCTCATACAGTTGATCTCGGCCCATAAATCCAGCCTGTTCAGATACCTCTRCAGAGCTTCCCTACTCTCAAGCAGATCAAATCTTCCCCCTAGCTTCGTGATGCCTTCAAATTTCCTGAGGGTGCACTCAATGCTCTCATCAAGATCATCAATAAAGATATTAAAGAGGATCGGCCCCAACCCTAACCCCTGGGGAACACCACTCATGACTGGTCATCACATGGATTTATCTCCATTCACTACCACTCTCTCGGCCCGGTTGTCCAGTCAGTTCTTCACCCAACAAAGAGTCTAAGCTGTAAGCTGCCAGCTTCTCCAGAATAGGCTCTTAGGAGGCTACCTGAGCCTTCATGTATATCCCATCAAGGACCAGGCACCAGTCTGTGTTCCATTTGTTGAGTTTCTTAACCTGAGCCTTCTCCAACAAGGGAAAGTCTTTCCTGTTCGACTCATCTCAGGAACCTTGGATCCCTCAGGGCTGATCTTACTAGGAAAGCTTGAGGTGAAGAAGGTTTTGAGTGCCTCACCATTTTTCATTTCCTTTGTCATCCCTACTCATTCAGCAGCAGGCTCACATTTTATGCAGTCTGCCTTTCATTACTGCTGCTGCATCAGTAAAAGTCTTTGTTGTCCTTCCTGTCCCTTGTTGACAGATTTATTTCCAGGTGGTCTTTGGCTTCCCTATCTCTATCCCTGCATTCTTAATGTCTCTTTTTTTTGTCCCCTCCTAGGTCTCCTGTCACAACTTCTACCTCTTGTACACTTCTTTTTTAGTCAGAAATATTTTCTTCATCTATGCAAACCTCCTTATGCCTTTGCTTGGTGTCCTGCTTGCTGGAATAGACCATTTTGTGAGTTTGGGGGAAATGATCCTTGAAAATCGACTAACTCCCCTGGACCTCTCTTCTTCCCCCTGAAGGGAGGGGTCTCTTCTCTTCTTCTTCAGGTCCCTGAAGAGCCCAAAGTCTGTTCTCCTGTAGATCAGGACTGCAATTCTGCTTTCTGATTTTTGCTTTTTTTTTGTCTTTTGCTTTCAGCTCCTCAATCACTAGTGTTAGGAAAATACTAGTAGGTATTGGGATGGCTCAAGTTCCCCATAAGGACAAGTGCCTGTTACTGTGTCTCCAGCCGTCCTCTTGATCAGGTCATCTCTAGCAGTTATCTACTAGAATGACATCCATGTTATTTTACTACTAATCCTAAKCTATGAACTCTCATCTGTCCCTTCACTCATCTGCAGACACAACTACATGCATTCCCACATTAAAGGCAACTACTGCTTTTCACCTTCCTTTCTGTCCTTACCCAAAAATCTGCCTCCATCCATTTCACATTCTATTACTGTGAGCTATTTCACTACAACACTGTGATCCCATTTAGATCCTAACCCTGTAACTGCACACAGACCTCTAATTTCTCATTGAATTTATTATGTAATTACAAGTCTTCAGGTGGAGGAGAATCTTTCCTTCTGGTCCGAAAGTCCCCAGAAGGTCCCAGTCAACAACGTCCAGCCTTTGTCATGATACCACCTGGTAGACACAAGATTATGCCTGTCCCTTCAATGTAATCGAAGTTTCAGGCCTTTGGAGCTGCAGATTTCCTCTTTCTTGTCTCTGATGCTACACAGTCTGCTCACCTCCTCCCACAGCTTCTTTAACTTTGTGGTACAGTTTATTATTGTTCTTTATTAATGAATTTCCCCTGGATATATGCACCGGCCTATTTGTTTGAACACTGCAGATAGCTTGTTTGTAAATGACTATGCTAAGTTAGGTTTAGCAGGTAATAGAATGAATGTTAGTAAACACAAAGGAGAAAAAGTTCACTGCAATCMAGATAAAGATGAGGAGTTATAATTGTCATCTCAAATGAGCATAACTTTTACCATCATATTATAGATTAGGATATTATCTTAATTAATATTTTGTGTATTRTCATCAAATCAATGAGGATGATAGAGTTTTACCTACAGCACAGCCAAGTCTAGAATTAGGAGTCAACTGAAACTTTGCATGCAGGCTCATGATAACTTAGTAAGCTATTAAGCAAGCACCTGCTTGAGGTATAAGCTAAAACGAAAATGGTTATTTGCTGCAGTTCTGTTGCACATGCAGTCTCCATGAACAATAGCACTCTGATTATGCTGCTGAGCCCTAAGTCACATGGGGGCATAGTGTACAAAACATTTGTTTTGATAAGACATCATTTTTTTCCCAAAAAAAGAAAATGCAGATCACTGGTATATTAGATTTACTGAAGCACTAGCTAAATGGAAGCTGATAGTAATACAAAGACAGCACATCTCTTTTAAATATATACTTCTTTAAAATATATCTAGTTCCTGATTTTATATGCAAATTTGACACAGAACTCTAAAAATAATCTTGAAATTGCAATGCTCTGATAATACTGTACACTTTTTTTTTTCCTTTATGTATCAGTGGTATAATCAATCAAGCATATTCACACACAGGTATAGACACTCCTATCAGTGTTTCATCCTCTCTAAACATGTTCTTTTAGATATTCCACAGATGAAGATGTAATATTTAATATTCTGCTTTAATGTTTAATGCTTTACTTGCCTTTTGACATTACACATGATTTTTGATTTAGCAAAGTGTGAGAGCAATACGCTGAAATCACAGTACAAGCATAAATGTTGCTCTCTTCAAATTTTATTTTTGTTAGTTCGTGTTTCAYATGCTATGCTGGGCTGAGCCACATATACACTGCCCTATGCTGGTCTGGTTAACTCCATGTGGAATGTTTACAGCACTAGTAGATCCATGCAGCTCAGGTTTATTGACTCCACTGACATATCTGTTAGCCTAAAACAAAGGACACCCTCCAGTCTTATTTGTGTTTAGATAAATTTAACTTTCTGTGCAACTGATGTGGTCAGTCACTCTCTGCACTCCCTCCTGGGCTTCATGTCCCCTTAACTTTGCCCATCTCCTCTGAATCTTCCTCTGTTGTAGTTTATTCCTCCAGAGGAGTTTATTCCATGCATAAAGAATAGAAAAGCTTAGCATTTGTAGGGTTTTCTTTTAAATTTTTAGTTATATTTTAATGTAATTTATACTGGGGACTAATAATACAATTCATGGTTTTAATATCAAAAAGTTCATTGGAAGGATCATTTAAATATTTAAATATTTAATAATCATATTTTACCTTAAACATATTTCTTCTGAGCATCTCTTCAGCAAACCATGCTAATGTGTCTACCGCAAATTTTGTAGGCTGAATGTTAGGAGAACCCAAAACAGATCAGGTCAATTCATCTAATTTATGTTTTGTTGTTGTTGTTGTTGTTGTTGTTGTTGTTGTTTGTTTGTTTTTTTAGTAATTGTTACTGCAGGATCACAATTAATGGTACTCTTATGATAACTGTAGTCTTACCATTTTGGTGGTTAATTATGATACTATTAATACATTGCTATGAATAGCATTAATTTGAATAAATGAATAAATAAATTTCATGCAATATAAGTATGTTATTTTATTATGTTTATATTATATTGTTATAATAATAATTATAAGTCCTCAAATAATGACTTCTTTTCTCTAGTTGTTGGATGTAGCTATAATGTAACTTGAATATAAAGATAACAGCAAAATATCTTTAATTCTCTTCTCCCTTCTTTTCATATTTGCTTCAGAAAACTAATACAACCAATCAAGATTTTCTTGTCTGGATACTGTTTTCTTCCAATTCCGTATAGGATCTTCTAACTAGACCTAAGTGTAGTATGACTGGCATCACACATCAGATACGCATATTGATAGCATTTCATGGACATTTGTGCTGTTTCTCTTTTGATAGGGAATATTTAATGTTCCTGGGAAACATGGGGCAGTAACAAAAATGACAAGATTTTTAACAGCTAATTATTTCATAAGTCTTTATTGCACCTGTTCTTGATATGTCTAAGTTTTAGTTGTGCAAAATCCCATTCACAGTAGACAAAGATCAAAATTTGAATGATAATAGGAGAGAAAACAGGATATTAATTCTATACAAGTTAATGCTTACCTTGTATTTTCTACACAGCAAATATAAATTAATGTGTGTACATTGTCCCCTCCACCCTTTTTCTCACACCCACTGGACATGCATGATTGTGCTGATGTGAAGCAAATACACATAGCCTCTTAGAATTGGCCAAGCAATTTTGTTATAGGAAAGCAAAGTTTGTTTCCTGTGAGGGAATAAGCTAATACAGGCATGACATCATCTACACTGCAGTCCAGATATTTCATACTGTAAAGAAGTGTGTATATCTACTGATGTCAAAAGCATTGCAGGCATAACATATATTCTAGAAGCACTATAATACCCAAGTTAGGTAGGGAACAAGGGAAAATCACAGAGCTAATGGCTATTTCTCACCTCTAGCTCTCAAATTTTCATTCCCGAATGCCTTTTATGTATTGATAAATCTAGTAGAAGTGCTGTAAAAAAGTGTATCAGCTGAGAGAAAAAAAAAAAAAAAAATTCATCATTTGAAAAGGTACTGCAGCTCCAAAGTGAATTTGAAATTCAAGCACCTGGTGTCATCAAGATGTGATGGCTGTTTTATACTCCAGGGCAGAAGCATGGTTGCTTAGGGATTCTGCCAGTAGATCTAAGTGATGTCCCAACTGTTGACATTTACTAACTAACATGGCATTTAGACACACTCCTATATCCTTTTGAAYTTATCCTTCTGATTTTTGAACTGTTGTGCAAAAGAAAGCTATCTCTTCACATATTTCTAGACAAAATTCAGGCAATATCTGATCACCATGGGGATGCTTTTCACATTTGAAACCCTATTCATGTCATTATGGCTCATGAAGGATAGTACTGCAAGTAGTTTCATTAAAATCAACAAGGCTACTTGTTTGTTTAAAAATATATTTCATTCTTCACTTACAAATTTTTATGAGCTTCTCAGCAAGCTCCACCACAGGAACTTTTATTATCTGACCACTCTTTAAAAGATCATTTTCTTCATACATATACCAAATGGAATATATATCAGTTATAAAATAAAAGAATCATTTGGTTTTGAATATTTCTCTAATAATAACAGTAATTATAGCTAGCACTTAGCAATTTTCCTCTGCAAAGCACTTACTACCAGCATTAGCTATTTCATTCTTACAGATCCTCAGCAAGGTAGGCAGCTATTCTACCTCCCAAGAAGAAGGTTCACTGTTGAGTGGCAGATTTCTATTCATGGAATAGAAAGGAAAAGGAAAGAAAAAGAAAATTCAACTAATCTAGAAGTTTCAAAAAAGAAAAATGTTAAGCCCAAAATTTTTGGGAGTAAGCTGAAGTGTGACAGATCCTTTTTTTCCCCTAAACCAGTCTGAAAACTTAGTCCAACCAATAATGACTCAGTGGACGCAGTCCTATTGACAGTCCTAGTTCACAGGCCTGTGAACTATTGCCACCATGTAAAAATGTTTATTTTCCAGGCTACTATCTGAAATGAGAAAGTCCTATGGAAAATGCTCACTGTCAGGTATCATGTCCCTCATCTGCAAAGCAACATATTTCTGGAATGTATTGCCCAAAATATAGCCCTCTAATCTCTACATTTTTGGTACTTAGAAGATTGACTGCTCTTGAGAGTAACAGAAAGGAGCTAGAATCTGCCTGACTGTCTCTTAAAGAATTTCATTTTCTCCTTAGTGTGTCTTTTCTATAACTGCATTGCCATAGCCTATATTTTTTGTAACTACAGGAGACCATCTTCTTGTGACAATTGTATGATCTAAACAGATGTTRGTTATATTAATGTTCCAAATAGACCAGAAAAATATAATAAGTTTACAATGAAGAAATGTAGGCTTATTTCAATGAAATAGAAAATCATATCAAYTTTAGCAAGTAATTAGGACAGTTTGAAAGTGATCTCTTTTGATGAAAATGAAATATAAATAACAAGTTCTTCTTGGTAGAGGTAGTTTTATGCTATTCAGCTGAATTTTTGTTTTGTTTTGTTTTGTGTTGAAAAATGTGGATTCAATTGCATAGAACTTTTCACCAAGCAGGATCAATTTTTGAAACATTTTGTTTCTGGAATTGAATATTTGGAACAYCTTGAAACAATTATTATTCAATATTTTCAATTTATTTCTGAATAGAATCTGCCTTCTAAGGATTATATAATTAAAATACATAGCACATCCCTCAAACTCTATCTTTTATTGCCGATATCATCTGAAACCTGCTTCATTCTGGGTTGACCTCTGCCCCAATCTTTGTATTTTCCCACATTTTTCTATATATTATATTTACCAAGCTCTTCTATTATCTTTACAGATGTGCATCTTTTACTGTTATTTTTCCTCCTCCCTGCACTCCATCTTGTCTCCCACAATGTTTTCTCTGCTTCTATCCCAATACCCTGTCCTTTATTTGCTTCCTCTAGTCTGCCACAGGCACATATCCTTTAACATTTTTTAAGAGTTCATTCTTTTCCCTCTAGTCTCCTTTACCTCCTGCTTCCTACATCTATATGTTTGATTAATTTGTTTTTTTTTCTCTGCTCAGTGTGTGATTTGCTATGTCAACCTCTGCAGAAAGTAATAAGTTCTTTCTTTAATCTATCCACTGATGATCCAACGAACCTTCAACTGTAGTAGTCAGAGATAGCAGCAGATAAAAGCAGTCAATAAAAAAAAAAGCTTATCAAATAATTAAGAGTAGTTTTATGAACTATGTTTACTATAAGTTGATTTCATACAATCCTGATTGCTTGCAATCATATGAATCACAAAACAAGTTATTGATTTATAAATGAATAGATGTATACAGTAACTCTATTTTCATATGCATTCATATTCTTGTTCTTCATTACTTGGACTTTTCCAATAACCAGGAAAAGCCAAGGTCTCTTCAGAATCGAGAAATAAAATCATTATATACAGTTTTTTGTTTGTTTATTTTATTTTGTTTTGTTTTCAATAAGTAACATGGAACAACTAACCTTTTTATGTTAAGTCCAATATTTTAAAGTATATTCCACTCTGAAAACATGGCAGAATTAAATAATGAAAGATAAGAACAATATATGGAATAAATTACATGTGTAAAGTGCAGGGTGAATGCATTTAAGGAAGGAATTTAATGAATTTAAAATATTTATTCATAAAGACAGTAATGAAGAGAGTAGGAGGGAGAAGAAATAAAAAAAAAAAAAAAGGAGTAAAATGAGGAAAGACTTTGTTTTTGTTTTTTTTTTTAGATTAGATTTAGTGTGATATTTGGTGTATTCCATACAGTAGGAACTGTGTAAAAGCCATCCAAAGAGGTAAAACTTGTGACATTGCAGTTAATTCAGATATTGTGTTTGAATTGACCACATCTACTAAATAATAGAGCTGAACAGACAACTAGTCAATAGTTTATAAAAAAAAAAAAAAAAAATCCTTTTTATTTCCTTGGAAATCAGGATCTTGATTTGCATTGATGTATTTGCAATAAAATACCTGTTAGGTATTTCGTGAGGATCTAAAACTGTTCAAATTGTCCAAACCAGTAAAATCTCTGAAATTTCTTCTAAATTTCATATTATATCAACGTTCAATAAAGCACATTCTAATTTTATCAAAAATTAAAAGATGTTTACTCAGCACCACCATCATTACTACTCACTTTTGGTTCTTCTTCCTTTGAAATTTTCAGAGTGAGTCATCTACTGAATTTAGCTCCTATGCGTAGGCAGCATTTTGGAATTCCTGATTTTATCCTTTCATCCAATAAATACTTAAGAATATCTTATTATAAATCTGAGGCCTCATCCTTTCTTTTGTAAATCAAATTTCCAGTTTCTTGATGTGTTGAGAGAATGCAGAATTACTGTGGTCTAGCAGAATATAGTACAAACCATCTATAAATGACCAATGTAAGAGACAATCACAGTTGTAGAAGAAAATCTGGTACTCTTGATTTTTGTTTTTTGTTTTCTTTCTTAAGTAATCACTATCTCAAAATGTCAACTCTTCTATGTAAACCCTCAACTTTATTTCACCTARGAGCAATACATCAATTAACTATCACTATTCCCATTGAACAAGAACTTTCGGAACATGGAACTTTTCCTTATATTGAATGCTTCAGAATGTTGTCAGTGCCTTTGACAACAGAAAGCGCGACACTCTCTGACTGCAAAAATAAAATCACCTTTTCTTCTAAAGTTTTGAGTATATAAGTTTTTGCACGAGACTTCTGCTGTATGCTAAAGATGATAAGTTGAGGGATACATGAAGTTAATATTGTACAGAACATTCAGTTCTGAATGCTAGAGATTTATTTCACATAACATATTCATGCTAGACATCTAACCCTGAGCTGTTCACCTCAGGCTTCATTTATGGTTGTTGAAGATAAATAGTCTTCCAGAGGGTGACTACTTTGGTTGCCATTTAAAAGATGAGATAGATCTATTTCTTGAGGTGTCTACTTCTTTTCATTAAATCTAACATGAGCCCAGCACTAAGAGGTGTATTTTTAAATACTCATATTTGAGTCAACTGGTCCTTCATAAAATTTATTTTACAATTGCCCCTTATTATAATAACTAGTCATCACAATTCTAGGTGATGGTAAATGTCTTTGAAGTATCATTTTTTAATTCATCTTATCTTGTCATTCTTTAAAACAACAACAAAACCCATAAAGAATATAGAAATGGCAATAAGGAAAAGAATGTACTTGCAGTTATATCCAGGGATCCTTGTTTCCATGTGARATTTCCTGAGCAGAAATGTATGAGCTGGTACAATTCACTTGAAATAGTTCCGATGTACTGAACATGCACTTATTTCCTTAACATACATTGCAATGGCTGGTTGATAACGCTCAGCAAGTCCATTATGCCAAAAAGATTCAAACATAGTGCCTAGAAGCTGATACTCTAAAATAAATACACAGTAAGTCTCATTAAAACAGAAAAGACAAAGAACAAAGAAAGACAGGAAAAAAAAAAAACTTAAAA
Organism: Nothoprocta perdicaria; assembly: GCF_003342845.1. Taxonomy (NCBI): domain Eukaryota; kingdom Metazoa; phylum Chordata; class Aves; order Tinamiformes; family Tinamidae; genus Nothoprocta; species Nothoprocta perdicaria. The sequence goes on along the minus strand of NW_020455473.1, from coordinate 42,288 downwards.
ATTAAACAAACTTCACACACTAAATCCTTTGTCAGTTCAATAAGCAGGTGAAATCTCATTTCCTCCCACAAAATATTGCCAAAGTTTACAAGGTTGGTAAGGTAAATCAATCTTTTAGCACATTTTTTAAGTAGAAAGTTTTAAATGAGAAGTGTCCGACTAGAGTGAGTCCTTTGCTGACACTTTTCACCTGGCTTTAGACACTTGATGAGTGAGTCGCTTCACTGAGACAACTGCATCTATTTCTGGATTATAGAGAGAGCTTGGCCCACAGGTTAGATCCAAAAGTAGATGTATCTAGGCTAAAACCCTTTATTATGTATTTTATCTGGTAGAAGAAAATACGTGTATGTGAGTGTATGTKTGCATACAAATGCATGCCATTTTAAAAATGACTTAAAAATAGGCCAATCAGATTTACAAAACAAATAGAACCTGGAATTTCATTTATATGATTTTCTTAATGAGTAAACCTGAATATTCATTCTTCATTGAGATGTCTGAGTTGTTACAAGGAATTTTGAATCCATATCATCCTGAGAATGCCACTAGCTCTTAATTGTATGTCATACAACACCCAGTAAGAGAATTACAGCTTCTGAAAGGTAGATGTTTAATCTTTCATATACAGAGATATTCAGAAGTAGAGCAAGACAAAAAAGTTTTCAAAATTCAGGGTTTTGCTAATCTTTATGCTCTATGAGTCTTTCTCCATTTTGTCTTGGAACACACACATATGTCTCTGTGGTTATGTAATAACTGTAGGTACATTACAGTGAATATCCAGTATATTGACAAGTTAATTTAGTGTACATGTTCCTTAATCATGTGCACTAGAATTGTACATACTTTTTCATGTGAAAATACCACCTCCTATTAATATTTTACATGATAATGATTCAGTTAAAGCTAGTGGCTCCTTCTGAGAAGCTGAGAAGTATTGATGACTGCCATAACTTTGCCAAGAGCTATAGCTGTTCTTATAATACATTTGAAATTAGGGTCATTGGATCAGGTACAGGAATACCATCACATTCAAAGTTACATCCTCCTACCACATGTTTTGTAATAGAACTTTGTGGTGCCTGACACATTCACCTCTTTTCTTGCTCTTGACTCGTATTATTCAGAGACTATTGTTGTAGAATAGGAAGTAAATGAATGTTTTATTCTGATTTCTATTTACCTAGAGTCTAGATCCCACAACTACAAGTTGTMTCTCCTGCTAAAATTGAAACACTAGATATTCTACTCATCTGTCATTTCTAGATCATACATTTGTTGTCTAAATACCATTTCTCTTGTACACCTACTCCTCTTCTTAAACTTGTAACCTGCATACGTTAGATTTACTCGAGACATCAGAAAGGTGATCATTAAAGAAACTCAATTTATCATGGAGGAGTCAAAATATTGCCTACACATTGAAGGCTCAGTGTGCTATTCAAAATTCCGTAAAAGTGTAAATTCCACACTAATGGCTATTCAGATAAAATGARTGCACAGACATAATTTAGTTACAGCAATAAAAAAAATGATACATGAACCATTAGGAGGCAGGATTGAGGATTTTTTTTTCTGTTTCAAAAATTTCTATTTGAAATAGATATTCAAAAATTTCTATTTCAAAAATATATGYCAATACATGTTATTGGCTGCTCCTCTGTACTGAATTCAAATGCTACATGTTACCTTGTTGTTAAGCAACGTGAGATGAATTCATACAATCAGTAAGTGATGAACTACAGGAATTTTGGATAAGAAACAAACACAAAGAAGAAGGAAGGTATGGATACCTCTGACCAGGCTGGGAGGAAGAACTGATTTATTACACTATTCCACTCTAATTCTGTCTGCACTTGAAGGCAGAACAACGTTACTCCATGACCGATTGCTTCTTTCAGGCTTTACAGGAGTTGTGTTGCAGCTCATGCAGATGCTAGAATGTGGATGAATACCACTTGTTCTGGTGCATCTCATCCATGAAAACACTTAATGCATTCAATAGTATGCCTTGAACAGAAGCAGGCTGTGGTATGTCCTTTTCATATTTTTTCCTTCCTTCCTCTTTTCTCAATGTTCTGTAAAAAGTTACTGTATTTGCATCATTTCTTGTTTCTGAACATTTTTTCCTGCTGTGTTATCTTGCATAACTGTCTTCATTCCAGTATCACCATGAAAAAATTTGCTTCTATGAGGCCTTTGAACAAAAATCCACCAAAGTTAGTTGTTCTTGATTTGGCAGTTTTATAAAGGAAGCAGAAGACTTTCTCTAGTGCTGATAATTATATAGAGAGGTGAAAACATGCTTTAACAGAGATGAGAAGAATTTAATTCACAGCCAGTGATAAAAGTAATGCATCTTTTCTTTATTTTTTTTTAAGAAGCCTTTTTTTTTTTTTTTTTTTTTTTTTTATTTTTAGAGAAAAAAAAAATACCCTAGGCTATAAACTGCTCCAGTTCCAGGAAACTGTATTTTACTCAGGACATACCCTAATAAGCAATTGAATTTTAGCGGGCATTCTGTGATTCAGCTGAACCTATGGTACACATACATTGCTGTGCTTTCAGACATCTTCAGGACAGCTCTTAACAAAGTAAGTTGTGCACATTTTCAACATGCAGTCAAAAGGTGCTTTTAAAGGTCTGTATTTTATGTTACAGTAATTGCCTCTTTAACAACTTGTATTTAGGCAGATCAGTTCRCCCTTCATTTGTGCAATCATGAACCTTGACCAAGTTGGATCATCAAACTACCATATTTGTTCTACTAAAATGTATTTTACCTGCATATATCTTATGCATACATATGCGTACATTACAAATCTCTCAGCATTGAAGAGAATATTGCACCTGGAACTACAGCTGGTGTGAATCAGTTATACTGAGTGGCTAAAGGATATCCTGTGAAAACTAGCCTTTGGAGTGAAATTATGTGATTTTTAATGAAGGGAAACCTCTCTGAAGACCCTTGGTACTTCACCTGAGGAGCTGAGACCTAAAGTTATTTTAAAAAATATTGATATTGTGAAGATTTATCTACTTAGAGAAGTAGATCAAAAGTGTTCCTAAATGCATCATGCATGCAGGTAAGATATACAGGTATTTATTGAAAAAGAAAATTTCCTTTGAATCTGGACTTTTGCTTTCATATCTAAGAGCATCTGGCTGTTAGTAGAAAGAAAAGTAACGAGATAAAATAAAAGACAAGACTTTAAAAAGACTGTAATGAATGACAGAATATGTCTTATTAATTTACTACCAGATGTATTCAGTTAAACTAATCTTGCATCTGAAATAACTTTTGTTGGAATTTTTATAAAACATCCTATATCTTTATTTTTCATGGGCTGTTAGTATAAGAAGAATGGAGAGAGACATATACTTTAAAAAAATATGTTTTTTTTTGTTTGTTTGTTTGTTTTCAAACATGATGGTACGATGTGCCTAAAATTGTTAGGTATTATTATCAGAATTGTATTTCTTAAATTTGCTTATTTTTTAAAATTTTAAAGACTCATTCTTGGAAACATAACTATCCTTCCAGTTGATGTCTGGTACTTATATTTAGTTTGTAAACTGTGTTTCTTTAAAAAAAAATGCTATGAATCCTTGTGGAGACTTTTACATTTATTGAAAAAAAAAATCTCTTTCTTATTTTTTTTTCTTCATTTATATTGAAATGGACTACCCACTTGATATGCACTCCAAAATATAAAATACTGCCACTGGAAAATTAATGTAATTCCTATTTGCAAATTGTTTTGAGATCCCTAGATGAAATGTGCTCACTAATTACTATGAAAAAATCTGGATGACAACTCTTACATGTAGCTATTTTGGCTGTAAGGACAGTCCTAAGAATAATCATCTAAACCTTTACGTACAGCATTCTTATGTTGATGAATATGATTGAATATGGCACTTAACATATTTATTATAACCAATACTAGAATTGAGAATATGAGACAATAATTAAGTATGAGTTTTTGTACTTTTACCTGCAAAATTTGAAGAAAATTTGAAGTGGTAGCAGAATGCCACCTCTTCATGACATCTCTTGTTGTTTTACTGTTTTTTTTTTGTTTGTTTTTTTTTTGTTTGTTTGGTGTTGGCACATAACTATTAAAATGGCTCAGATTCTACTAATACTAAATATATAACAGTGGATTCACTATGAAGTTCAATGAAATATATTTTTCAGTATTGTATTTTTAGGTAGGATTACATTGAAAACAGAGGAAAAACATYTCTCTCCATTATCAGAGTAATTAGTTTCATAAATTTCTTTATGTCTTCAGTGAAGAAATGGAGTAATTACATTGTGAAATTTCATTTTCCTAAGGGGACACATTAATTTACAGGCACATGCAGTATTTGTTTCAGTGCAAGATTTCCACATTCTGTACAGATACTTCATTATGTAGAACAGAAATATTTTATACTACATACAATACAATGCATTTTTTCTTGCTTTTTAATTTAGACAATTTACTATCAATAAATCTCTTGGATTATGACCTTCATTAAGTATATTATTAGACTAAAAAGAAAGACAGGAAAAAATGTATTTTTACTTTTTACCTCTTGATAGAAGAAAATCTTCCATTTCTACATACAGGTGAAAGTTCATAATATATCATAAAAACTGTGAGTATAGTGGTAACAAATATTATAATGCACTACAAGTAGAGTCAGAGCCCATGTTTTATTAAATTTTATTTCATGAGGAATATACCATGGCAATTATGAACACAGCTTATTTGTCTTTCTATTATTCAGACAGTAATATCATCTCTGTTAAAGGTTAACAACATTATTATTATTTAATCCACTTTACTGAATACTTCCAGCCCTTCAGTGYTCAGGCAGACATTAGTTAATCTGAATAGATGGTTTTGTTAGGTCTTATATTGTCTTTTTATCGCTCAAAATTTTGTTTATGAGCAAAGAAGAAACACTCCTTATATAGTTAGCTAAGAATTTTATCTGGATGTAAAAATGATAGCATCATTGAAATGTTAACACTCTAATTCAACAATAATTATTTGTCCAGCTCTGATAACTACAAGAAAAAAAGTACATAATGCCGCTAAAATCATTATGCACACACTTCTTATTTCAACTGTTTTTCCTGGTGCTGTGCACACCCCTCCCTTGCCTCTCTAGGTCCTAGGATTTGTGTTTCATCCGGGGGACTGGGTTAATGTGATCATTTTTATGTCTTTGCTAAAACATTTTTAAAGTTTTGCTATTTTTAATCTGGTCTGCAAATCAATATTAAATCTAAATTTATTGTATGTTCATGTTAGATACTATTTCTCTATTTTTTTATCCCTAAATTTCTCTTGTTATCCCTAATTTCTCTGTTCTTTGTTACCCCTAAAATTGGTTTTGTCCAGGTCTACTTTTCTGTAACTCTGTAATGTTCTGTAATTCTGTGAGTGAATTCTACCAAGCTGTGAGATCTCCAGTGCCAACTTGTGCCCATTCTGTCATCCTCCTGCCCCTGCACTCCTCTGCTCTGCAGCCTGCATCTTAAGGCTTGCGCTTTCATACCTGGCCTGTACACTGCATCATTATTGGAGTTATAAATACCTTACTCTACACAGAATAACTGCTTGTTACTGCCAGCCATATAAAACCATGGCTGTATCATAGAATAACARCAGCAAAACAAATTAGTCCTCGACACTCGGTGAATTAGAAATTACTATCACAGCTAAAACAAGTAAAACAAAGCTAGAAATGGATGAAGACATGTTCAGACAGAATAAGCTTGACAAGCCTCAGTTCTAAAGCTGAGTCCAAAACCCATACAAAACTAGGACAGCTGCTAGCAGCGGCAGTGGTTACAGAGCTACACAGTTTCACTGTAAAGCTAGGAAACAGCTCTGCCTGCAGTACTAACTTTCTCTGGGAAGTATAGAGGGTGACTTTATGGCTTTAGGTACAATGAGCCTGAACTGTACTGTGCAGAGTCCTCTATGCACATAAAATGACACTGATCTATCAGATCTGCTGCACAGTGGCAGATGGTTCTTGGGACATTTTCAGCCTGGAGGCTAAAATTCCCATTGATTTCAGTGGACTTTGGGACAATCATTTGTCCGACTATAAACACTAATGGGTTTCCTTGCAATAGGCTCAAAGTGCTTTTGAAGTTCTGCCCTTTGTGAGTAACAAAAATGGTCTCAAAAGAGTCTAAATATCACCCCAGCAACAGTTCTAAGACTCACTGGAAAAATTCCCTCATCTTTAAGAGCATGCAAGTAAAACAGATGGGCTACAGACCCAGGGACTTTCTTAAGAGACATCAGTTTATTAGATTTTTCATCATGGAAATGATTCAGTTGTGCACACATTTCTGGCTGTGTTTCTGCTTCCGAGCTCTTACTCATATAGCTCTGTTCCCAACTGCCTTGCTCAGGGGAAGACACCTCAGCAGTACATCTTCCAAGGCAGCTTATTTTATAAGGGTTAACAGGCTTACAAGGGTAGCGCCATCTGTTTACACAGCATTATGTTTTATTATAATATATTAGGGTGCAAATGCCTCTAACACTTTATTCAGGTAAGTAGGCAAAATCCACAGTTTACCTTGGCATTAAAACAACAGCCTTCCTATTACGTAAGAATTGGCTCAATTATAGTCACTGCTGTTTAGCAATAACTTGATGACCCTCCTGGATAGGTACAATTGATTACAGTAAAACTCTACTCTTTTTGACAGTTAACTTATGACAGCTTGGTATTTATACCATGTTGTTGCACCATGTGGTTATTCCCTGCAGGCTTGTGTGTATATTAGTGTGGCTTGACCACTCTATAACCAACACTACAAGTGTTGTTAGTATCTATACTACAGTATAGATATAATAATTTTGAAACACCCTATTTTAAATGCCTACATTCTCCAAAGAAATTGTGTAGCAGAAATCAAAGGACCCAGCATAGAATTAAGAGTGGAAGTAAACTTGCTCTTAAATGATGGGCACATTAGCTCTCTATATCCCACTAGTTTCTAATCTACTATGGGTAAAAAGAGAACAATYCAGTCAGCAGGACTTTCTCTCAAATCAAATGCTTCTTTAGCATAAAATGACAATTTTTCCAGATCTTATTTACTATTAAGGTAGGTCATTGCATATGGGAGATTCATTAACTCAGTTGATACATAGACACATTGTAGTCACCTAAATTTAGGCAAAAGTAGTTAAAACACAGGAACTGACTCACATGCCTAAACATAGGTGTATAATGACATTTGAGACATGCTGAGATATCAGGAATAGCTTCCATTCACTAACTCAAAAAGAAATAGATTTCCCATGCATCAAATATCACAGCTGTTGGCTTTCTGAATATACCTTGAAACATCTTGAAAATCATCAACCCTCAGAGACAGTTTTAGATGTAAGAGGTTGTCAAATTAGAATCATAGAATCATAGAATCATAGAATGC
>NW_020455473.1:15764-33393 GCF_003342845.1 Nothoprocta perdicaria | reverse complement strand
TTATATTAAGCAACATTAACCGGTGACTTAGGTATCTAGAGTCATCTAACTCACAAAAGCCTTTTTGTTTTCTTTTTTTTTCTTTAACAGGATGTAGAGGTACTTTTAACATTTTCTTTTATACTATTAACATTAGGAATCTATTTTCAATAAAAGTCATGAGAAATATTTTGATATTAGCACAGTATATTATTATTACTTAACTGCCTGCTTATTTCACCATTAAAAAATAGGTAAAAATGAAGACCTTCACTAGATCTGGTCAGACAATTAGATGAAATATATTGCTGAACATTAATTAAAAAACAAATTTGATTACCTGAAATTTGGAGTATACATTACTGAGCATTTATAAGTGTTTAAGCAATTATGAGAATATTGGCAGTATCTAATAATCTAAAGGATTTATATATGAATTGAAATGTTCACAAGATATGAGTGCATGGATTATTAATCTTTTTTGGACTTTCTATTTTTCTGAAGTTTCAGATATTAGTTATGAAATAGAAGTATAATCATATGATCAGRCAATATCAATATCTGATATTCTGACAACTTTGCTATATGAACATAGTTTGCTTTTAACATTTTGTATATGTGAAACAAAAGACTTCTCTGTATATAAATAAAATATGGTTTGTAAATGAGTCCCATAACTATAATGAAGTTCTACAGAATTTTGCTTTTGACTCCTGCTTATTCAAAACTGTTCTAATCAGTAGAAATAGTAGTGTTTGTCTCTGGTTTCAGCTATAAAATTATTTTTAAAGAAATAATACAATAGCCAACCTCAACACCATGACTCAGAAGAGTGCAAGGCATCACCTTAGGAGATGGCTCATAATTATGAATCTTATTCCTAAAAGAATTAATTCACAAATTAATATCAACAGACTTAAGCTYACAATTCTTTTCTTCATTATAGCTTTGCAGCAGAACATGATAGGTAGTGGCATTTAGAGTTTGCTTGTTTGCTTGTATTTCTCTTAAGGGAAAGCAACAGTGGTAAAAGAACAGATAAACTTGGAGAAATACGTGGCTACATCTGGATTGCAGAATCTGTAAACTCTTCTTATTTTTCAAGCCAGATGGTGTGTCCCAGCCATCTTGGGGCAAATTCACAGCCTACACACACTTTTCCCCATCTTTTGTTAACCTTTCAGCTCTTATTCCCTTTTTCCCTTGAGAAATGGGAGACATGGTATATTTCTATAGTTTAATCAAAACTACATCTCTGCTAAAAGATTAAGAATGGATTCTCCAGAGAATTTTTTTTTTTTTAAGCAATGTACCTGAGAATGTAAAAGAATKTCAGAAAATGAAACTTCTTCCAGGAAATCCCTAATTAAATATGATAATTGCAACAATTTGCAAAATTCTTATTGATTATTTGGAGTAGCTTTTCTGAAATTCACAGGTATTATATAGAAATTCTGCATAAACTGAGGCTGAAATTTCCCTGAGTAGTAGGGAGCCAAAGCCTCACATACACTGTCGTGTAGTAATCTTTGGTTTCCCAACTAATCTTATAACAGAAATCAGAGTATGAGAACATAACTGCCACTGTCTATGTTTTCACTATTATTAAATGCAATATATATCATAAAGATAAGAAATAACACTATGAAGACAGGATTTTTTTTTAATTTGTCCTGTTTCAAAGTTCATTTTAAGAAGTAGTGTATTACAATAGCTGCATAGAGGACCATCTATACTTTCGGTTCCCCTCATTATACGTGTTCTGACAAATTGGACAAAATACTTTATATGTGCTCTCAACAAATTGCTCAATTATATTTCAGAGAACATTGACACTCAAACAGGATATTAATATCAACTCCAGCATTAATTAAAGCCTACAAAGGTCAAAGAAAAAAATGCTGAAGTGTTTGACAAGTTTACAACTATGCAGTTAAAAGTGAACAGAATTTTTTATTAAAGGAAAAAAAAAAGAGAGAGAAAAGTAAACAAATGACTTAGAATTTGTTGACCACATATCAAGGCCTATAATCCAAATTTAAACAAAAATTTCTSTGATCTGGCTGATTTCTTGCATTTGCATAGGTAACACCTTGGAAAAAGAAATAAAAAAAAAAGAAGAAAAGAACATCCCAAAATGATCTTTCCCAGTGGGACTTGATTAGGACTCAGTGGGAACTTCTAAGAAGAAAGGGTTTATTTTCCTTGCTTGTCTAAGTCCTTTTCTGAAAGATCAGGTTGTGCTAAAAAGCACATCCATTAATGTAAGTCCAAAAACACTTTCAACCATTCTTTCAAAATAAATGAGAAGATTATTCTTTGAAAATATCCMGACTAGTAAATGAAGTGGATGTCCTGCTTACTTTCATTATATTTTATTATAAATTTTGTGATTTTACATAGCTGACAGACTTTTCCCCCGGAAAATAAGAGAATTGTTTCCACAATCTGTTACACCTTTTTTCTAAGGGCATTTCAGCCTATATAATGTCTCTATCTACAGAGTGTCTGAATCATCCTGTTCTTGATTCTTGATCAGGAAGGGAGAGAAATGAAATCAAAATTATAAGAAGACATTTCATGCACAGGATATTGAACCATTCTAGTGATGCATCTCCTCTGATTCTCTCCTCTTATTTTGGGGACAAAACCCCAACAGTCTTCAAATGAAAATGAAAGTTAGAAAGGTAAGAAACCACAAAATTCTCGTGTAATTTAAATATTGAGAACACCCACTCAGTTTCAGTTCTGATTCCCACTTGATACAACTAGCTATTCACCTGCTTATGTTCCATAACTGTCTGTGATGTGCAAATATATACCTACCTGGCTTGGAATCTGAATTAAAGGACATTACAAGAGCAGGAATCTCTCTGGTGCTTCATTTTGAAAAATGCACTATTAGATATAATATTCCAAMAGTACAAAAATAGGTGGGATTGATCTGCCCAAAGTGAGGCATTTAGGATGTTGGGTATATAAACCCACATGGAGGGAGTAATGTAAACTTTACAGTTTATCTCTAGTCTCATACCTGAGAGATTATGCCTCTAAAGAGGCATTTAAGACTAAATGACTTTTCACCTGAAGATTGTCACGTTCCTCATCACTGACTATAAGRGGAGTTTTGGGTAGTGAGTCCAGATGTAGGCAAGTGGAATGGGGGAGCAGATTAAAATCAGTAATCTAGTTTTTGGTTATTTAAATGAGAGAATTCCTCCCGTCTGAGCTGCTGAGGGACAAGATTCCCTCAAGACCAAATATGACTGCTTTCCTCAGAATATCACTATATATGGGACCAGAAGTAAAGGTTTAATGTTGCAGCTACTGCCTAGAAAGTTGAAATGAAGGCAGAGTTGTCAGCTAATTCATATAAGGTACTGAACAGTAATAGGAAGTTGATTTCAGTAGCTAATGACTCTGATACATAGAGAGTGCCAGTGTAGTGTGTGAGCAAGGTCTGCTACTGGCAATGATGCACATCCTCCATCGCTCCATAAGTATTCTAGTTCTATAACTTTCTGATTCCTGACACAGAGAATTAAAGTTATTTGAGTATTATGTTGTCGATGAAGACACAGGGAACAGGGCACAGTATAAGGAATTTGTTTTTCAGGTGCTGGTTCACCACTGTGGAATTTAGTCTTGTCATTTACTGAGATACTGTGTGCCCTTAGCTCCAACTGCTGATGGAAATAGCCATGTTATGACTTTCGACATTCTTAAACTGCTCAGTTTCAGGTTGACAATTTCTGTCTTAATGACCTATCTGTGACAAGTTTTATGTTGCCTCTTGCCAATCTCTAGGGCTATACAGCTATGGTAAAGTAGATGCAGCAACTAGAATGACCTTCTCAATAAACACAAAACCCTAATCCTTCTTAAGGAAGTAATAATATTTTCCCCTTTACATCTCCCTGGGATTGCTAACATAGCTGCTCARTGGTCTACTTTATAAACAGATTTGGGCAGCGGAAGAACAGAAAACATTTCCAGGTTACACCCACTAACATTTCTTTTAATAGTTATATAGAGATCACACACTGGAGTAGAGAAATGGAAGGGAAGGTTAAAATTAAATATGTTAAAGCATAAATAATTTATACTACCAAGACAAGATCATATTAAGGTGACATTATCTTTTCTCCAGCCAGGAGACATCTTTCTGAAAAGATAAAGAGAAAAGCAGGTGAGTTTATCCATGGATAAAACTAACATGATCATTCATAAATAACTGCAAAAGAGTTCACAAGACTACTTTTTCTGCAGTAATGTTTCTAACCATATAAGCTGCTATGAGTTCTGCAACACAATAATTTAGATACATTGTTTTTTACAGATCAGAGATTTAATTCTCAATGGATATGAAGTTCATTTTTATTTTCCTTTGCCCATTGCTACCTGAGTGACTGTTTCCCTTATGTTGTATGTGCATTAAGATCTGTTACTAATCAAAAACAATACATTTAAAAATGTTATTAAATCTACTTTTAATGGTATGATATTAAAGACCCATCTTGTAGTAAACAGATACCATATCAATGGCTAAAAAAAAAAAGACCTTTAATAGCCATAAGTAGTTAGAAGAAGCCAGTGCTATTCCTCCTGATTATGTGACTTTGCTCATGTAGCTCTTAGCAAACAATTAAGGRTCAAACCAGGAAAGCAAAATAAAAGATTAAGCAGATTAAGCATTGTCACAGGATCACATAATGGTTGAGTTTGGAAGGGACCTCTGGAGACCATCCAGTTCAACCCCTTTGCTCAAAGCAGGTCACCTAGATCAGATTGCTCAAGACTCTACGAGATAGGTTGTGAATATTTCTAAGGACAGTGATTCTACATTTTCTCTGGAAAACCTGTTCCTGTGTTGTTCAGCAATTCTCAGAGTTCCTTTCTTCCTTCCTTGTTTCCTTCCTTCCTTCCTTGTTTCCTTCCTTCCTTCCTTGTTCAGAAGGAACCTCCATGTATTTCCATGCATCACTGGGGAGAGTTTTTCTGTCTCTTCTTTACAACCCCCTATTATATATATATATATATATATATATGTATTCTTAAGTTCCAGCTCAGACTTCTATAATTTGGAAAATCCTAGCTATCTCAGCCTCTGCACATATGAATGATGCTCCAAATCCTTAAGTATATTCATGGTCCTGTTCACGCCCTCTTCTACTTTATCCATTCCTCCCTKATCAGACATGTGCCCACTGATGGGTGAGTTGTCGAGTCCACAGGCCATCTGACAATGAGTCCACACAGAAGTAATGTGGCTCAGTTTATTCTTCCTAGGCTTACTTTATTATTCAGTCAAACAATTCCAGACCACAGTTACACAACAGAATACATGTTCACAGCCAATAACAGTATGGTCAGCAGTATGGTCAAGTGCTGTGAGCATATTCAACAGATAACCCAGCTCCAAATCCCACAGTACACAGATGCTTACAGAGTGAGTCTTCAGTGCTACTTTTCCTTTTCCTTTGATTCACTCAACACTCATGGTATTGTTGGAGAGCTCCAGCAACTCCACAATATGGTGACTCTGGTGGTGGTAAACCTGGGGTTCCTGAACCGTTAAGGAGCAACCCAGGACAAAGATGTGAGGATGACTTTCCTGTAGTTGCCTGGATGCTCCTCTTGTCCTCTTGAAGACACAAGGGATATTTGTTTTCTTTCAGGCCTAGGAAATCCCCACAATCGCTGTAGCTTTTCAAAGATTATGATGAATGGCCTCATAATGACATCAGACAGCTTTCTCAGTGTACATGAGTGTGCTCCCTTAACCAATGACTCACATATGTCCATTTTGTTCAAATTTCATTTACCTGAGCCACCTCCAGCAAGGGAAAGTCTTCCTTGTTCCAAATTCTCTACTGGTCTCAGGGTTCTTGCATCCCTCAAAGTTGATCTTTCCAGATAGGTCTGAGGTGAAGAAAGCTTTGAGTGTTTCAGCCTTTTCAATGTCCTTTGTTCTCAGGGTCACTGCATCATTCAACAGCAGACCCACATTTTCCCAGTCTTCCTTTCATTGCTGCTGCACCAGTAGAGGTCCTTTTTGTTGTCATAGACATGTCTCATCAGATTTATCTCCAGGTGGACTTTGGTTTTCCTCATTCCTTGCACTCTTGAACAGTTCTTTTTTTTTCCTCCTGGCTCATCTGCCCCAATTTCCATCTCTTGTATATTTCTTCATGTTTGAGTTTAGTTAGAAACACCTTGTTCATATATGCAGGCCTTCTGATGTCTTTGCTTGATATCCCACTTACTATGATAGATCCATTTTGAGCTTGCATGAAGTGATCTTTGAAAATCAACTAACTCTTCTGAACCGCTCTTCCCTCCAGGTCTTTATCCTGCAGAATTCTTCCAAGAAGATTCCTGAAAAGTCCAAAGTCTGCTCTCCTGGAGAGCAGGACTGTAATCCTGCTTTTTGCTTTTTCCTCCCTGATCACAGCATCCTGAACTTCATCACCTCATACTCACTGTAACCAAGACTGTCCCTGATCTTCCAAAAGCACCTTCAGTGATATTTTTTCTTCCTTTGTATGTGTCAGGTTCAGCAGAGCACTTCCTTTCAGTTGCCTGGTTAGGAAATTTTCATCAAGGTTCTCCATAAACCTTTAGGTTTGCTTATGCTTGTTGTGCTGTTCCTCCACTGGAGGAACAGTTGAAGTCCTCCATGAGGAACAGGACCTGTGAATTCAATACTTTTTTTCTGTTTTATAGAGAAGTCTTCCTGCTCAGGTGGTCCGTAGCAGACACAGTATCAGCCATGTTGGTCTGTCCATTAATCATGAGACAGATTCATACAGACACTCATTCATTCCTACTGCTCTATCACATAAAGGGTCACTCCCCCTCTGCTGCTTCCCAGCCTGTCCTTTTCTCTGAAGAGTCTGCATCTATCCCTCACAGTACTCCATTAGCGTGAGCTATCCCAGAACATCTCTGTGATAACATTGTGATCACAGTTCTCTAGTTCTTCCTTTTTGTCCCCCATGCTGTGTACCAGCACTTCAGAGAGCACTTCAGTTTTCCCCTGAAAAGTGTGTTAGAAAATTTCTCATCATTCTTTCTTGCATTCAGTTACTTTTTATGTGTGTATCCTTAAGTCCCTTTCAGTTCTGTTTTTTTTTCTGATTATGACAACTCTCTTGCCCACATCTCCCTAGACCCAGACCCTTTACTTGCCGATCCCTTTCCTCTCCTTGTTCCTTTTTTTTTTTTTTTTTTTTTTTTTTTTTTTTTTTTTTTACGGTGGAAGGGTAGGAGAGGGATGGGAGTGGCGGGGAAGAGGAGGGGAAGAGACTTTCCCCGGATTATTTTGGTCACGTCTTTGAAGCCACAACTATGAAGAAATGAAAAATATCTTCCTTTTCTTTCAAGACTTTACTGTAGGTTACTGTAACTAGGTTACTCTTATTTATCACTTCACAGAAGGTATGGTAAAGAAGTCAGTATCTCAATCACCATGGTTCAATGCATAGTACTTATTTCAAAGTCTTATCTTGCTTTCTACTTGAAAAAAAGAGATTTGGTCTGAAAAACAAAACAAAAGTGAAAAATTCCATTGTCTGTTCACTTTTGATCCTTTGCTCTGCATATCATCAGAATTACAGAGACATCTACTTTTCTTTATCATCTGTTGTGTGTCTGTTAATTCTCTCAGAACTGGAAAAATACAAAGTGCCAGCATAATTTTCAGGGGATTACATCTCTGCTGAATATGAACAACTTCTATTATCCACAGATAGTATACAATAGTGAATATTTCACTAACCACAGGACTCTGGAAGCAGTTAGCTTTACCCAGGGATCTGAATAATTCAAAATTCTTGATATTCTTTTGAGAACGTGTAGAGCTTTAGCAAACTGAGGTAGTATATATCAAAACAATGTTTCAGCTAGTAACTGTCTTTCTTTGTGTTAAAATAGTCAGTTCTTTGAGATGTGCCTATTAAAGAAATCATTTCAAGTGTATTTCCAGACAAAACATTGTAGATGCTTCATTATACTAAGGGATGCAAAACAAATAGAAAATTGGAGTGCAGAATTAGCTTATTTCTTCTTCTGTTCTACAATGAAAGAAAAATACTTGTTTGCTTTTCTAAAAACTGCACAATAACTTGATGATTTCTAGATTTTCTGAGGCTCCACTTGTGTCATTAAAGTGGAGTTGCATAGGAATTATTATATTGGTTCTTATAATCAAAATTTTATCCCTTGTTTAAATGATTCATTCAAGATGTCTATAGCTCAGGAAGGCATGTTACTTGTCTGAAGATAAGCCCAGTTGCATGAAGGAATGAGGATAACATTTTCTTTTCAGGTCTCTTAAACAATTTCACTTTGTTCTCTAAGTTTTCTGGACATTATGTCGCTGCAAATAATTTTTTAAAAGGCCTACAAGGTATAATGATGAGATCTATAGAGTTTCAAATGCTTCTCTATGTCAATGTGTCTAATTTATGGATTTCAGTGAAGTTTTCATCACTCCAGCTGTGCAAATATCATGACAGGGAGTGTCCTGCAAAGGAAATACCTAAGTGACTAAGAAATACTAAGAAATACCACAGACAAATGTGTCCTGTAACAGTTCATTCATCACAGAATTGCAGTATCATTACTTATTTTCTGATACACTCAGTGAAATAAGGCACATGGAATTCTAATTACTAATATACTCAAGCATGGGATAGTACTTAGACATTCAGCCCTGTCAAGATTTTGACAGGTTTATTAATGTAGTGGTCTAAGTAGGTTCTACAAAGAAAACAGATTGGCATACAAAGTTACAGACACCTAAGACATTAAGTGAACATTTAGTAGATTGCTCTTTGGATTTCAACTCTCAACTGAGTAGTATATCAACTACTTTGGCTCTTTAGATTTTATCCTTAGCTACTAAGAAGCTACTTGGATAAGCAACTAAGTTTTTTTTTTTTTCCTTTACTATAACTTACTTATCTGAATGACATGCTCACATTAGGATCCTAAAAGTCTTTGGAAGGTGGCAAAATGAATATAGTCATCAAGACTAAAACTTAGGTCTAATATAAAGTCATTTATATTGTTTGGAAGATTGTATCTCTTCCCTGACTAATCACAGAGCTTAAACTTCTTCTCTTCAAAAAAATATAATTTAGAAGTAACTAAAGATGTGCCACGTATTTACTTTTCTGTCTCATGATATGCTAACAGATAAAATAGTTTACCCACTTGGGAGGGAAAATAAAGAACTGAGAGTCTATATGGAAACAAAAATGACTATTTTGCCTTGCATCTGTCAATGTTTCCTTTCAGGTAGAATTATATTGATTTGGATACTAGAGCTTAACACTTAACTGAGGAGTTGCAGTTACACAAATGCAATATTGCTATTGTAGCTTGTATCTAGCAATTACAAAACAGTTCGTTCCTTATTTCATTTATGTCTGATGTCTCTTTTCATATTTATAAGGCTCAGATGATTACTTAAGAAACAGACTATATTTTACAAAAAATCTCTCCAATATTCCTGTGCCCATTCTGGAGGAATTAAAYGATGAAACAAGAGTTGGTTATACACTCATAATCATTACCATATATTTTTCTTYTACCGGGGGACAGATTATGCCTTTTCCCAATAAGAAAGACATCTGGTGTCAAGAAAATTCCTTTGCTGTTTCTCTCATTTTATATACATTTTCTCTCACTTTATATACATTAAAGATCAAGGAGAAGATGTGGAAAAGATAAAACTACATGACCCTTTCCAAAAATGGAAGTTGAAAGTAAAAAGAATTTACAAATGTGCTTTGTGCAAGAGAAAGTGAGTTGAAAAACACTGACTCTCTATTCCTTCCCTTTCCTCTTCCCTTCCTTTTTCCCTTTTCTCTTCCCTTTTCCTTTCCTTTTCTTTTCCCTTTCCCTTTCCCYTGGAACAGGCTGCCCAGGGAGGTTGTGGAGTCTCCTACTCTGGAGGTCTTCAAAACCCGCCTGGATGCCACCCTGTGTCACATGTTGTAGGTGTGCCTGCTTGAGCAGGAAGGTTGGCCTAGATGATCTCTAGAGGTCCCTTCCAACCTTGAATATTCTGTGATTCTGTTATTCCCTTTCCCTTTCCCTTTCCCTTTCCTTCTTTTCTCTTTCTCCTGAAAAAGAAGGTGAAAAATAGCCAAAAGAAATTCAGTTTAAATTTCTTAAGTTTTGTTTTTCCTGTATGTGTAAAAAAAAAAAAAAAAAAAAGTGTATAATATGACCCTATATGAGTGGGTGGGTGAGGGGGAGGGGAAGGAGGAGGGAAGGTTGAAGTGAGGTGATGGACTAGATAATCTCTAGAGGTCCCTTCCAACCCCAGCCATTCTGTGATTCTATGATTATGATACTAAATTTCACTATGTATTAATTACAATTACTGAAAAGGATAAAAATGTGGATAGTTTATAATGTTTTTTAGATTAAAAAGAACACATGCAAAGAATGTTAAATGTAATTTAGGAAATGGATATAGGCTTTATCAAAACCCAGGGTAACTTGGATTTGAATTTCTTTTTTTTTTTTTTCCAAGAAAATTCATAGTAAAGCCTGATAAAAAAAAAAAAAAAAAAAAAACAACCTACACTTACATGCTTGCCAAAAATAGTGATGTACAACTGAATACTGATAAAGGAAGTAAAACTGTTCTTTGCTGAAATGCTGCAGGGCTGGTCCCAAAGAAGAAAAAAAGAATTACAGCAGAGCAAATAAGAAAATATGAATTGTAAATTATAATATTCTCCCTAGAGGGTTAGTCTTCTGCAGATGGGTCCCCAAATGACTTCTTTCTTGGGATAAAATTGCCACTTGTAAATCAACTTTGTTAAGAATAAAAGTGAAGAAGCTAAAATGTTTATTCCCTTGGTTTTTACACTTACATAGCTTTTGTAGGTTAGAAATCTCATGGCTGCCATAATACTATTGATTTTTTTTTCTGTCTTTTTTTTTTTTTTACCAACCAGAACTGGAAAGGCATAGTTTTTCAATCTGAATTGCAGGTTCACCACAAGAGATTTATTCCTTTGGACATTTGCAAAGAACTTGGACCAACTGATTATTTGTAAAAGGATGTTTCCTACTCAGAGGCTGACATACCTGAATATGATGTTAGATACTGAGATTCTATTATCCTGAAATTTTTGGAGGAGTTTGATGTTTGATAGGACTTCTACAAGACTTTGAAACTTCATTGTCAATGACTTAAACGGAAATTAAATATCCAGGCACATCTGAGAATATTGTATCATTAGATAGTTAGAGAAACCTCTTCTGAACTGTGACATATGTGGACCGGATACATAGCAGACAGAACTGGTAAAAGGACATGAAGATGGAAGTAGCACAAATAGTTTATAAATTCCCAGTGGTCAAGATAAAGAAAACTCACCTTTCTTTGACCTAAAGTTAGACCCTAACCTAAATGTACTACCTAAATGTAGTAAAAGTTTTGGCAGATGTATCATTAGGCATTAGAAAATGTATAATACACCAATATAAGCATATGGATATATACATTCGTAACTTGAACCTGAGTTTTTGCCTATTTGTGAATCATTTTTGCAAAGCTCTTGATCAAGTCAGGAAATAGAGATACTTTAACACCAAGCACATCTATTGTAAGGATAGATGCCTAACCTTAGACAGACATGATTTCCCTTAGGTACCTATCTCTCCTTAATACTTATGTACCAACCTGGTGACACTGCCAAAGGCACTATACCTGGCCTCCCAATGTTGAATGGCTTTCATCTATCATTACTACCCTATAGACTAACCTTACTTACACTGCATAGAACATGGCCCAGTAGCTTTTGGYTCCCAAGTTTCTAAAAATTAATTAATATTTTTTTCTTTTTTTTTTTCATACTCAAAATTCTTATCATAGAATATGTTGTTTCAGAGTCCTCCAGAGAGTTTCTGGAGGAGAAAGTAAAAATCTGTATCACATATCATATAAAATAGCATACATACAGGACATTGTATGAGGGTACAAGGAAAAGCTTGAAAACTCAAGATCTCTTGGAACAGTGAATACTAAAGTGCAAAGAAGGCCAATTCAGTTGGTATTTTGTCCAAATTTTCTGCAGAGAATAGTATAGGGAGCAAACTATCCTTAAAATTCCCAGATTGTTGTTCACAGAGATAACAAATTTGTTTTCTCCACAAGAACTTTGGTGCGAGTTAACAAATATAAACTGTGGGCAATAAGGGAGCCAGAACTTACAACAAACAGAGTCATCAGATTATTTGAAAGTATGTGGCAGCACTTTAAGATAGTTGCTGGATAGTTTGTTTTTAGTAACTTGATTTACCCAAGCTTTTTTTTTTTTGGTCACAAGGCATATGTTCTTTGTGTCAGGGATCAGCCTATCWGCTTATCTCTTAAGACTACTTAGTTCAGGGAGACCAAGGAAAAGAGAATTGGTGTTAATAACATTGTTTTGTTTTGTTATTTTGAGTAAAAAGATTGATGAGATTATTGAAAGATATTTGATTTTAATCGAACTCCAAAAGAGATTTTAGGAAGTCCTTTTACTCGAGTTTTCTTTCTGTGACCCCAAAACTATATTGCTTTTGCTGTCTGAATTATCTTGATCATTTTAGATTTAGTGAAAGTTTGAGATTCTCTCTCTCTCTCTCTNTTTTTTTTTTTTTTTTTTTTTTTTTTTTATTCTGGAAGAACACTGTACTCTGAATACAATTACCTTCTGGTTTCTCTCTTTTTTCGCCTTTGATGTAGACCTACAACTGCTTGAGAAATTTCTTACAAGACATTCTATAGAATTTTGTTGTCCATAGTTCATTACAATTAATGCATTATATATTATATATAGAGCGAGAAAGAATAAACAGATTCCTTTTATTTGTCTTCTACTTAGGTGAAGTATTTCTCTGCTTCTCCACTCCTTGGCTTTGATGAAGGCTAAAGAAGAAAAGCAATCTCTGCAAGAGTAGAATTGGAGAAAATTCTAAATGGAAAATTGTGATGAAGGAATAATTTGTTATGTACACAAACGAACTACAGCCTATCAAAGGTACTCTCTAATATCCTGGCCGTTAGAAGTGGATTGCCTATTATTTAGCCATCTGCATCTGAGTTCTTACCGTAGGCTTCCATTGCAATCAACAGAGGAAAAAAAAAGGATGTCTATATGGTAGGTTTCTAAAGTTAGATGAGAAGAATCTTGCATTGCCTGCCACCTCCTGAAGGTAGATATTTGCATTCACCTTAAATATTGGCATGCTGTTACAGGCATGCTGTATATTTCTGATGTGAACTCATTCAAAGCACTGTGTTGTCTTCTTGAAGACTTTAAACTTCCTAGTTTTGTAAGATATGATACCTCCTTTAAGATGTTTTAGATTTGGACTCTAATCAAATAGGCAAGAAATAAACTTATGCATCCAGCTACTTTTGCCGTCTTACTCATCTCTGCCTCTGTCTTAACAGAACTGCAAAAGTAAATTTTACACACTTAGGTACATACAAAATAAAATAATTTCATTCATCTTGTTTGTTTGCTCACTGGGATCATTAAGTCATGAGAGTTGTTTTACATTTATTATTGATATGTGTAAGAAAAGTGCATTTATAAAGTGTCAGAATATACAGAAAGTAAATAAACTGACCTATCCAAAAGAATAAAATTAAATTTTCCTGATTTCATATTGCAGTGGAAAGAATTAAATATGAAATTCAATTTTTGATAGAAGTTGTTGAAAGACAGAATAATTTCAATTCAGTTTTTGACATCTCATACGTGCTGAAAATTCTAATCTGGATTAAAAATAAAAAAGGTGTGTGTTAGAATTCAAACTTCAAATATAACACTTAAAATAGAAGATAAAAAAAAACAAGGTAGATAAATTGTACATTAAAATACTGATGGATATTGTTACTATATGGTCTTAAAGTCTTGCTTGTTATTCTAAATAAATACAGATTTATTTATGTATGTTAAAGTAGAATATTTTTGAAATCTGAATCCAAAATTTTGGATAGAGCATTAGAAAAGTCATATGCATCAGAATTAGATGTGCAAATCGCTAGGAATTTGAAAAATCAACAAGACAATATCTTCAACTTAAATAAGTACAAATTAGAATAACAAATTTAAAATTCATGTTTACTATCATTTGCCTTCATAAAYATGTACAGCTCTGAAATCTTTTTTTTCCCCCTAGAAAGTACTTTTTAGTTTAAGTGTCACTGACAGTTATATAAAATGCATTTTTTTCCATAACTTTATGGAAAATAAATTTTATTCATCTTTGTCATGCAAGAATGAAAAAAAATATGTATAGAGATRAAATTAATTAGGGCATAACCCTAATCTGTTTTGCATCTGAAAAARACAAAACTTGGATTCAAATACTAAAGATAAATAGCTAATAATAGCAGACCTCAATATTTTAAGAAATTACTCAGTAGTGTTTGCATATCTTTGTTAGTAGAAAGAAAAAATTACTTACGGAGATTTAGCTACTTGAATTCACCAGAACTTAATAATTATGAGCAGAACTTTGACAAAATGCCAAAGAATTAATCATTAGTTACTCTTTTGTCCTGGATTTACAATATAATTTTTTCTAATTACTTCTGATGTTTAACTATCATGTTAAGAGTTGCTGTAGAAACAAAGAATTTGAGGGAACATCTGCTTTTCAGATTTTCTTTCCAATAGACAACAACATCTATTAGAACTCCCAAACAAAAGTTGGTATTCTTGGCATTTCTACACAGAAGGATTGACCTGGCACAGAAAAGCCCTGGAGAAGTCACCCTGCCAGTTTAGCATTAAAGAGCTTGTGAAATGGCTTTTGTTGTCACAGCTGTGCACCACAGCTCATGCAGGAATAATATGACTAAAATTCTGACTTTGCTTCATCTTAAAATTTGTTGGATACCATCATGAATAACTTAACTTGTCTCTAAATGTAATACATATAGAAGACAATAGGGTCATTCCGTTCTCTATTAAGATTTATCAAACAAGATCTTCACTAAAGCTGGATGTGTGGACATTGATATCACATGATATGGTATGATATRATATGGCTTTGTTAAAACAAATTTTTGTTTCAGTAAACTTCTTAAAATAAAAAAAAAAGAAGAAGAATGAGTTTACTTTGTTCCAAAATTAAAAATCATATTTTTTTCCAGTTAGAAATGACATGTTTTTCACTACCATCTGTATATGAATAGCAAAGAAAAAATATTTATGGATTATTCAAAAAACAGGAAATTAATCTGATTCATTTTGTCTTTGTTTCTTCACTTCCTATAAAATTTCTACTTTTGTAATTTGAGAAACAAAAGGCTATTTTGAAATCTGCATTGATTAGAACTTTCCTTCTCGGTTCCAATCTGAATCCAATTGTCAAATAGGAAAAACACACAGTAAAATAATATGAGCAGGAGCTTGGTGCTAGAGAAAAACTTTWTTATTATTATTATTTGCCTGATTTTTGTGTTTTCAGAGGTATATGCAAGGATTTCCTTCATTCAGGGCCAAGGATTATTAATTTAATATATTTAAAATTTCCAGTGTGTGATAATTCATATTGCTACTTCTTTTGGAAGAGTAGAATGAAAATGAAGATGTAGAAGATGAAGATGTAGAAGAAATAAGCAGAATTATATATATATGAGAAATAAATAGTGAAGTTACTATCAAAAAAAAAAAAAAAAGGCAGTGAAGAATTAACTGTTGAAGATAAGAACTGATATAAAATGTAAAAAAAGTTAATCTTTTTTGGAAGAKGGATAAATGTGTCCCTAATGGTTCTCTTAAAGTTTTTATTATTGCTTTGGATAAACTCTAAAAAAACATATGTCATGAAGGTCAGAGCAAGTAATATTTAACTAAACGCAGATGATCTTCYAAATGGAATATACAAGTAATTATACAAAAATTGTCTAAATGAATRAATTAGATAAAAATTTACTAAACTGTAATGGTTGAAGACTGATGGTGAGCCTGGTGATTATGTCTTATAGCTTTGACAGTACTTGACAGTTTCAGTTCTCTTGGRGGTTCAAAACATTCTTTAAAGAGGCTAGTTTCTTATAAAATTCTAGAAGAATTGTAAGAACAAAGCTATTGTACGTTTTATTCAAGCATAAATTATAGGGCTCAGCTGAGTAAAATTCTATGGGGTTACACCACAGGTCAGACAAGATGATCTTATGATCCTTTCTCATCCTGTATCTCTGAGTCTATGAATAATGTACAAAGAATTGTATATATTCAAGTGAATTGGAATAGCCAACAGCCTGAATCTATCTGCCACCCCTTGTCTAGATTCATGACAGAAGATGAAGGATCAGCAAGGACWTATTGAAACTAAATTCTTCAATCTCCTTATCACCTGAATTCTTTTCTCTCACTCTATTTTTTTTTTCTTCTGTTCCACAGTAGAAAACTGCAAAATCCTCATTTGTCAAAGTCTATAATCTCTGATTTCTTTAACTCTTTACTATTCTTTACTGTTGCAGTTCAGTGTATTTATGAAGCTTGTCACTCCTCTCTGTTAATCTTATGTCTTCTTTGCAGAGCAATTTTTTGCTAASATTTTGCTAACATATTTGCTAACATTTGCTAATATATCGATAATATCCCACATATAGAATAAAACTGAATAATTTTGCAAGTAACTCTATCTTTTAGGTAAWCCCACTAAATTCTGTGAGTAAAATTTCACATTTCTATAAGTATTTCTCTTTGTTCTGTAGTAGATAGAACCRAGAGTAAAAAATGCTCTTAACTGGATAATTCTGTGAATGAAATTGAAAAAGAGCATGACAATATATTCTGCATACTTATGGAAAGTAAGTGACTGTTTCATTGGTCAGTATTATTTACTCACATGGACTCTAACAGTGCCAATTGACAGTATTGAGTACTCGAGTTGTGCTCAACAGATACCAGTAATGTTGCATGTTTCAAAAAAAGAATAAATAAAGGCAAAAATAAATCTATAGCTTTTTGGTTTCTTACTGGCAATATACTTCACTCTTTCCTATGTTCACTAATAGCAGAATAATAAGAAATCATATTTTTTCCACTGGTCTAAGCATTTATAGACTTTTTTTATAAAACTTTGTGGAAATACATAGTTGTATCTAAAACTTGCATCTGGAACATTTAGATGTGTGGTGTTTCAAACTGCTAAGCAATGAATCCCTCTACTCTTTAGAAGATAGAAGTCTTCCATAAAATCCTTTTCTTCATATGTACTCTTACTTTCCTCTCTCCTTGCCACAGCTATGCAATGCATGGGAGGCATTCTTTGCATCTCTTTGTAGCAGGGTTGCTGCATTATGAGCTGGGATAAAATYAGACATGAATCTCCTCTCCCATCTCAGTAATCCTGAGTGCAGCTATACCTCTTGGCCTCCAGCTGATCATCCAGAGAAGGACAGATAYCCTGTAGGTTATGTTCATTATTGTCATCCCTATGCAGAAATCTCAAATACCTCAGAAAAGACAAATTGCTGTTATGTACCCCTGTTGTCTGTTTAAAGCCTCTATGTTAGGTCACATACAGATATGGACACAGGAAGTTATTTATTTTTGGGTTCCTTCACAGATGGAACCGCAGGGCAGCTTTCATATTACTTTTTTTTTTT
>NW_020455473.1:9611-14774 GCF_003342845.1 Nothoprocta perdicaria | reverse complement strand
AAAAAAAAAAAAAAGGAAAAAGCCATATACAGCTTTTAAAAATTACAAATAAAATTAGGAATTCCCACCTAGAAAAGCAGTCTTCAGCACCTTGGGGAGAAAAAATAATGAAAMAAATACTAAGGGGAAAAAAATTCTCAAAGGCTTAACAATGTCTAAAATATAAACATTAATTAGTATGACTTTATGAATAACACCCAGCATTGATTTATTCTTAAGGCATTGAAAGGAAAGTTCCTACTGATTCAGAAGGAAAATGAGGACTCATAAGACTGCGAAAGCTTCCAAAATGACAAGCAGATTATATCCCTGCTGGAAGAGATTTGTGTTCTTACTCTAAAGCAAGAGTATTCATTACCTTAGGGAGGATCCTTTCCCAGTAGAATTTTATAACTCCCAGGAAAGTTTTTGTGAGCTGTGTTTCCTTCTGGTGCAAAGGGCAGATAGTACACTTGAAAGAATGTTTTTGTAGGCAGTCATGCCCCAGACAGGAGCAGGCACCCGTAAGTGAGAGCCACCACTGATGTAACGAAAAGGAGACTGAGATAGAATATTATACGTTTGGCCAATGATAGAACTAGTAGCAGAGAAATGCTAAAAAGTATAAGCGGTATCTTGCTTTAATATTGTAAGACTGGAGGGCATATATGAAGTTATAGTGTTTAATGTAGTACGTACTAAGATGTGTGGCTCCTTGAGGCAAATGTAGAACAAGTGGAATAAATAGGCTAGAGCTTTATAAAACAACCAGACCTTTAGTTTGTTTATCTGTTCATTTTCTCGGACACACTGTATTAAAAAAAAAAAAAAAAAAAAAAAAAAAAAAAAAAAGGAAAATATCTGAATTGTTTTAAGTCAGAAAGAACAGAGAAAAGCATCTTTTTGAAGACCTGAAACACCAGTATTTGCTCTTTTTTTGACCAATCTTTATCGGAGCTACAATTGGTCTAATAGGAAAAAAAAAATATTTAAATTATGGAACATCTGCACTCTCTACGGTATTCTATTTCTACATTATTTACAATAAATTATAGCTCTTGTATTTTTGCTGTATCATGTGGCTGTTCCCATGATTTTGCATGATATTTTAAAAACTACAATAATTTTCTCACAGAAAACAGATTTAGAATCAGTATTGATCAATAATCTAAAATAATGGAGCAATGGAGGAATTGGAGCATTACTTCAGAAATATGGTCAACACTTTCCCAAAAGAGAAGCCAAACAAAGAGGAAGTTAAACAAAAGGGAAGTCAAACAAAGTCTTCAAAGGGGAAGAAAACAAAATTAATTCACCGTTTAGATTAACTGTTGCATCTTATCCTCTTTACATGATAGTAATATTATGAATGAATCACAKGGATGCATAAAAATATTCACACACAATATTTGTTACTACAGAAACAGTAAGGACTAGTAGTGGCCATACTAATGATTTGAAGGGCTTTAATGAATTCCCATATACTATGGCTAAGTTTGTTCTGTCAGTAATGTAAAAAAATATCAGCGGTATATCCTTGAGAACAAAACTGTGGGCTTGATCCAAAGCCATATGAAAGCTCCAGTTGCCCTCTGAGTTTGGATCAGGATTGATCAAGGACAGCACCTTTCTTTTTTTTTTCCCTTCTTTTTTTTTTCTTTTTTTTTCTTTTTTCTTTTTTTTTTCTTTTTTCTTTTTTCTTTTTTCTTTTTTCTTTCTTTCTTTCTTTTTTTTTTTTTCCTTCCCTTATTTGAAATCTTAGCTCACTCCTGAAATCACAGAATGGTAGGGGTTGGAAGGGACCTGTAGAGATAACCTAGTCCAACCTCCTGCTCCAGCAGGGACACCTAGAGCACAGGGGCACAGAGGTTTTGAAGATCTCCAGAAAGAGATTTGAGGGTAGGTTTTGAAGATCTCCAGAGCAGGAGACTCCACAACCTCTCTGGGCAGGCTCTTCCAGGGCTCTGTCACTCCCAGAGTGAAGAAGTTCTTCCTCACATGGAGATGGAACTTCCTGTRTTGTAACTTACACCCATTTCCCATTGTCCTGTCACTGGCCACCACTGAAAAGGAAGGAAGAGGAAGACGAGGGAAAATGTTAGTGCACTGCTGAATGGGGAAGGGGCCTTGGTGACAGAGAATGCTGAGAAGGCAGAGTTACTAAATGCCTTCTTTGCCTCTGTCTTTACTGCTAAGGCAACCCCCCATAAACTGCAGGGCACAAATGGAAGAGATGTAAATGGRCTAKAGGAAGACCTTCCRCGGGTTGAGAAGGATTGGGTTAGGGATCACTTAGGCAAACTGGCCACTCAAAAATYTATGGGCCCAGATGGGATGCACCCAAGAGTGCTGAGGGAATTGGCCRAGGTTATTGCTCARCCTCTCTCCATCATCTTTGAGAGGTCCTGGAGAGCAGGGGAGGTGCCCGAGGACGGGAAGAGAGCCAACGTCACTCCAGTCTTCAAAAAGGGCAAGAGAGAGGAGCCGGGCAATTACAGGTCGGTCAGCCTCACCTCTGTCCCTGGAAAGGTGATGGAGCGGTTCATCCTAGAGAGAATCTCTAGGCATATGGAGGAGAAGAAGCTGCTGAGGAGCAGTCAGCATGGATTCACCAAGGGGAAGTCATGTCTGATGAACCTCATAGCCTTCTATGATGGGATGACAGGCTGGCTGGATGAGGGGAGAGCCGTGGATGTTGTCTACCTTGACTTCAGCAAGGCTTTTGACACCGTCTCCCATAATATCCTCATATGGAAGCTCCGGGAGAGTGGACTAGATGAGTGCACGGTGCGGTGGATGGAGGGCTGGCTGGATGGCAGARCTCAGAGGGTGGTGATAAATGGGGCCAAGTCCAGTTGGAGGCCTGTGGCCAGTGGTGTCCCCCAGGGGTCAGTACTGGGCCCGGTCCTCTTCAATGTGTTCATCAATGACCTGGACAAGGGCACGGAGTGCACCCTGAGCAAGTTTGCAGATGACACCAAACTGGGTGGAGTGGTCAACACTGCGGAGGGCTGTGCTGCCATCCAGAGGGACCTGGACAGGCTGGTRAGTTGGGCAGAGAGGAAMCTCATGAGGTTCAATAAGGACAAGTGCAGGGTCCTGCACCTGGGGAGGAATAACCCCAGGCATCAGTACAGATTAGGGGTCGACCTGCTGGAAAGCAGCTTCACAGAGAGGGACCTGGGAGTCCTGGTTGACACTAGGTTAACCATGAGTGAGCAGTGTGCCCTCGTGRCCAAGAAGGCCAATGGGATCCTGGCCTGCATCAGGAGGAGTGTTGCCAGCAGGTCAAGGGAGGTGATTCTGCCCCTCTCCTCAGCTCTGGTGAGGCCTCACCTGGAGTACTGTGTGCAGTTCTGGGCTCCCCAGTATAAGAGGGACGTGGAGCTTCTTGAGAGGGAGGCTGGACTAGAGGATCTCTAGAGGTCCCTTCCAACCTTAGTCATTCTGTGATTCTTTGATTCTGTGATATATAAAATGACATAATTATTTTAAAATGTCCATAATATATAAGAAATGACTTATGTGCTTTTCTACTACTGTAGAAAATGCTTTGGTTCTGAATTTCTGGAATTAAAATAACTAATTTCCAGAAATATAAAAAGCTATTACAATTATCCATTGTAGTCGTAAGTATCCTAAGCAAAGGAAGTCTTTCAGCAGGGCTTAGAAACTGGAACAAGGCCATGAGATTAGTCTAGGTCAGCACAGGTACAAAAGGAATATTTCTTGTGCAAAAGTGCTGTTTGTCTCCACTTTTCTCCTTGCCACACTTGTACATTTTTTCCCTGTGAATAATTCTCAGAGATTGCCTGCTTAGACTCAGACAAGTTGTTCATCTTTTCCCTCCTGCTTTCTTCCTGTGAACTTYTGCAGAGATTTCTGCCAAAATGTGCCCTCCCTATGGATCAGCTTCTTGCTTTCACTGTCAACTATCAGTACTTATTTTCAACTGAAAATCTTTCATATCTTTCTTTCATATCAATGAATTGATAACAGGAAGAACATATGCCTTATCTGGATTTATGAAGATATTAAAAAAAAAAAAAATAAAATTGTGCTTTGGAACTAAATTCAAATTGACTGCACTACAAACCCTAAAAGCAATGTGGGGAAAAGAAAAAAGAGAAAAGAAAAAAGAAACAAGCTAAAGATTTAGCTGCTGTAAAGTTTCATTGTTATTTACTTATCTCTTAACAACAAAGTCCTTACCATGGGTGAATCATGTTTCCATGAGTCTCAAGCAACATCTCTTTCACAGATAAAACACCATCTTACAGTTCTATGACACTGGGCTTTTCCAGACAGCTAACAGAGGATAGTATATAATAAGACAATATATATTAATCTGACATTTCTGTTAACCTTTCTCATATATTTCCCTCAATACTGAGAATCATAGCATGGTTTTAGATAGTAATATAAGAAAAAAACTTATTTAAAGTGGGAAGCTGATTGTTTCAGCACACCAAGAGTGTGTGCCACAGGTTATCTTCAGATTTGTATTTTGTTCAATTTTGTATTTTTTTCACAGGTCACTAAGTCTCATAAGCAAATAAAAATGTAAATATTTCTTTAAAAATGGAGATGTAAACAAATAAATGAACAAAAACACCCTCAAAAATATCAACACATCTCATTTTAGAGATTAAGTAGAAATACAAAGATATAATGAATACCCTATGGTATGCATGCACACACGCACAAAAAGGTAACAATTTAGCATTAACATTACAGATTATTTATTTTATTATTTTTACAGCCAAATAAGTATAAAAACAAAAAGAGGACAAAGAACTCTGGAAAATCAGGAAAAATAAATAATGTACTTATTCAGGGTCATTGAGCTTAGATGTGGTAACACTCCTGTGGGTCCCTCAGATTTTTAAGGAACYTTCCTAATTAAATAATGGATGAAGGCAAGCAATTGCTTGCAGAGTATATTTTCTATACACTAGGGTTATTCTTTTTATAGTTTTATACTGCTCCCAAAGTAGTATAGAAGTATAAGGAAGTCAAGAGACAAGCATGAACGAGGTCTGATTTAAAATACCTTTGAGATGTATTTTCAGAAATACTTAGTGATTCCAATGAGGATTGCATGATTAAAGGTGTAGAAGATCAAGTATTATTTTCTGAAGGGACAGATGAAATATGGAAAATCCAGCCTCAGGATTAATTTAC
>NW_020455473.1:0-9506 GCF_003342845.1 Nothoprocta perdicaria | reverse complement strand
TGTGTGTGCTATCCATTTCCATAGGAGCTAGAATGTATATGTGAGAACATCATGTAAGATCTGAGCTAGTTGCAGTCAGGCCTTAATATAAAGCTATGTCCGTGGTGAGGAGCGAAGTAACTGTCAGACACCACTTCTGGACAAAAAAACAGGCTCACATCTGGACAGCAAGGATATCCAGGTAGTATCTTATACTACTGCTTAAAGACTAGCAGATGGTAAAGACTAGACGGTAAATACAGAYTTCTATAAATACAGATATTTATTGACAAAATCTTATTTCACTCAGTAATTAGATCAGACAATTCACTATTTCACTGTCTTGTGAACAGTCTCGCTGTATGAAACATGATCATCATATATGAGATGATAAAAGTATTACTTGTTTCTCTTAGATTTCTAAAGCAATGCATTTTTAGCATCATTCCAAGTACAGCTGAAAAAGATGGCTTTGAGGCATTGTATTTCATTATATCTCTTATCTGTCAGGTGGTAGGAAGGATACTTTCTTTCCTTTTACTACAGGCATTTTGCCAGAGAYATTTCTAGCCACTGTAGCAATGATTAATTCATTAGGAGATCTCAAGTTTGGAGATGGGCAAACCAGAGCTTTTCCTGCTTGACTTGGCCTATGCCATATCAAGCATTCCTTGATACCAGGAAGGGTATCAAAGATGTGGTAGAAAAACAGAAGGTATCAGTCATTCTGCACTGTAAATGTCATCCTCGACATATTCATCTTCAGGAAAAAGGTTTATAAGTCTTTGGCAGACTTTTCTACTCTTCTTTCTACTCTTTCTTTTATTTTGCTTGTTCTATCTCCTCTATCTTTGTTTATTTATTTATTTATTTATTTATTTATTTATTTTTATTTTTCCTCTTCCTTTTCCTCTTTTTTCTAGACAGGGCCATTGGAGGTTTGACTAACTCATCCTTCACACTCAGAGTGAAAAAAATCAACTGTTCTGCATGAGAAGCCTTTGTGTTTTGCAGTTCATGAATAAGAATCTAAATTTGCTCAAAATTTAAAAATCTAAGACTTCTAGGACTCTTGAGCTTTTGCTTATCCCTTTATTTTGTGACATAGCTTTTTTCCCAATATTACTTATCTTCCTTCTTTATTAAATCAAGTCACATTGGTGGTACAATCCTGCTGTCACTCAAGTTTAGCTCTTTGATTGTGCTGGTAAGCCTGAGGTACTAACCTAAATCTTTCCTCTTGGTAGTGCCTCATGCTAGCAGTCAAGTCATCAGACTAGCTTTAACTAAAGCTTTGGAACCATATGCTGTGGAAAGAGTCGCAAAACAAGTGTGTGATTATCCTGACTTTAGGAATTGCTTTCACGTAATCACTATGGGTAAAACAGTAATCTCCTGTGATATTCTGAAATGCCCTGAGATATCTTTTTACTCTCTGACAACGCAAAAATATTTCACATATAACTCAGAGAACACAAAAAAGTGTTTTTTTTTTTTTAAAAAATATTTTTACAAGGGGCTTAAAATTGCATAAGGTCTAAATTCTTTAAAATATTATAGATAAAACACCAATATACCTCAAACTGAGAATATCATAGTAAAAGTATGAGAAAAAGTGAAAAACATTTTTTTTTCAAACTCCTTGCTTGATACTAGTGACCTTTTCAGCATCATACTGGTTATAAAGTAAACTCAATCAGAAAGGAAAACAAGTGTGCTTGAGTGGATGTGCAGTGCACATCTGTGTCTGTGTCTGATGTCCCTAAAGATACAGATGTACCCTTGCTTAATTTTGCAGTATTATTGCTCCTGAATGTTTTTATTAACTAAACTTCCTTGCCTCAAAGTTTCAGACTGTTTAGCTGAGAGGAATACTATTGGAGAATGTTTTGGTGCCCTCTTCTTCCAGAATATTAAATACGCATTAATACTGAGTCCAGATCTTAATCAAAATTCCACCACAGTTGGTAGAGTTAGACATTCCACCACAGAACTATAATTAATGTACAACTTCTTGTCATTTTACTGGGGTATCTTTTTATGATTCAGAGATCTATTTTGATATTAGGCATTGCCCTACCATCTGCAAAGAAGAACTTGAAGTAGCATGCTTAGAGTGGCCTCAAAATAGAATGCTTTTACATATTTTTATGTCATTTACATATTTTACATTATTTTTCTCCCTTGACTTGAAAGATAAACCTTTTATSCTATCATGGTAGAAAAAAAATGCAGTCTCTTTTGTAACTCTCTTTTGAAAGATTCAGTTGATCATATATCATTTCCCTTCTTTCTCCCTTTACASTCCTTACACCTTTCCTGAAACTACCTAGTCTTCTTTCTGCACAGTATGCTAAGTAATGTTTATGATTTGTCCACACTTATTTCAATATAATAAAACATTAATTACACTATCTAGAAAATTACACAACCTGACACATGGCTTATGGTTCTTCATATTTTTTTTTTTTTGATAGAGTATTTGTCTTGATCCATTTCAATAGGCTACCTGGGACCCTGGGAAAGGCACATCTGACAAAAAAGAGTTCCAACAGGAACCTTAAAAGGAATTTATTCAGAGATTAAGACCAGTACTTTTACCTAAAAACATATGATTAACAAGTTATAATAATTAAATATAGCAACTGACAGTGTTTTYTATTGTTTCTTTTATTTCACTGATATTGACACCTGCTGAAGCCTTTTTCAGGCCCCTCAGCGAGATTTGGTAGATCCAAAATAAAAAAGGAAATCAGATTTTAAGTAAGTGATACTTTTAATTTTGGGGTTAAAAGTACACTGTTTATACGACAAAACTTAAAAGACAGAAGTCACATAAGAGATCTACRTTCGGGAAACTGAAAATCTGCATGATTCAGCCAGTACTGAGTCAGCTAAATGACTCTTCAGCCTACACTGACTGTAACAAAAGCTTAAGTGCGTGGCTTTTATACAGATGGCTTTGTCAGACATTTCACAATATTATATGTATATTCATCTCTGGAAGGGAATTTCTCTGTTAGTTTTCATTCAAAGATTTCTTTGAGTTAGTTATGTTGTATTGATGATTAATGAGCTACCTAATTAAAATGAGTCTTTTATCTTCATCACACTCTTAGTTAACTGCCATATGCATTTCTGATGTAAGACAGGATAAAGGAAAAYATTACACTTTTGTTTTGCAGAAATTCTCTGAGTGCTTTGATGTAACATTAATTCCTATTTTATTGTTTGTTTTTTAAGAATCCCCCTTCAAATCTGTTGTGTAAGTACTGAGCACATCTGACTTTTTTTTCTACCCATCTCGTACATACTACAGAGTCTTAATCCATGAGAAGATCATCTGATATCAATAAAACTTGAAAGACTGAGTGAGTTGGGCCTGTTCAGCTTGGAGAAGAGAAGGCTGAGAGGGGATATGATTAATATGYATAAGTCCAGGAAGGGAGAATGTAGGGAAGAGGCCAGGCTCTTCTCATTGGTGGCCAGCGATAGGACRAGGGGAAATGAGCATAAGCTGAAACACAGGAAGTTCCATCTCCAGGTGAGGAAGAACTTCTTCACTGTGAGGGTGACAGCAGTGGAACAGGCTGCCCAGGGAGGTTGTGGAGTCTCCTTCTCTGGAGGTCTTCAAAACCCACCTGGATGCCACCCTGTGTCACATGCTGTAGGTGTGCCTGCTTGAGCAGGAAGGTTGGMCTAGATGATCTCTAGAGGTCCCTTCCAATCTTGAATATTCTGTGATTCTGTGATTCTGTGATTCTGTGAGGGTGGCAGAGCCCTGGAACAGGCTGCCCAGGGAGGTTGTGGAGTCTCCTTCTCTGGAAGTCTTCCAAACCCGCCTGGATGCCACCCTGCTTGAGCAGGAAAGTTGGACTAGATGATCTCTAGAGGTCCCTTCCAACCTGGAAGATTCTGTGATAACTTTCCAGGAATCAAGCTGCTTGCCTATAGGAGGAAGGATGGTAGAAATGTGTGTTGCATTGTCACTATTCCCTTCAAAAATGTTTAGATAGATAGTATTAACTAAAATTAGCAGGCACAACACTAACAACATGAATTTATCCTCAATTATTTGTTAAAAGATGGTATTTAAATGGAACACTGAATGACAAGCACTCCAATTAACAAAAAACTTCAAGAAATTAAAAACTAATAGTAGATCTAAATAGAGATTTTTGATTTTTTTGTAAGAGATACATTACAATTCTTCTGCAATTAAAGATATCATTATAGAGTCTTTTTCTTTTCATTTTTCAATACATTTATCTAAGGCATTATCTTTTATTACTATTACATTGACTATCAAAATAATGGCTTTTTTTTTGTTTGTTTTATTAAAAGTCTGTTTTAAAATCATTATTTTTCTGATAAATGTTTCTTTTTTATTCCTTTATATGCATTTTAATGATCTCATAAAACTTCAGTTTCATGGTATAATGAATTACAAATTGATGGTTCCGGTATCATAAAAGTATTTCTTTGTTGATTTGTTATGTATCAGTAACAATTTTAGTTTTACATATAGTGCAATGTACAAATAGTTTTGCTGTTAGAGCTATGAAATCTAGTGAGTATTTAGGAATATTAATGACTCTAGCAAATTTCTACAAGTCAGCCTTGATGAGCAATTTCCCTGTAATTTAAGCCTATGTACATAAAAGAAATTGAAGTAGTTATAATACAGCTACTTTTAAAGCAGAGGACAATTCTAATATTAATTTTGATGGAAACAGGGATTAGACTGAAGTTATGAAAAACTTGTAGGGTAACAATCTCATAAACAGTCCTGAATGCTTTTGGATCTTTGGATGTGTAGATTGTCCACTTTCAGCCTTAACCAAAGTGATGATGGAGTTATATATTTTTTTGTATTCTCTTCCTTCTCTCAGTAAACAAATTGTTTTTGTTCTAAACTGCCTCTGAGAGATTACTGCTACCTTATTAAGTGTAGTATAACAGGACAATGATAGAGTCTGGGCACTTCTCATATCACCCCTTTTTCCATTTGCTCAAGAAGAGTTAATGAAATGAGTAGCATTTGCTTAAATCTGCTTATTCCAACCAATAACAGTAGTCTATTGGGATATTTAAGATACTCATCCTAACTCTTTTTTCCYAGTATATTTCTGCACTTCATGTCACAAACTAATTTTAAAAGGGTGAAATTTAGATCTATGATCTATAGATACCAAGTCTACCCTCCCATCCTTCATGGACCAGTAGTTTAATTTCACTCCCTGCCACCCCTCCACTACACACACTCATTAAACCCTGTAATATTCTGAACAGAGTGAAGAAATTACTCCAGTTTTAAATCAGAATAAGTGGAAGTGATAAAATTATAACTTAATGGAGAGAAAATGGCAATACTAGAAAGACATTTATTAAAGTCTTTCTTTGAAATCTTTATAACATTTGTCAATAAATTAATCCATAGCTGACCTTTATCCAGTCCTCTTCCACTCAAAAATTCTAATGCTTTTAAGTTATGCTATGATACCCTTGCAGGATTCATGACCAAGAGAATTTCCTTTAACTATGCAGTCTTTCTACTTGAGCTGACATTAACCACTCATCACATATCAGAGTTGGGAGCTCTATCTGCATTTGTACTAGGAGTCATACAAATTTACCTTTAAGAATATCAGCTGTACTACATTCTCATTACTCAAGCTAACTTATTTGTTAGTATAATATTCCCAGCTGCACCAAAAATACATTCTGAATAAACATTGGAAAGAGGACATCTTAAATACTTGACAGCAGTTTTATTCAAGGAGGGCTATATATAGATGGGATCTCATGATTTTACTCTCCTATGTGCACCTGTGACTCTTATATTTAGTGGGAGATAGACCTGCAAGCTTACTGAAGAAAAAAATTATTTTCCCTACTCTTTGGAGATTTTTTTTAATACATCAAGAGGAAATAGGAAAGATACAGCTTTTCTCTGAAGTGTGATCATATTCTGACTTGTCCTAATGGTGTTTAGACTGTTCAGATGATGAGCAGCAAAACAAAGCTACATTTGGATGCAAGTAAATATTTTTTATTAATGGGAGGCACTACTCTGCTGGTATGGTTAAGAACAGTGATATTATATTTTTTTTTCCATTTCACAGACTAAAGGAAAAATAAAAAAAGAGCATTTCTTTACAAACAGAGGGACAAAAGAATTTCTTTAGTTATACACATCCCTGCTGGTTGCTCTCATTGTCTTTCAGAATGTGTCCTTCTCCATGAATATAATGGATCTGACATACCTTTGCATTATTATTCTTTCTATGGGGAGAGGGATCATTCTTCATGTCAAAAGAACCATATGAGGTTAGGTGGTTTGGAGGCAGGAGTATGGAGATGATTTCCAAAGAGAAAATTTAACACAGCCTCCAGGCTTCATTGGCTGGGTCCATATTAGCAAATAATTACCTGCTAATGGTGCTATAGGAGTGGATAAATTGAAGCTGCCTTTACAGCTACACTCCATGGCATCTGGGGTTTTATCTCAGGACAGATCAGTCCTACTTCTTAGACTGTATAGYCCTATCAGGTATGCATTATCAAAAGATGTAAAAAGAAAAGATACTCCACTAATCCTTGACACACTACAAAGGGTCATACTGCCCCTTTGTTTGTCAGGCAAATGGTAGCAGCACATTCACAGCCCACTCCAGCATGGCTCAAATTAAAGCTCATTAGTGGAAATTAATCCAGTTTCTGTTCTTGCTTGTATTCTTGGCTATTAATATTTATGTGCATATCCAATCGAGACACTGTAAGAGATAGTTTAAGAGACAGTTTTGGACTGTGTTTTTCTCCACATTGCTGCCTTGTTGCTGCATCATTTAGCTTGGAAGACCGGGACATCAGCTCAAGACCCAAACAACGGCATTCTTGGTTGTTGTGCTTGTCTCAGCGTTGTTGTCCCACCATTCACACTTCTTAACTGTGGCATCCTGTCTCCAGGAAGACTGTGATAACAATGCCCAGCAGTGCCTGTCAATCAGCACGGGCATTCAAGCTGGGGGAAGGTGGGCGGACTCTTCAAGAACTAGGACAATAAAAGGACTACGATTTTCTCCATGGAGAGGGACTTTTTCCTCCTCATCTGCACTGACCGACTTCTTCACCCGCGCATCGAGTGACTGGTTTCTTCTTCGTCGTCTCCTGAACTCTCTCAAGAAATCATCACCTGCACCGAGAGCGGCCTCTTCTTCTTCAAGAGACCATCATATGCATCAAGGTGGAACCGACTAAATGTATCTGGACTGGTGGTGGTGGTGGTAACTATAATCTTGCTACATCTTCCTYTCCCTCTCCCATCTTTCTTTTTCCCGTTTCTCTTGTTCTTTTCTTTCTTTTATCATGATTATGAGAATAGAGCTTACAAGTTTGCATGGCATTTGACCTCGTTTGTGTCTTAATCTTGCTTTTGAGATCGTATCTAGACCTCCCCCGACAGTGGATAGGGACAGACACCAGTATTTAATTATGTTGGAAAGTGGGTAGATAAGCAATGGATGYAATGCTTCTATTTTATTTTATTTTGTAGAGAACAGTGTAGGCCTTTTTGTTGTGAGTTGCCCCTACTATGAGCTGCTATTGCCTCATTATTACGGCCCAGTGTTTCAGAAACACCCTCAACTCCTACCGCTTAGTTCCTGAATATATTGTGATGGGAAAATCAACTATGAAATGACAAATTAATGTCAAATATGACAAAAAGTTCAGCGGCCATCCTTCAGATGTTCTTATCTGAAAAGTGTATGTAGTCATCATTAAAAAAATTTTCCAGGCTTCTGGTCTATGTGGACTCTTCAACTGTGTTTGAAACTACCTATTGAATTATCCTTTCATAATTGTAGGGAATATTTCAGTATGTTTAGTATATTATAACTTTACACCTCAGAATCTTTTTTTTTTTTTTTTTTTTTTAGCATTTTTTTCCAACAACAGTCGTTCACTGTGATTGCTTCCTGCCTGTATACTGAAAGATATATATCCCTCATATCCCTCTCACTGTGAGATACCAAATTTGCATCTGGATGTGAAAGGCATGATTCCTAATAGGGTAGAAATCTCATGTGTTGTTGGGTGTTTTAATCCCAAACAGCTTGGTAAGGTCAATCTCTTTTTTTTTTTTTTTTTTTTCTTCAACCTACTCTGAAAGAAGCACAGAAAGGCTTAATGGTCAAGATCTTACAAGGCAGTGGGATCATCTGATTTGTTTTTACCGGACTACTGTTCCATGTCACACAACTATGTCTCCAGCAGCCTGGGACTGTGAGCTATTGAAGTTGTGCAAGACACTATGTTTTGCCTTCCTAAGAATCAGGAAACTGGAATTCCGGTTGATGACAAAGTTTGCCATTTTCCATTTTAAGACGAGTAATGATATGACATGCCGTGGACACCATGTTCCTTTGGAAGAGCATACAGAAGGAAAAAAAAAAAAAAGGAAATAAAAGGGGAGGGGAATAAATCATCTTTCTCTTCTTCTGCTCCTCAGAAAGCTCAGAACTCACAGCTGGTCCTCTGTCTGAGGGCTGCCTACTAAAACTAGAGAAGAAAGCCCTCATATAGAGTAATTCCTGACAACAATTAACCACCGCTTGAAATCATTACTCAGTGTCACATCCATAGACATGTATGATGCAGTTAATTCCTTGGAGCAGGACTGTCCAGTTACTCTCAGTAACAGGTCTGCTCAGCCACAGAACTCTCAGTAAGCCACTGAGATTATCTTGTAACACAATAACACATTATAAGTGTCATAAAATGGAGAGGCAGGGGAGAAGGGAAGCGTTGCAACAAACAGATGTTAACCTCTAGCTGCTATGCATAATAAACAGAACCTCCCCTTGACCGTGTCTGTCATTCTAGTTTTTAGGCAGACTTTCAAAAAGCTACATTATAGGAAATTGTCCTATACTTTCCTCACCATGTATCCATCAGCAGGTAGGTGTTGCCACAAGGTTATCCTAATAGCGTATAAACTTTGAGCTTCTCATGACACTCTCATTTTCCTGGGAATCTGGCTAGAACCTTGCTGAATCTTCATAAATAGTTATTGTCTTTGCAAAATACACAAAATAAGAAATTAACAATAATAAAAGTAAGTAAAAAGGAGGGGGGGTAAAAAATTCAGATATGGAAGTAGAAATTGGATTGATAAAAGGGTGAAAAAATGTTTAAAGCCAAGAGAAGTGTGAATGTATGAAAGAAGTGGGGATATGCCTTAGTCAAAGGGCTGAGAAGAAATAAGCAATAGCAGATCTCGAAGGGAAGGGCTCTGGAGCGGACGCTCGTGCCGGAGCTCCTTGTCTAGAGACGAGCCACTGYGGCCCAAAGCCGCCGAGCGAGAGAACGCAGGCAGCGAGCAGCGCGACGCAGCCCCGGCGCCGACCCCTGAGACCCCTGAGCGGGCAGCGCGGAGCACCGTGCCCGAGGCGGCTCTGACTCAGCGGGGGCGGAGCCGGCAGCACAGGCGGGAGTTTTTAAAAGCTGTGAAACTGCAGTTTTTA
>NW_020455472.1:1024065-1056820 GCF_003342845.1 Nothoprocta perdicaria | reverse complement strand
AAAAAAAAAAATGGTTTGCCAACCAACTACAGACACTCATCAACTATGCAGCTGGCGATTGCAAAGGATTTTAGGAGAACTTTGATCCTAACTCTTTTGAATGGGAATTCATAAAAGCATTTTAACATACTTAAACTCTCAGGATATGAGTATCTTGATTGATCTGCTCTTCTGTCTAAAACTGAGCACTTGTCAAGCACTTACTGAATTGGGTCCTTATAGTATAGGAAATCACTAATATCACTGCTAATGCTGGCACATACAACAACAACGTCAAAATAAAAGTAATTTGAAAGAGGAAGAATCAAGTTGATATTTGTAATCAAAAGTATGTTGCTCATCACAGCTGAGTTCTCTAGTACATTCAGAAAAGAAATAGTATGATCCTGAATTCTTCTTTCTTGTGTCCTTTGAACACTAGGAAAAGAATCAGACAGAAAAGATTATTTTTATTGAATTCAGTGTTGCTGATTTAGCAACATAGATATTCCTTTATATTTGGACATATAAATGACAAAATATATGTTTTGACTATTGCTCACAAAAGTATTTTTAGATTATCGATACTTCTTAACACTGCTCTTTTGTAATTCCACCAAATCAATATCTTTTGGATTACAGGGCACTGCCCAAATTTATGCCCTGTTTTTTTTTTTTTAATGTAATATACATGTCTCCACACAGAGTGTGTAACAAACAGATCTGGGTTGACAGGTTTTATCATTTAATTACATATATGTAATGGTTATTAAAAAAAAGGGGGGGGTTACATCTTGAGATCCAGCTCCAGCAATAATATTTACTTACATGAGCAGTTTCTTCCAAAACCAAATATCCTATTAGTATGTGACCATTGTACATTCAAGGTGCACAGTGAAAATTCAAATTCCGATGGATTCCATATTTAGCCAAGGGAATACTGTTTTCCTCCATATGCTCAAAGAAGGAATGACACACAGCATAAGAATATGTGAGAGAGTCCTTTGAGCAATATAAAAGTTTTCCATGGCAACAACATCTAAAAGACGATGAGACCAATCCTGTAGAGATGGTGCCTGAGGACACATCCATTTTAAGATGATAATATGCTTAGCACTCATTAGTAGACGGGAACATGGCTCCTTGTACAGTCTGAAACCAGCCAAATTTGGAAACTGTTCCAGAAGGTAGCTAGCTGGGCTGAATGGATAAAAACAGCTTAACAATTTGAGAAACTGACTTCATACTTTCCCCAGAAAGAGTAGAGTTTTGAAAGATGAATTCACCAATAATGAAAGACTGTCCACCTTCTCATAGCTTTCTATGTATATAAAAAAAGGTTTTCTCATAATGTCTTTCAAGCAGGTTGGTATCATATAAATATATTGTGAATATAGGAGCTCTAGAGTTTTGCAGAAGTATATGTAGAATGGATATACAAAATATATGTATGTTAAGGAGAAATGATTCTTAAAGTCATCGCTAATTGTGGAGAGCGGTAAATTACATTCTCTGTTCAAGAAACTTCGTGTCTTGAATTTAAATTCTATAAACTTGAAAGATAGTTTCTATAGAAAGCTGTAAGTTTATCATGTAAAGCACAGAGAATGATATGCAGAAGAAATAGTAAGAAGTTTATTGTATAAAGCAGAGAGAACAATGTTATGCAGAAGTAGTAAGTTGTGTTCATTCTGGTTACTTCAGATTTAGAAGAGGAAAAAGTCAGCTATTCAGGGAAATGGAGAACATGTAAATAAAGGTTCCTTTTGGAAAAGCTTTTCTCTTTCTTTCTATAAACTATAGATACTGCAAAGAGTAATAAACACATACTTTCACTAACTAAGCAATAGATATATATATTCCTTAAAGTATCAGATTAACATCTTTACTGATTTGTCAATGCAACTATGATTCATGTAAAGCATCTTAATCAATCAGGAGACAACTTAACTCATAAAATTCTCATTTTAATCCACAGACTATTAATTCACAATCTATGTAACCTCGGAGAGGGAGGAGGGAACTGTAACTTTACAGTACCATTCTGTAAAATCAGATGGAAGGTTTTATCAGTTTCTTAGCTTGATAAAACGAGACATTGTCCCTTTTTAGAAGAGGGGATTTTTTATTATTTGTAGGATTTTATCCTCTTTGGATTCGCTTTGTTGTTGTTGTTGTATCTGGAAGGTTTATATAATCTTGTTGACCTCCAGCCATGCAGTGATGCCGAACTGAAAACTAAGTTCTGATCACTTGTTTTTCACTTAGAGCTGCTTTAGTGAGTATTGTGACATGTTCTGATTTCTCTGGAACTGTGAAAACAAATTTTGTTTAGTGCTGCTATGGCTTGTGAAGAAGCAGAGTGCAGGAATAAGAACAAAGTGACTGATTCTCTCTGTCTGTACTATGTATAATATCAGCTATCGCTTGGAAATGTAAGAATGAGGGAATACAGTAGAAAGAGCTTAATTCCTTCCTCTACTCTTTTGACTACAGTAGAAGAAGCGTATCTATTATCAGTAGTAGATTAAGGGTCCACCAGTCTAGTTACTCTTTGAAATAACAACTTAAATTGAGCTTGAAAAGTATAGACTGTGGAAAGAAAGATTACAGAAGATGAATCAGAAAGCTGATCCTATGCACATGGCCAGAATATCAGATATAAATCACTCCTTAAATGAGAAATTATTTTATTGAAGGTTGAACCATCTCCCTACTGTTGCTCTGCATGCAATACATGAAAATACAGGGCAGTTACAAACTGGAAGGAAGAGGCTGATTGTCACAATCTTGGTCAACAGTTATTCAGAAATAAATACTGTCAGTGTGAAAGCCTCCCCTAAGAGCAGAGCTCTGAAAAAAAATTAAAAGTACAGGTTGAATTGGTAAAATTCAATGGATTTATTCAACTGACCTTTTATGAATAAAACCATAAACAAGACTTAAAATGGGGAGAGATTTCAGCAAACATTTTAACAAAAGATTTATTTGAAATATTTATTACATGTTCAGGTCACAATCAATTCTCCCCACCCCCTGCCCCTTTTATTGATTGATTTATTTATTTATTTTAAGAAAGTTAGTAGGGAAGAAATCCTACTTGTGCTACAAATGACTGCTAGCATTATTAGCGTTCAAAGATATATGGGATTAAGTGTCAGTCAATTTCTTCTCAAGTATTGGTCAGACGGAAAACATTACTATTCTGCTGACATTTAGACACTCACTGCCTCATGCCAAGTGTGAGATCATTTCTAGCGCTTGTGTTCTGAAAAGATGATGCACAGTTGTAGGACCTCTATGACTATATTACTGTAACAGCACATTGATTCAGCAGAGGTAGCTGAATCTTTCTAACCTATCCATAAGACTACTCCATACCTCAGCAGTGTAGTAGAGATACAATTGTGATGGTTACAAGGTTTGAAGGGGAGATATGTCAGTAAAAAAGCCTATTTCCTACAAATTAGTCTATTTAAAACAAAACAAAACCTGGTAAGTATACAATATTCTTTTAAGTGGAAACAGTAGCAGAATCCAAGCACAAGTGTTTCATTCTGAAAGTAATAAACATGAGGAATAAGTTGTCAGGTAAGCCCACTGAAGCACATACCATAAATGAATTTAAAAGACAGCTAGAAGTTTTTATAGTGCTAGAGGGGGAATTAAAGACAGTGACAAAGCAGAAAGACTAGGCTGAACTAACACATATAGAAGACAAGTTTCTAACTCTTCCTTTCTCCAGCATTTCTTTATGTTCATTACAGAGTGCATCTGGTACTTGTTATTTATGTTTGAGAGAAGAAGAAAAAAAAAGAAGCTGTTTCAAGCACATTATCCCAGAGG
The DNA here is from genome assembly GCF_003342845.1 of Nothoprocta perdicaria. Lineage (NCBI taxonomy): Eukaryota > Metazoa > Chordata > Aves > Tinamiformes > Tinamidae > Nothoprocta > Nothoprocta perdicaria. The sequence continues at coordinate 1,052,995 of NW_020455472.1, read as the reverse complement.
TCGTGGCAACTCCACCTTTGTATCACTTATGGACAGCAAAAGCCAAAAAAAAGGAAAGTCAAGATTTTGACTTTACTTAATTTACCATACTAGGAAGCTAACAGTAAGCTGAAAAACACTGAGAGGTCATCAGGGAGAAAATACAGAGGAGATGACTGATTTTACCTCCTCTGTACTGTGCTAAGCCATATTTTGTGCTTTGTTTTTGCTCTGCAGTTCTGTCAGAGTCTTGGAAATTCATCAATAGCTCTTCACAGTGGGCCTGATCCAGCTTTCATCAAAGTCAATAGGAAGACTTTTACTGACATATCTTAGGTTGGATAATTTTATCATGTGGCTCATTATGTGAAGAGCCCAAAAAAAAAAAAAAAAAAAAAGGATTGGACAAAAGGATTTCTTTGTGAAAACCAATGTTGTCAACATTTTTTCTTTTTTCATAACAATTGAATTTTGTTATTCCTAACTTTTAACAAAAACATGCACAAATAATTATCTATATATTTTTTTCCAGAAATAATCATGCAAAACTGAGTAACAGCTTATTTGTTTTCAACTTGTGATTTGTTTTTATAAAAATTCCGTTTCATCTCTAAAAAAGTCTAAAAATTTTCTAAAATAATAATTGTGTTTCCACTGAGAGCTGAAATAAAAATGAAACTTTGGAAGTTCGGGTTTCTCAGTTACTCGTGTCTCAAGTAACTTTTATAAAAACAGCTTTTCTTAACTGACAGTTTCAAGAGTTAGAATATATAATTCTATTCTCCTCGGGTTTTGCTACTGAAACTTGACACCTACAATGATTTTTAGTGTTTTGGATTTATATATCCATAGATGTACCTTCTCAACAAAGTTATTCACCTATATATAGATATATGGATGGCAAGACCTGAACACATCATTCTTAATATTCTACCTATAATGTACAGAAGAAAAGATCAGCATATATGCCCATAGATATTTGCTTGTATATACTGTAGCTCATGTACAGTGTCAAACAATCTGGGAAAAATAAACAAATACTTTTTTTTCTCTCTGTATGGAATTAAAATGATATCTATTGGGCTGTTTTTATTGAATTGTGAAGCACTCCACTGAGCATGGAAAAATGAATAGATAAAAGAAAATGTTATGTGCAACAACATGTTTTGGATTGGAAACAGCAAAAAAGCTAATGAGAAAGGAAAATCAAGTAATGCTATGACTTATTATTACTCAAATCAGTACACATTTCCATTTATTATCAAATGTCCAAAATGGGAGTGCTGTATAACCACTTATAGCCAGACATTATGCACCTTCAATCTTCATTTGCTACTTGATAGTTGTGTAAAATATTTTAATGATGCTGTGTGACACTGAAACTTGTGATGTCTTAAGACAATAGTTAAAGTGTCTAAAATATCAGTTGGAGATTAGCATAACTATGGGGCCCACCAGGCATTTTCACAGGTGACAGTGATGACTCAGCATTGCCAATAAATTGTGAGAGTGGTCTTTGGCATTTCTTTAGTTTTATATCACTGCAGAATTCTTCTGTGGAGGCCACATACAAATTGTAGCTCAGTAGGTGCAAAGCAGCTGCATCACACTGCAGGATCTAATATGAAGTCAGAACTAGTGCTTTAACATGAGGGACTCCTCCAGATACCACTTATCCCCAAGGTATAGAACATTTCAACATAGTTCTAGTTCATTTCTAGTTCCCTTTGAACACTTGAGATATAAAGTCCCTGCTGTTAGCTGGGAGGAGAAGCATAGATACCTCTAGATATCTGACAACAAGGTCAAGAGTGTTACTCTTTGGGGTATCTTACTGCAGTCAGGATCTGCAAACCCCAAACACAAAGTTGTACCAAGCTGAGAGGAAGCACAATAAGCATGCCAAAAGAATAACCTGTATGTAAAATAAATCATACCTTATTCCATATGTCCTCTGCTGAAGTGCTTCTGTGAACTTGGTGAAGTTATATAGCGTGCAATATAATTCCACGTGGCTAAACAAGCTCCAAATATGTAAATGAAACACTATAAAAAGAAAATATGTGAGAAAAATAAAAAAAAAAAAAAGAGAAGGTGAGAAGCAAGAGGGATAGAAGTAATGTATTATGACATTTTTATCAATGTAGATTCTGAATAGTTGCAGTCTTCATGAATGGTGAGGGCGTTCAGAGGACATCATTTCAGAAGAACACCAATGAAGCCTGATACCACAGCACACAAAAATCAATAAAACTATTTTTGCAATGATGATTCAGATCTTTACACCCTTCCTCTGATATGGCAAACTACTGAGAGAAATGAAGGTTTATTGATTTCTTTCTTTTTTATTTTTCCCCCAATGTGACAACAAATTTGCATGAGAATGGATTTTTCTCTCATTCTTAAAATGAGTAAAATTCTTAGTGCAACAGATACTATGAAGGTTTCTCTGACTGCAGAGGACAGACAATTATATGCTCTAACTTAACAGAAAATCTGTTCCTACAAAGGGTCCTTAAAGTAAAGGCACCTTTTATATTCCAATTGCCATTGCTTTTATCACTGTCTTAAAAGTCCATCTTTGTTGACAATAACAGTGATCAATGGAAGACTGCACTGGAAATGAGTGAACAAAGCTCTAAAGTGTAAAGTTTTATTTTGCTGGTTGTGGTGGCATTGAAAATGCAGGTTAATTCACTCTAGTGGCCACATTGTTTTTTATTTTTTAAACTCTGGGAGTAATTCAGTTTTAACCTTATTTTCTTTTTTTCCTCTATGTACACAGAATGAGAGTATAATTAACTATACAGAGCAACTTAAGCATGATTAATATATTGCTATACTGTCATGTCAGAATATACTGCAGCCTCCAGGTTTGTGATTGTTTGCAATCTATTTTCAAATCATTTACAATGTAGCGTGAAACAATGGTAATAATATTTCTGAATATTTGAAAATACACTGATGACTTTGAACTAACTTGGCATACTAATGCTTAAATTTTATATATCCATTATGGAGATAAATGCCTCTTTTGAATAGATGTGTATTATTAACTTTTTCTAAGAGTTTTACTTGGAATTTTGTTTTATACAATTTTGAGACAAGTGTAATAAAGCAAGAAAATAATAACACCATAAAGTGGTCTTGGTCTGTGTGGCACATGGAGAAGTCTGCTTTGTCTTACTCTAGACAGAAGCCATATTAAGGGATTTTGGAAGCAGAATTTCACGTGGTTTCACTGAAGATTGCTCATGTCCCATCCTTCCCCCATGACAAACCAACACTAAAACTACATGTAGATGCTCCTTTCCTGTAATCTGTGTAAAAATCCTCAAAAACAAATGAAATATAAGTAGCAACCTAAAGAAAAAAAATCCTTATTTAACTTGCATTTAAAATATTCTCCGAATACTCAAAATGTTTTATTTAAAAAAATTGCTGAGAGGACAAGGTAAAAAAGCAACAAGAAGACTCATAGTTTGTATGACATACAATTGCCTCTTTGTCTTGCTTCCCATTCTGCCAATTAGAAATCTGTAACAGTGAAGTCCCATGTTGTCCTATGAGAGGGCACACAGAATGTGTCCAAATTAGACACATTTGCCTGAAGAGCCTAAAGTATCTTCACAGAAAGTTTATCTTTTCCAGTCCTGTAAAAGATCATGTTGACTGCAAAACGAGGAGGGGGAAGGAGGGGAGGGAAAGGGAAGAAGGAATGGAAATAGGGAAGAAGACATCCTAAAAAAAATTCTGCCCTTGGTCTGCCAACAATTTCAATCATACAGGCACTCCAGTCCCATAGGGAATTTTTCTTTATAAGTAAAAAACCAGCTTATCAGAGCACTGTTGATGTTCTGTCTCCAACACACCTGCATGCAGATTTTCATTTCACATATCAGAAAAAAAATGTAAAGGAGCATATTCCTCTGCAGAAAAACAATTTAGAAGTAGCATTATCAAAGGAACCCGCCACAAGGGTGGAACTCATTTCACTTACCTCTCACCATCTAAAGGTTAGACATCTGGCCACAGTTAGGCCTCCTGTTTCCTCCACAGTCTGTGAAGATAAACAGGCACCTGCAGTGATGATTCACTCCTTCTGAAATCAGTGCCTGAGATAGGCAGAATAAATCTCACTCTGCAGGTGCTTCTCTCTAATAATTTGTTACAAAGAGAGCCTCAAAGAGTAGTCTCTAGGGTCTAGAGGACTAGTTACTCCTCTAGTTCTAGACAAGTAAATCAGATTAGATGTCTAATTTTATCAGAATAAACAAGTTTAGGTGAATTGAACCCTAAATTGCTATTTCTTAAGAAAAAAAGAAAATCTCTTTAAAAACTCAGTTTAGTTTCTTCAATATTATCTATGCTTTTCAAAAAACCCTCATTTTATCCTAAATAATATCCTAAATATTATCCTAAATATTAATATCTAGAGTTCCTGTGGTTGCATCTTTTAACATTTTTGAAGTAACACTCATGTAAGCAGCCGAATAAATGTATGCTTTTTTTCACACTGTTTTAATTATGTCATAATCCCTAAGCAAGAAGATTCTCAACCCTTGCTCAGTCACTCAAAACAACCATAAGACCAATTGTTTTGAAATGTCACAAAGAAGCTTAATGTTATCACATAGACATAAAATGATTTTCTCCAGCAGATATGATTAAAAGTGAATCTTGCTACTTACATGTGTCTTCTTTTCTGCTTTGAGTCTGTTCATGGTGGATTTAATGTATGTGTCAAAACAGTAATGTAATGAAGTAATAATAGCTTCACACATACGGACAGTTAACAGGAAGTTATATAAGGCTCTTAAAACAGGGATCTATATTATTGTAACACTATTTCTGATAAAAGAAGCAAGATGTTGCTCTGTAAAAATCTGTAGTTTCAGATCAGTTAAAACCAGCATTAAAAGTTAATAATATTGTGTAACCATAGCTTTTATACGATAATATTTTGCATTTTGGTGCCTTGGGTAAATTTACCTGTGTTTTCCAGTCACATTTTGTGTTCAGAGGCAATTTTGTAATTTGGGAGTACCGGTCTGGCTTTTCTCTTCTCCCTTCCCTTCCCTTCCCTTCCCTTCCCTTCCCTTCCCTTCCCTTCCCTTCCCTTCCCTTCCCTTCCCCTGTCTTCCCTTCCCTTCCCCTGTCTTCTCTTCCCTTCCCCTGTCTTCCCTCACAATCCTCTCTACAAAGTCTTCATTATAGAGACTTTTTTTTGCTGTTGTCATGGAGAATTCAGATAGTTTTGACTTGCAGTGGATTATTATTTTGATAGTATTCCTGCAACATATTCATCTCTTTCTATTAGCTTTGGAAGATTTTTCATGTGATTTGAACTGTCTTTTGTTTGTATGGTCAACTCACATTCAGGTGCTTGTGCATAAATATAGCTAACCTGCTTTTAAGAACATCAGAATCAGGCTGGAGCTAATATCTTGTTTAAAGAAAAGTCTGTAGGAAGGAATATGAGACATTTGGAACTGCTTTTTTATTCTTAGCTGATTGAACTATTCATCACAAGACATATATTTGCTGAATGTAGCCCTTTATACTGTCTCTGTGAACAGATGGAAATATGTATACGTTTGTTTCTCAGAACTGCTCCGCTAGTTACTGCAAATATTCAAGCTTTGGGATTTTTTTAATGGACTTTAGAAGAATATTCAGTCATTAGTATAATATTTGCAATTCACTATTTAAGTTTTTGATTGGTCTCCAAACCAACATAATTCCTGCACTTGTGAATTTTAAGGCCAGAGGGACTGTAATAATGTTTAAGCTTACCGACTGATTACAACTGGGTGCTCTTTACCCGGAATAGCCTTGGGATTTATCTCACAAAGTGAGAATGGATATGAGCTGTTGTAAAATGGTAGCTTTTTTTTTTTCCTCTAATATTTTTTAAGAGTACTGCCTTAGAAAGATATTTTCTCTCTCCTTGTGTTTTAAAGAACAAGTTGAGTGGCTGCTTTACCTGCTTTTCAGGTTCTTGTTATGGCTGCCATACAGAACCACACAGACCTGTCCATGCCATGCTTGCTTTGCACATGCCACTGTAAGGGATCTACTAATTTGTATGCTTCAAGCGACCGAAGCAACCCAGACTATTTACGGTCCAGTGTGCAGTTTAACCCAGACACTTGACTTTAAACGCAGGCTGTCTGACTCAAGCTTGAACATTAGGCAAGTGTAAATGAAACTGAGTTTGGCAGGTTACTTTATAGGATTAGCCCTACTCTAAACCAGTGCAGAACTGTGACTGAATTTTCCATCATGTGAACTAGCATGCATTATTCTTGACATTGATTTGATTTCTCTTTTGTTAGTATTTTCTGTGGCTGTCACTTTTAGCAATATTATCTGTAGCAACAACTGTATGGCTTTTACAAGGACTATAAACAAAAGAGTGCATTTTTAATACCTTCTACAGCTAATAGTTATTTGTAATTTTTCATTATTCCCAACCATAATACATCTTTATAATGAAGGCTCCAATAACATTATCCATATTGAATATTCTCATTAATTTCAACATGTCTGTCTATGACGTGATGTAATTTTCAGATTTAATAAGATTTTTAGAAGTGCACACTTTCGGTATGGTAATCAATATGGAAAATAAAAGTTATAGAACAATCATCAAAGATTAAAAAAAACCTAAAAGACAAAGATTGCCAACTTTGGATAACATGTTTATAGTAACTTCTAAACCTAATGTCAGATTTTTGTTGTTAAAAGAGGCAAAGTTGTTAAATGAGGCAGACAATGTCACGGACATATTGTATTAAGTGCTACACAAATGCAAGGACAGTTATTCTAGAAAAAATAGCTGGTGACAAGGTGCCTCACCTCCTCCCTCCCACAAAAAAACAAAAAGTCTAAAAAGGCATTTTTACCTCATTCTATTTTTTTTTTTCTGAAGCATAATAAGAAAATAGTGAGATTTTATGAAATTTAAGGTCTAGTTACCTCAAAGGATAAAGGCAATTTAATGAAAACTCACTAAAAGAATGTTAATTTTTTTTAATACATTGTGTCTCTATCAGTTTATGTCTTAACTATAAGCCTATCCTTGCAATATAACTTCAAGAGGAAAATTAGTATTAGAGTTAATAAAATTTTGAATCACAGCTCATTTTTTCCTAAATCGAATACCACAGAAAGATCGTCATTTGCAAAACATATATAATGTGGTGTGAACTACATTTGTACAGCTGTCACTTAAGACTTAGAGATGTTTTACGAAGGAGTGTTAGCCATTTACAGCCTTTTATCACAACTTTTACACCCCAGAAAATGAAAACTCTAATGTCCTTGAAAGTTTTCTTGAAAGCCTCTTGAATTCCTTACCATGCTCAGTTACTGACAGGGACAGTTTCAGTGCATCTGTCTTTCTGGAATCAAGATCAGAGACCAAACACGGAATGAGCGGGAAAGCTTCCATTCTGATGGTTACAGTGAAAAATTTTACAAGTACATAGTTCAATTTATCTTTGAGGTTCTGTCAAAAACATTTAATTAACTACTAGCATTCTAGGTCAGACAGTTCTTTCTTATCATGTTGGGCATCAGCTGTGTCTCATATGAGCATGTAAAAAGGAATAAACAACTGCATACTTTTCCAGCAAAATTTCCACAATTGAATATTAATTATAACTATTGCTTGTCTGCTTTCAAACATTAACAAATGATTATAATGCTAACTTCTATATTGAATGCTTCATTAATTCTGAAATGTTAAGTAAAATGCATATATTTGGAAGTCATTTTCCTTCTATGGAATTATTAAAATAATTTAAAATATCAAAAAATTCACTCTAGTTTCTAAAGGGTTGTCACTCTCTCCTATAAAATTTTGAACTACTGATGCATTTTTATAAAGGATTTTATTGAATGACTTTTTTTTTTTCTAAAATGATTGTATCTGATATAGATTTTATCAATGTTAAAAACAACAAGAAGAAAATATTAGCAAAATAAAACAGGAATACAAATATCTAGTACAATGTATTTCTAAAAGAGAGTAAACACAAAGTTTCATTAATGAATCTGAACATTTTTCATTTACAAGATCTTAATTGTTTCCTCAACCCAAAGTCATTAGGTAAGTAAAGAACGAATATTTTTTCAGAGTGATTTTTCCATACTTCCTTCTTCTTTTCCTGCAGGTCTCTCGAAGTTTAAACACATTTGTTTTAATGAAATGCACTAAAAATTTTAAAGTCAAATGAATGAAGCCCTGGCATTTCCTCAGTCTTGATCAGAAATATTTCAATTAATTATCTAGATTCCATACATGCTGATAACATTTTTGTTTGCATATAATAGAGGTTTTAGAAGAAATACAGCAAGGACTAGTACAATGTCGTGTTCTTATTTTCTTTGCTTCAAGACTAATAATATTAAAAATGCCTTGACTTTTCTTTTTAGTCTCACTTTTTTTTCTGGAGAAGGTCTATCTAAGATATGTCAGTACATTTTATAGCCCATTTAGTACTAGATAGGGCTTCTAAAACAGCCATAGGCTTGAGTATTATGATGTAGACAACTTCACAGCAGGAACCAGAGTTCCAAGTAATTCATGTCTGCTACTGATAAGGTCTATGGATGGTGTTAATGTTTTGCAAAAAGACCATCATCAATTCCTGAATCCAGTCATCCTAAAAGATAGGGATTTTGAAATCATATCAACATTTCAAATGTTTATTCCATAAAACATATTTTACTCCTGATATTTTCATGCTTGTGTGATAACTTCATAATAACCTGCTTTTTTTTCCCCTAATAAACAGTAATTTCTGAATCTTACTGAATTCAAAGAGGGTGGAAAATAGTGTATGTATGTGTGTGTGTATATATATTTTTATACATGTGTTTTTCATAGTGTTGCACAAATGCTAGGGAGTAGAACTTTACTGTTATTCAAAATATTGCAAAAAACTTTTTCCTCTGTTATGAAGGACCAGTCTTAATCTTTCAGTAGTAGGAAGACAAGGACAAACTTGGTCAAATTCTACCTCTGAGTTAAGTATTCATACATTGATAGATTGCCCTTTCTGTTTACTGGCTATGAATGAAAGGAATTATTCTCTATCATCTCTGTAGCAGCAAACAAAGCATGAACTCTCCAGCAATCAATATTTGGCCTTTTCACAATTATGAAATTACATTGCCGTTTGCATACAATTTTCCTCTTGGGGCTATATATTGTCCCTAGTAACTAAGCCTGATTGAGAATGAGATGTTTCTTACATTTTTATGACATGTTTATCAGTCCTGTTGTTAATAGCATTTTTTAAAGGTATAAGGAATATCTTGGCATCTTTCTCTAATGAGACCTCAGAGAGAATGTATTTCTAAGTTGGTATTTTTTTTGGTCTCTAGTTTGAGCAGACTTGATTGTAACTCACTCTTGGGAATACAGATAGTGTATATGTGGTAGATAAGTAAAATGAAGACTATGTATGCCAAATGATTTTGCCAAAATGATTTTTTCAGGAGGAAAAGCTACAAAAAATTAAAATGTTCTCCTGCTTGTTTATATACATAGGTGCTTCTTAGCTTCTTAGCAGCCTCTCATAAGGCCTAATGAGCACTGCATCGTCATCACAGTATCAGATATATCCTTCAGGTCATCACAGGAAACATGGGAAAAAAATGTAGTTTCAGACTGTAAAAGCCCACCACACTAGACTTGTTAAAAGGATTATTGATGCTGAAGTTCAGAAGCTGCCTCTTTAAGGGAAATACACACTAATTTAATTAATTATCAGTAGTGTCATGTTATTGCTTTGCTTTTTGATCTTTAAGCTGCAAATTGCATTTCCATCCTAACAACTAATTTGCTTTTTGAAACAGAGTAAGTTCACCAACTGCATTATACAAATAATATGAACAGTCTTTACAAAGAATTTTACAATTTATCACTGTTTTACACTTCATTAAACAGAAAAATGAAACAAATTATATTTGAGACAGAATATGGTTTTTAATGCTGAAAATTTTATATAGTCATTTAGAGTGTTCTCATACACATCTGCCAAAGATGTTAAGTAGCTAATTATAATTTTCCCCTTACAATATATGGTAATGTGGTCATAAAATGTGTCTTTGGAAACATTTGTAGGAAGTAGTCCACAATAAACATAGAAGTTGAAAGGTCTGGATTTGCCAGATTATGTTACTGTGCTTCCTTCTTGATGACACAGGAACAGCTTAAGGTTGTGAGGTTGTTTTTGTTTTTTGCTTGTGGTTTTACCTTTCGTAAAGGTCATACAGCTTGCATTTAAAGTTGTTAGTCACTTTCTGGCACCTGGCTGAAAACTTGAAAGCTTGCCGGATTTTGTGTCACAGAGTTTTTCAGTGACACCTTTCCCCCCTTTTCATCCTTTACAGATAATATTCATATATAATTAAAAGCCTCTTGAGAAATTTTGCATCACATTTCTTTCCAGCCTGATAACTTTTGAGTTTTAATATGTTAGTAGCCAGTTCTGTCTAAACTTTTTTTTTTTTTTTTCCATAGTAGATAAGAGAGCAAGGCCTATGTAAATTTAATTTGCTGAATAAATAAAACTGAATATTAATTCTCTGACACTCGCTTCAAATGGAAAGCACGAAAAACATTCAGGAAGCTAAATAGCAACTAGATCCAAAAATACCCGCCAAAAAAGCTGTATCTCTGGTCAACATGAACAAGCATGTTAAAGGAGCAGTAGGATCTTGAAACATTAATCATATTTATATGAACAACATAGATATATTTACATATACACATAACACATCCTAGTATGTGTTTCTATTAATGTTTGGATAAGACTTCAACAAGAAATTTAATAGCAGGCTTTCAAAATGACATTTTATAAAATTCTACCATTCTCCTGGTATTATTATTAAGAACAGATTTATACATATAGATTATGTGGTCTGTGTCAACTTACCACACCATAATATCTATATCTTGATGGCTCTGTGCTCAATATTCTCCAATTTAATACCTTAGTTATTGGAGTGCCCAGAATTGGATGCAGCATTCAGAGCAGACTGAGGAAGAAAAAAGGAAGAGAAGGCTGAAGAGAAACGCAGGAGCTAAACCTCTGATGTGCCTAATGAGACAACAAATGACTTATGAGGCTGAGAACTACTGTTACATCCTATGCTTTACAGGTCTCCATATCCCTATTTGAGATTGAAAAAAAAAAAAAGCCAAACTTTCTCTGGGGATTATATATTGGCACATCTGTCTTGCTGTAAAGAGATTTTGATGATATACCTGTGTACTTACTGTAACTAGAACATGTTCATAACAAAGACTTACCAAAGCATCTTCTATTGCATTGTTATGTATGTAGAGTGAACTGTTCAGTGACCCCAAAAAAATATGATGCATGACTAGGTTATTCTAATAAAACATTAGTTGTGTTATCAGGAAAACACAGCTTGAAGACTGTCGGAGGGAAAAAAAAAAAAAAAAGGCTTCTGCCGCAGATGACAGCAGAAGCCTTTTAAGTGCAAACAGAGGCTGAGACCAGAAATGACACAAACCACAAATGGATCGTTATTGGGAATGAAGGGAGTGTAGGCCTGGTAGGTACACAGAACAGGTCATCCAACATATGTAAAATAAATAGTACAGTTATCATAAGACAGGGAATTTATGGACCAGTGAAAAAAAAAAAAAAAAAAAAAAAAAAAAAAAAGTGAATTTTGCTATGAAACATATAAAAATCGCACCAAATAGACTTGAGAATAAAGAGGAAGAAGCCCCCACTATCAACATCATACTCATCCTAGCGAAGAACCTGTTTGCTGATAACTTCCTGTAATAAGGATGAACATAATACAGAGGAACACGTGGATACTAGAAACTTCATGTATATCAATTGTAGCTGTGTCATTACTGGAAATAAGCTGGAATAATTGTGTACTTTGGTCTATAACCCGCTTGGATGCAGCCCTGTGCCACGTGCTCTAGGTGACCCTGCGTGAGCAGGGGGGTTGGACTCGATGACCTCTGAGGTCCCTTCCAACCTTCGGCATTCTATGATTCTATGATTCTATGATATCATTTATACTGGTTAAAAAATAACTCTAGTTAGATTGCTAATACCTTAAGTGTCCATATTTATAAGATGTGTGTTTTTAGTTTGTATAAATTACAGAATATTTGGTCTGGTAACATGTTCTTAAGATTTCACTCTAGTTTCGTGTAATATCCTTCTCAACATGATCTAGTTTTACTATTTCTTGATGTAACAGATCTTTGAATTCCTTCTTAAGTGCACAGTGGGGGATGTCTGGATGACTTGCAATGAATTAAGAAATTAATGGAGTGGAAGCACTTCTACAGACAAAATTCCAAAAGTGAGCCTGGTCCTGCATGCAGATCTAGACCTTGAAGTGGTAGCCCCAAACCTCTGTGACAGCTGCAGTGAAATAAAGGATAAACAACAAGCTATATTAAACAAGTGGAGTAGTTTTTTCCTATTGTTCTGTGTTCAAGAGAGTTGAAATTAAACAATGAGAATCCAGAAAGATCATTTGTAGTGAATGCTTGGAAAAGAAAAATAAAGTAGTGAAAGGAAACCACATTTCTAAAAATGTACATAGAACATCTAGAATTTTTAATGGCTGCATAGGCTTGCTGTTTTGAAAGATATATTTTTTTTCTGTTAGTTCGCTAAGTCAATTTAAATGAATTTTTAAGCTAATCTCTAGTTCAATAATTTCTGTGGATATAGTTATAAAAGTGACTTACATATGTAGTAAATATACATGTCTATATGTCAACTTTAAATTCTCATGGAAACAATCAACATGAAATCAGGAAAATCTTGATGTCTGTATTTGACATTTTACCATTTTTTCATCATTTCCCTGGAATGTGGACATATTCCTTTTTTTTTCTTTTTTTTTTAAGAGACTTCTACTTTTGAAATTTAGTGTTTGTATGAAATCAGCAGGCTGTTCTTTTCTGTGCTGAAATATAGAATGACAACGTATCCCTCAGAGAGATGAACAGATTGATTAATATATTTATTCTTTAATTAGATAAACGTAAACATTTCTGCCCAGATGACAAAGCCTTAGATATCTTTTTAAGCATATACACGTAGTTAGTGTACTTACTGAAGTAATTGCAGGTTGTTTGATTAATTGTCAAAGGAACTCCCTTTGGACAGGCTTCATAGATACAACCTACATTGTCTTCATATGGAGAGAGAAAATTGCATTGAATGGAAAAATCTGTTGAAAGAAGTAAGACTGTCATGAAATTTTTCTTTTTTCCATGGTAGAATAAAATGTCCGAATTCAAAATTTCCCATTTCTAAGGTTCATCAGGTATTCAGTTTCAATTTGACTTTGATATTACAATATCTTACAAACTACTTGTACAGATAAATGAAAGCTACTAATGAACAAATAACTGGAATAATGTAATCAGAACTCAGAAAACTTTGCTTTACAAACAAAACTCTGTGTTGCAAACTCAAAAAGCTTTGTTTTACCTGTACTAAAGGATTTTTTTAAAGGATTTACTGCATTTTGTAGTAAATCAAATGCTTTAGAATAGAAAACTATGAGAAAAAAAATGCTCTAGTGCACTTACAACTCTATATTTTATGCATTTTACATGTGACTACATTTTCTCCAAAGGAATTCTTTCTAAAATTATGGAATTAAACAACAAAAAAACGAAATGTTAGAGGTAAAAGAGCTTCTGTTTTTCAAAAGATTTGTATTTTTTTCCAAATAACAAACATTCTAAACAGTTTGGTTTCCATTTGTCTGAACAGAAATATTCTCTCCTCAATTTATTCCTGCTAGTAGTGCTATTAATAATACTGCAAAGAAATGAAATAGAAAATCTAATGGTAAGATCTAGTTCTAGGAACTTGGAATATAGGTAATGCTGCTTAGAATAACTTTTCAAAATTGACTTTTCCCTTATTGAGATGCTACTTCAGCACATAAGAATGTATGAACAACAAAATTAAAAACTGATTTAAACAAGGTATTATAGTTATAATGATTTAACCTTATTACTTTAATAAATAAGGATAGAATTTGGTATTTCAAAATATCAAAGGAGATATATAGACCTCTCTGATTAATCTGATTTTAATGTGTGCTCAGATGAAGTACAGAATGTCCTGCAAGAGCTTCATAAATCTTAATAGATTACTGATTATACAGGTGGCAATCATTACATGCACCTATCTGACCTATCTCATTATGCTTGCCATTTGCTGTTAGAAGATGATCCCCTCTTCCATTAATGTCAATGACTAGAGCTCCTGAACATTTGGTGATACCATATCTGATCCTCAGTTAGCTAGCATGAGGCTTCCGGATCTCATCTGCTCAAAAGCATATAAGATTGCAATTTTCTGTAAGGTAAGGTTTTCAAAATAGTTGGTTACAGTTAGTCTTAAATTTGATTCTAGAGGAAACACTAAAAGTTCTCAGATTTTCTAAAATTAAGCTACTGATTTCAGTTCCTGTGTGTAACATTTTATGGAAAGCTTACAGAAAAATCTCAGACTTCTGTTCTTTGCAGTAACACTAACAGCTATCAACTTGATGGAAAGACCTGCCCTAAGGTAGACAAATTTGTATTTATTGGCTTAAACTCTTTATCTTCAACCTTCTGTAGCTAAATCTTGTTCTTCTCCTGTACCATCCTCTCTAAACTGTTCAGGGAACTGAGACCAAGCAAACTGCCCAGGCCTGGAAATGACCTGCCTTGCTGTTTCACCTGGGACCTTGCTTCCCCTTGTTGAGCCCTGTGGAGGCTACAGGGATCTCTATAGAGCAGATATGTCAAAGACAGCGTTGCTCACTCCCAGTCTTTTCCCTTCCTTCCCCATCCGTGCCTGAGGGGAGAAAAATGGCACACTCCCACAGAATTATTGAAATCAAATAGAGTAAAGCCAGGCAGTGAGGCATACCTATCTTTAACCAAGCTGAAGACGTTGTTTTGACCTGACTCACTCAGCAAGAATTGTGCTCAGAGAGACTATTTTGCTATTGCTAACAGCTGGAATAGAGCCATGAATAAAACCTCTCTTTCTCCTAGATTTTTACCTTTGATATCCCTCTATTAGTTGCCCTATAGGCATCAGCCCCTTTTTATTCTATGTCTTTCTAAAGGTTGCCATGCTCTGCAACTTTAGATGAGATTCTCAGGTCAAGTATTTACATCAGCTGTCATCAGCTAGCTAATTAATTATATGTTTTGGTATTCAAAGGAACTCTATTTCCCTTTAAAATTCCAGATAATGGGAGCTGAATAGTGTCTGGCACCTCTGAGATCAGGGTTCTTTTGTATGCCTAACTGCAGAGGCTGTACAACTGCATTGCCTTGGTTGTACTATATGATGTGAGAAAATATGTGACTCTGCACAACGTTTTTGAAAAGAAGAAGCATCACAATAATCTATTTTTATAAATCATTTCACAACAGCAATTTCCATATGCTTGAATCTGTAGTTGGTATCTAAGGGTGAGCCTTATTCTAGATATCTGTGTTGATAAAACCTACAATAGGCATGTATTTAAGGAGTGCTGACACATGGAAAAAGGAAGTTCTATTGATATAGATTACTGACACTATAAACAAGGCAGTCATAGATATACTATATTATAGGCTATGTTGGCAGAACACAAAAGACATGAAAAGTGAAATCAAACAATTCTACTCTCATTACATGCTCACATGAAATAAATCATGTGAATGTATTCTTGAGAACAACTCAGTGACCTTTTCTAAACTCATTATTTGAGTTGGCCCCTATGCTAGGGCCAACAATCAGTCATACTTACAGTGGGTGGTCTGTATCAGTGAACTGTGTAGTTCTTTGCCAAATGATACCAAAGATTATATACTTTCCCTTTATAAAATATATCTCCCAATACTTGTTCCGTGGTTCTTGAGCACAGAGGCATTCTTCTACTGTCTTAAAGAAGCAAAGATATTTTTGCAAACAGTGATATTCTCAAATAGAGTTTTGAAATTAATTTCCAGTCCTAGATTCAGAGTTTTCTGTCAACACAACATTGACACTTGCCTGCCTTCTCCCAAATGACATCCTGAGGTTCTACACAGGTTAGTCTTGAATATAAAAACTATTGAATATTTCATATAATGACTTGGATGATGACATAGAGAATATTCTTATTGAAAGTTTCAGTAAAGAACAAAAATAAAAATCGAACAGTCTCCAGAAATGGTCGAAAATATATGATTCAATGCAGTACAGAGAAGTTCATAAGTTCTTTACTTCTGCAGAAACCAGATGCCTGAATGAAAAAAAAAAAAAAAGGAAACAAGTATCTAGAAAAGAGTTCTGTCAGGAAGAATCTTGAAGATATTTTTTAGGGTCTTGAAGTGAACTGAGTGAACAAAAATGTCACACTGAGAAAAAGATATTCATAGTAACACTATGTATAAAATAAGCTTATTCTCAATAACAGGTGATTTCCCTTTTCCACTGTTCTTAGTACTACTACCAAGATCTCAACTGGATACTGCTTTCAGATTTAGGCAATGATTACTGCAAGGGTACAGAGCAGCAATGTATAATCTAAATAAGAGCAACAAGAATAAAGGAAGGTCTAGAACAAAGGCCCAGAAGGAAAGAGTAGACCTGAAGCTTATGAGAAAGGAGATTGGCAGAAGACACAACAGCATTCAAATATACAAAAGATTCTATATAAAGAAAGGGATGTTCATTATAAGAGGGATGAAGAATAACGTGCTTAATTTGTATCAGAACTGAACAAGCTAATATAAAAAAAAATATTCTACCAATTTTATATGATGATAGCTATATTGAGACATTAAAAGAGTTTAGAGCAGTAATGTATCCATCACTGATTTTCATGCAATATATTACAGAATATCTCTCAGATATGGCCTATATTATTTTTAGCCATCAGTTGGGAAGGAAACAATTGACATTGCAACCTTCTTTCTTATTTCTATACTTTTTTTTTTTTTCCAGAATATTTAGGAATCACATGAAAGACTGCATTGAATAAACATTTAAATATTCATCAAAAAGTGCTCCTAATTACAGCAGAGTAAGCATCAGAATTGGAATGAGTATGAGAAGACATAAAAAGTGTCCAGAGATATATGATTCCAAACTAATCAAAACCACATAAGAAATCAAAACACACTTCTACTCTCCTTTAACTCTATTTACAAGACTGGAACTATCCAGTGAATTATCTCTATTGATCTTTCCACAGTTCATTTTGCATAAAACAGAATATACAATGGAAAAATATGAAAGTAGTATAACTAGATATTAGTCACAAGTAGGTGTTCAGAAGTTTCATGTGAAATTTGCAAATCATCTCAAGGCCATTTTAGAGTGTTTGAAGCTATTTCCCTATGCATCATTAACCATTAATTGAATACTGAGTTGCTCATTTAATAGGACTACTATTTATAACCCATTTAGTAGTTCAAAAAGTTTTGAACTACTAAAGTAAGAAAGAAAAGTTTAGAGGTCAAATTTTCATCCTTTAGTCATCAATAGTAATTGGGTAATCACTGTTGGAAGGTCACTTAGAAATTCTTACAGTACTATTAATAGCAGAGTACTGGATATATGCTAAATGCTCATTTTTAAAATGATGGATATTTGCATAGTGACTTAATTACCTTTTTTTTTTTTTTAATAACCTGGACACATCTCATTTTGAATATTATTTTCTCATTTTAAAGTTTACTTATCTATATGTATTCATTTTTTTTCCCAAAATATCTCTTTCTTGTTTATCTACAGCAATATATTTTTGTTACAGTATCATTAAAATTATCTTGTTTCAGCTTAACAAGGATTTCAAATGATGAACACCATAAGAAAATTATTTTTACTGTAAGGCTGATCAAACACTGAGACAGATCGCTCAGATTGGTTACAGGGTCTATATATTTGGGAGATATTCAAAAGCTGGTTGGATGCAGCTGTGAACAACCTCCTGCTTTGAGCAAAGAGCCTGAACACTTCCAGATGTTGCTTCCAACCTCAACTGTTCTGTGAAAAGTATGAGAAATCTGAAGCACAAATTTTATTTATTTTCAACGACATTTGGATCGATAAAATTAATTCTCCATCTAAAATCTAATGCTTTATTTTCACAACATGAACTTTTATTCATATATTTACAGACTAAGGAAACTTTTGATTAAAAAAAAATATTATCTTGATGAATAATTCAGAGTGAAAAGAAATGTTTGAAGTCAAAGTTGTATTTTGAAATGAGGCATGTAGTCCGAGAAGGTCTTTCACTTTTCAAAACAATTGAAACTGCAGGCCTCTAGAAAATTAATTTGGTTACTAGTACATATTATGGAATGGTTTCACAGTCTTAAAGGATATTAGCTGCAAAGTATCCTTTGCAAGTGAGACAGATTTTAATGCAGAATTGTTGAATGTTGAAAGCTTTTCCCTAGACTAATAGTTACAATATTGTTGGTGAAATGTTTAGAGGGCAATATATATTAGAGGCCTTAGACCTCACTGATAATGAGGTAAGCTTATGTAATTAAATCAGTCCTTGACCAGTCACTAAATAGGTCAATAGACAGCAGAGGATGAAGCAGAACTGAAGCTAATTTGGCTCCCTCTGATCCACTGAAAAAGGATCTTCTGTTCCACAGTACTCTCCTTGGACACTGAAGGAAATGAAAGGAAAATTAGTGTCTTCCTCCATTCACTTGAGAAATAGTATGCAATATGCAAATATAGTTCCTGAGAGCTATGGAAGAATTCCAACCTCCACTAGCATGTGAAAGTCATAAGAAATTGCCCCCAAAATTAGTAAGGGGTGTTTAGCCCACTTAGAGTTTTTGTTTGTTTGTTTGTTTGTTTGTTTTTTGGCTACAGTGCTTATTAGTTAATTATCACTCAATAGCTTACTAGGCCAGTGACTACTCCTTTCATTTAATTTGAGATAAGAAAGCATTTACAGAAGCATTCCCCTAAGTTTGCATATAACCTTAAGCATAGTGAATAGAGCAGCATCATGAACAGACTTTTTTTTTTTTTTTAATTGATGGAGAAAACAGGAAAACCAGAGAGAAATTCACCTCCTTTAAAAGAGTTCAGTTCCAAGACAGCGCCATTAGGATAAATAGACAGGTGAGTCAAACTTTAGAAATGTGTGTTTCCCTTAATTTTATAGGTAGATTATATCAACTAGTTCAAGCTTAAATGATAAACATTCAGACATCTAAATTTCTCTCAAGGGAAAGAAATCTTACCACTAATGTTAAACAGTCTCGTTGAGAAGTTAGATGGCCATAACTTTTTCATGTCTCTTACCAAGATAATTTAGGGCTTTTTAGTTTTAGTTGAATAATTGTGCAGTGAAAATAAATCATCATTATAAAAAGATCCCATGTTTCTTCTCCTTTCAGTGAGGGATCAGAAGCCCCAAATCAAAGACATTAACTCAACATTAAATAATAAATGTTACACATTTTAAAAATAAACAGTTTGCATGTGAACCACAACAAATTTATTGGAACTAAAATCTAGTTTTGTAGGAAAACAAAAGTTTTACAAATACATGAATAAAAAAATATTATTTTAGTAAGCACATTTTTTTTTAACACCATTTAAAAATGTTATCCTCTGTGTGAAGAAAGCAGTGAAAGAGATTGCTCTGGCTAATGACTTCCTTGGGTGTCAGTGAATTTCAGCTTTCTGCCAGCCATCAGATAAACATTCTGATTGAGAGAAATATATGCATATTAGCATCAGCTTAGGAATAATAAAAAAATACCCATACTTCACACTGAGTGAGTATCTGAAGTTATTTCCCAATGTCACCTCTTTCCTATTCTCTCCAAAGGACATTGTACCTACTTTTTGCTTTGCATGTCTGTATTTAGAAAATGGATAGGAAATATCAAAAAGAGAAAATACTTCTGTGAATCACATAGCTAGAAAGACCATACTGAATCTTTTAATGGAATCCTTTAACAGATGCCTCACTTGAATGACTCACCACTTTTTCCTTAACCTCAAATACATTATTTCATGTGAAAGGACGATGGAAAGGAGATGAGGGGAAAAATATGGGGAAAAAATAATAAAAAGAGAGAGACCAATTAAAGATTAAGTCTTCTTTCTAGAATACTAAATGTTAACAATGATTACTGTTTCCTACCATACTGCAAAGACTATATTCTCTAATCCTGGGATTAGAGGCTACATTTGTTAGTTATGGTTCATTTGTAATTGAATTAGCTACAAATTAGCATATCTCTATGTGAATTGATAACACCCAAAATGGTACAATAATACCTGAACTCTATACATAATTCCAGAAAAGAGGGAGGGAAGAAGGAGGGAAAGAAAGAAGGAAGGGAGGAGAAAAAAAAAGTTTTTCTGCATGGTTACGGTCAGATTTTCTCTGTATCTAATGGCTTGTTATCTGTAAGATTTGTGTATCTTGCCATTGATACAATAGTATGATACCTGTCTGGGTCATCTGTGATCAGGCTAAGAATTACTTCAATGTCTTACACTGCTCACAGAAGCACAGGTGTTTTCTATAAAGTGTATCGTCACACACTGTGAATATGGCAAACTCATAGTAGGTTCCTGCTTGGGAAGTTTTGAATTGCTTTGCTTCATTTCCCTGATAATAGTTTTTAGACTTCAGTATCATTCTCTTCAGTATCACCCAAAGATGGCATTTCAGTCACTTCCGACTGGCTACCCTGGAATTACAACAGGATCTGTCATACAAAACAGGCTTTACCATAAACAAATAAGAAAGACTACACAGCTTGCCCCACACCTACATTAGAATCATGTCTACTCTACTCAGCTCTGGTGAGGCCACACCTGGAATATTGTGTGCAGTTCTGGGCTCCCCAGTATAAGAGGGATGTGGAGCTTCTAGAAAGGGTCCAGCGGAGAGCAACTAAGATGATTAAGGAATGGAACATTTCTCGTATGAGGAGAGACTGAGTGAGTTGGGCCTGTTTTTTTCTGGAGAAGAGAAGGCTGAGAGGGGATATGATTAACGTGTATAAATTCATGAAGGGAGAATGCAAGGAAGAAGGGGACAAGCTCTTCTCATTGGTGGCCAGCGACAGAACAAGGGATAATGGGTATAAGCTGAAACACAGGAAGTTCCATCTCCAGGTGAGGAAAAACTTCTTTACTGTGAGGGTGACAGAGCCCTGGAACAGGCTGCCCAGGGAGGTTGTGGAATCTCCTTCTCTGTAGGTCTTCAAAACCCGCCTGGATGCCACCCTGTGCCACATGCTCTAGGTGTGCCTGCTTGAGCGCGAAGATTGGACTAGATGATCTCTAGAGAGAGGGTTGGTCTCCCTTCCAACCTTGAATATTCTGTGATTCCGTGATTCTGTGATCATTTGTTTTCCATCTTCAAGTCCTTACAAGGCTTCTAGAAGTGAAATGAATGATAGTACAGATGATACTAGAGAAAAAGAGAAAAAAAAGTCCAAGTATGGCAGTGTTTTCCCTGACAGACAATATCCATTTCAGCATTTCTGGAGAATGTTTACAATGTAAACAGAAATCTTCATGGCAGCTATTGATCACCTGAGAGAATTTGCTGCAAGCAAAATTTTGACTCTTAAGAAGTCAAGAGATATTGCAGATCTGTTGAAATTAGTGTCATCTAGCCTAGATGAATATATTTAAATAAATGCAGAGTAAACTCATACAAAATATCTCATTTGAACCTAAGAACCTTGATTAGCTAGAAATTTTAGATTAAGGAAGAGCCTCTACAGGTAAATGAGTATTCACCTAAAAAAAAACCTTTTCCAAAAAAAAAAAAAAAAAAAAAAAAAAAAGATCTTATAAGCATATTCCCAGCTGAATGTGTTTTCTCTCTTAACTGTTCACAGAGGAATAAAAGACAATCCAAATGGGATAAAAGATAATGATAATACAACCTCAATTCTCTTCACTAAAAAGGATGGCATCATAGTATTGAAGAAGAAGGGCTCTATATTTTTTGATAGGCAACATAAAAACTTAAATTACTCTCTTCGAAATTGAACTGTTTAGGGAACCTGCTTCTGCTAGATCACACCATTTTTTAGTAAAAAGTTAAGTCTTGAATATCCCTCAATACTATTATTGAAGGTGATAAAATGTACTATTGTAAGATCAGCGAGGGCTGAGATGAGTATATTCTCATAAGCTAAAGAAGACAATCAGTATGATAATTAGAGCATGTTAATTACTCTCCACTAGCAACAAAAAATGCAAATGATATACAGCAGGAAATTAACAGCAGTTACTGCTCAATATTGCATGACTTTTCCATTAAGTATAATATGAGAAGTTGTTAAATTATAGAAAATGAGAATAATGAAGCTGGAATATTAAAGAACCTTAGGTTTCTGGTCTAGCTGTGAAGGGAATCATCAGGAAGGGTCCTGAGAATGAGTCTCTGTACAGGTTAGACACACTTGCATAATGGAGCAAGGAAGCCTTCATACATTCTTTTACTTTCAGTAGGTAAAATGAGACTGGATATTCTAGCTCTGCTGGAAGCAGTACAGCAACCTTTGCTGAATAATGCATCTGCTACAAAGCAGTTAACACAATTTCATGCCTTTCTTTGAAAAACAATGATTCATTGAGTATATATTTTTTTTAAGATACAAAGACCTAATAATGTTCTTAGTCTTAAAGCAGTTTAAAACCAAAAGCTGAAATCTCTTATAGTCTGGAAGTTAAAAGCAGACTAAAAGCACTCCAAGAAAAAAAGTGGTGGGAAAAGCTATATGACCTCATTTTAAAGGATATCTTGAGAAATACAGACATTGTTATCAAAATAATGGTATCCATTCTACTATCAGTCACTTAGCAGACAGATTGGATGAAAAAAAAAAAAAAAACAGATAAATTGAATAGCAGATTTAAAAAAAAAATAAAAAGACTTTTTAATCAGTTAAATCAGGTATTCTTTTAAAAATGGGAGAGAACTACCTGTATATTATAAGCATGTTTAAAAACCTAGTGAATCGATTCATAACTTCCTAGCATCTTCAACAAACCTCCGATTAGGTTCTTTGACATATTACCTTGGGCTTCATCAGTTTGATACAAAATATACCTGTGATTGACATAGAGTAACACAATCTGTCATTATACAAAGAGCTTAAAATATGAACACTTAAACATAATTCTTGATGAATACTTTTTTAATGGGAAAACCCTGTAGTTTGAGTTTTCATTGCACTGCATTACATTTTTTTAAACAGATTTGCTACTGTCTCAATATTCCCAAGTAGCTATTCATATTTAATTAAGTTATGAGATGTAAAGCAGCTACAGTATTGCTGGTGTGAATTGTTTTTACTGCTTTATGTATGTTATAGGTGTACTTAAAATCCCATAATCTCGAAGTTACGAAACTGAAATTTTAACAAAGCTTTTGTTTGCTTTTAAATTACAGCACATCTAATGCTTTTTTTTTTTTTTTTTTTTTTTTACAAGGCGCAAAATTTTAACGAGTTAGTTAAGAAAGAGAGAATAGTAGTCTTCAGTTTTAGAGAAAAGTTCCAGCTGCTACAGAAACAGGATCTGAACACTCTAACACCTCTAACACTCTAGATGGACTCTTAGATATAGAACCAAACTTCATGGTAGATAAGTGGACTAATCAAGATATCAGAATTAATCAAGCATGCATTAAAAAAGAAACTATTCCATTACTTGAATAAGTAATTTTAAGTAAATTTAGGATATTAAGCAAGAGTAAAAAAACCAAGAAGTTATTTGTGGATAACAGTTCAGCCTAGGCATGTTGAAACTGAAATGGATATGACAGGAATATTTAAAGAAATCATATATCAAACCTGTATACATACCAAAATATGATAAAAAGTATTAGATATGTGATATAAAAGTTTAATATATGAATAGTATAAACAAAATTTTTAAACTCCATAAAACTCCATAAAGCATGCTCCCTGTACTATACGTAGAGAAAAAAATTAGAATGATTGCTGTATCTATTCTCAAGGAAAGCAGTAGGGATTTCAAAGTTCTCTTCTAGGAAATTTTGTGATCATTTTCATTGATTTTCATTATGTCTATAAATAGTTGAATGTGTAGGGGAATAAGGAAAGCTGATGAGTAAAATAGGAAAACTAAACAAAAATACGGATAGCATGACAGTGAGCACTCTCAGCAGATTTGAAAATGATGTCATATTGAGTGTGCAGTCAATACACCATACAGCTGCAATGTGGAGGGACCTGGGCAGACTGGAGAAATGGAATGACAGGAAGCTCATGAAGTTCAAGAAAATGAAATACAAAATTTTGTTCCCAGGGTTGAATAATCTCAGGTACCAACAGGTGCTGGGGCTCTAAAACATTAGTTTTAGAGATAATCTCAAGGAAGACATACAAATTGTTATAAGAAAGCTGGCATAATCATGGAAGACTGGTAAATTAGGGAAAGAACAGGTTACTGATACTGAATTTACAGAATTACCTGAGGTATTCTCCTGGGAAGATGGACTCTGTGAACTCAGATTATGGCAGATCTTTCATTTTGTTGGATGAAGCTGGATTATTATTGCAGTCTAATTGAATCAGTTACTGGAACATGTAGTCAAAAGAGTACAGGACAGCCTTGTCTAGATCAATAGGGGAACAAAGTTATATTTGCGTTCAGTACCGTGTAACACCTGAAGTATGAGTTGGTATGTTCTGTGCTCTGTGTGATTCAAGCACTTATAAGGAAAAGTCTGTATTTTAAGCATGTTCTTCCCTAGGAGGTTCTCTTTGTTTGCTCAGATACATCTAAGCTTCTTCTGGAAATTATTACCAAGCCACCCTTTTTTCCTCCTTTTCTCTTTGGGATGTCATTCAGAATCTAAAAATGGCACTGAAATGATATTTGATTCTTGTTCAACGCTCCATTATTAAAATTATTCCACCACAGAATTATTGTTACAAATCAAAACACTTGCAATTAAAAACAAGCTATTGCTGACTACACAAAGGAAATAATTGTTGTCTGCTTTATAGCATCATTGCATTCCAAGTAGTCAATTCTTCCCTTAGAAAACACCACAGCTACACATTTGAAAATATTTTTGTCTACTAAACACACATTTTAATTTTTGTGCTGTAAATTCTTTGACATTACATGATGAGTATTTCACTTGTCATATATACTAAGCTTCAGAGAAAGGTTAATCATCCTTGCTGATAGCACTTTAGCTGATAGCACACTTTGCTGATAGCTAACTTTAAGGCTACAAACGGGTACTTAGACCATACAAAATATTTTAAACAAGTGCCCTTTACTTTAAATAAGTGCGCTAATTTACTTCAAATTCACTTCAAAAACATGAATATAGATGACATTCAGATATCTTAAGTATACATTCATTTCATAATTTAATATTCTATTTAGTAAGGTAAAAATAAAATCCTATGACATCTTGTAACAAACACATCCACCTTACTTAAGGCAGGAGTATGCTGTTGATTTTCCCATTATAAACTATGAATATTGAAAAATAAAAAGAAAAAATATCAAAAAGCACATATGCAATTTTTTTGTTACTTTGTAGACTGATAAAAAATGCAAATAAGAAAATTGACAGAGAATTACAGGTCTTTTTGAATTACTTTTTCCAGATAGAATTGAAGTACCACTGTCCATTTAAGTTACTCATAAAAAATTTTTGCTATAAAGACATTTGCATGTGTAATGTCTTTATACCTATCAGAGATATGTATTTCAAACATGATAAGTAGAAGAACAAGCACAATAACTCATTTAGGCCAAAAATAAACACAATTGAAATATTTAAAGAAAACTACTATTTTGATCTCAGTGAGAAATGATCCTTCTATAATGTAGGCTTTTCCTCCTCTTACCCCAAGTTCTCTCCTTTCACCTTCATATTATACGTAAGTATAGCCAGGTTTTAAGAGCTATTGTATTGTATATTACCTTGGTAGGAATTATGCTGGCAATGAATAAATAAAGAATTTTTTTGTGTGTGTGTTGACATGAAGACTACTTCATAAGATTTTAAAAGACCTGAAATAATTCAATATCACATCAGCTAAATAGAAAGTGTAATGACTTTACAGCTGTCAACCAAAAGCTACTCCTGATTCTTTAATTATAATATGCTAATTATTTAAGTATATTATGCTAATTGTTAACCATTTTCAAACCAAACTAATATATTATTATATTCTGTAAATGATTCCTATGATTAATTTTCATATTCTTATCTTTCTAACGTTATGCTGTCTGCCCATCTAAAAGAAAGTTTTAAATTGCCATTGTGTTTCTTATTATCCATGACCTCTTTCTAATACTAAGTCATATAACATCCCTTTTAAATGAGAAATTATCTTTTTACTATTTTTAGTCATCTTCAAAGCTATTTTGTGTTATTTTCTTTGTACCTTAGTAATGGTATTTGTTTTCCAAAAGTCAATAATTGATCACTGATGTGATCAATTATATAACTGTTAAAACATAACGTTATGAATCTAACCTATGTCCACATTGGCAGAACTAAGAGTACTTTGTAGGTCTAAGTGAACAATTCTATTCTATAGGATCACAGGATAATTAATATTAGAAGGCATCTCATAAAATATCTAGCCTATCTTCCTTCTCAAAGTGGAGGAGTCAGCTATGGGGTCAGACCAGGTTTCTCAAGGCTCATCCTCTCAGGGCTCATGTGGAAAAGATTTTTCCTTACATTCAGTCTCAACATCTCCTGTTTCATCTTAAACTTGTTTCTTGTCTTCCTGCCATGGACCAATGTGAACATCCTATCTCCATCTTCCGATATGCCCTGGCAGGATGCTCTTAGGTCCACTTAAAGCCTTCCCTTCTCCAAATTGCACAAGCCCAGCTTCCTTCAGCCTCTCCTTGTAGTTCCACTTCCAACTTGTTCCACTTCCCAGCAATCTTGGTGGCCTCTGATGAACTCACTTAAGTTTATTGATATCTTTCTTGAACTGGGAAGCCCCAAATTGTGCTCAGTATATTAAAAGAGGTCTGACAAATGTGGAATATAGGAGGGGATAATTACTTCTGTCTACCTACTGGCCATGCTCCTGTTAATACAGTTCAGGATGCTGTTGTCACCTAAATAACTTAATAGCCTTCTTCTGTTTACCATGTCAAAGTCAAAATGAGAAATGTACGTGTCCCTTCTCTTCCTGAAAGTCCTGATTTTCTTTGGCAAAAAAACCCCTTTTGTGTAGATATGAAAAAAAGCCAAAGACTCTTTGATGCTTACAGTTAGCTGCCTAACATATTTGCCTTGCAGATAAATATGCCTAAAGCAAAGTAAAGTCTCCAAAGAAGAGGGCAAAAATCTGTTTGCAAAACAGATTCTTTTTGGTGCTATATATTTCACAATTAATTGAATTAATTGTTTCTACATCTTTAGTGCAAACATCTTTAGTGCTAAAAATAGGAAAGAAGAGACATGATCTGACCAAATCCAAGGATCTGTATTTAGTTTACTTAGCGTATCAGCTAGGAAAAAACAACAACAAAAAACAATAAGAACAGAATCATTCAAGATGTGTTTGTGAAGGCATTCATATAAACTAGGTTTGGCATCTTGCTTTTCTGTGGCCTAAAGTCAGAACCACCTTCCCCTTCCTTGTTCTTATAAATGATACGGAAAAAAATTAGTGTTAAGGACTCTGAGACTGCTTGTGGAATGATGAAACATATGAAAAGTCATTGCACAGATTTTTGCTTAAAAGCCCTTCTTATGTCTGTATAATAAGATAGGAAGTATCACACCTAAAGCCTTGCTCTAGACAACAGTGAGACCATGGCATATATACATGGAACCAAGAATTTATAAACAGGATGAGCCAGTCCAAACACAAAAGTTATTAGCAGCCCACTTACAACAATACTAACACTCACAGTTCAAATTAGTACTGAAGAGACTCATCAATAATAATACTCTTAGCATAATCTACAAGAAAACTCACTGCTGACTACTGCTTTTCTGAGGCTACTCTGGCCCTTCTAATATCCTTTTGAGGGGGCAGCATGAGTCTTTCTCAAGCAGAGCCATGGGGAGGTCTCACAGTGCACTGTCAGCATTCCACAATCTGACCTCATGATGGAAGTTACTTTCTTCCTTAGTCTTGGGGCTGAAGCTGGGGCTGGAGCTGGGGTGGGTAAGGTCAGGTGGCAGCCATGGTTCCCAGCATAGGCTTCAACTAGCACAGCCCAACTCAGGCCACAGGCAGCCCTGAGCCACAGCCATGCAGAACCAGCCTGCAGTCTCCTGCACACGACAGGAGGCTACTATCAGGAGGCTACTATCTTTTTTTCTACTATCTGCAACTGATGTAATGATTCACACCCCTGCTGCTATAGAAAGTGAACGATGCAGTCAAATCTTAAGTATTTTTTTCTGCTTTCCTTTGCAATTCCTTCCAAATTTTTGCTTAATAATTCAAAGCCATAATTCATACCCTTTATCAACAGCAGATTATATGGCAGAATGTGTTTTAGCCTTCCTTTTTGTTGTATGGAATCTAATAGCTATTTACTTTTCAATGATTATGACACTTAAAGTGGTTTGTGCAAAGTAAATTATCTTTACAAACAACTTTAGTTTCCTCTGTCTGAGTAAACCAAATTTTGTTGAAAAACTGGAATAACAGAATTAAGTCATTTGCTTGTAGTGTTTTAGCTAACAAGGTTATCAATTAAAAAGGCATCTCTCTCATTTAAGAAGTTATGTCCTACACATTTTATTCCAATACATCCTCTCATTGTTTCCAGTACAAATTTATTGCAGATAT
Organism: Nothoprocta perdicaria; assembly: GCF_003342845.1. Lineage (NCBI taxonomy): Eukaryota > Metazoa > Chordata > Aves > Tinamiformes > Tinamidae > Nothoprocta > Nothoprocta perdicaria. The sequence goes on along the minus strand of NW_020455472.1, from coordinate 1,024,155 downwards.
CATTAAATCTTCAGTTTTCAAATTCCTGTTTAGAAAGTAAGCTTGACCAGTCTAAGACCTATTGAAAGCCCAAGGAAGATTACAGGGTTA
>NW_020455472.1:1013084-1024045 GCF_003342845.1 Nothoprocta perdicaria | reverse complement strand
AAAAAAAAAAAAAAAAGTAATAGATTTAACGATAGAGCTTTAGCAAACAAACTACAAATTCTGAAGAGTGTGCCAGGTAGTTGATATGCTTGGGACAGTCACAAGGGTAGAAATAGATTAGATAGAAGGAGGACTGGAATAACATACCACAATATGAAAGCTAGAGCTGCTTTAAGACTTAGGAGTGGTTTCAAGCTTAACTAAAAAATATATTTTCTCTCAGAAGCACATTTACGACAGGTTGGAAACCACCATTTAGACATGACTTCCCTTTCTACTTGAGAGGACTGCAGGACGTTTTTAGGAAGATTGGATCAGCTCTAGGCAAATCGAGCAAAATAATGATTCCAGTGACTTTATAGCTGGCGATTAATATCTGTGCATCCTAAAATCAACACAAAGATCTGCATCTAAGTTCTCTTAGTCTTCATATCCCTCCAGCAGACCATTCCAACATATATATCTTGATTCTTGTTTTTAGATATTTGCCAATTAGACATATGACCCAATGGAACACATTCAAGGGTGCCAAAAGGGCTGGCTGATGTCATTGAAAGGCAACTCTCTATCCTTTTCAAAAGTTCATGAAAATCATAGGAGTTTTCTAGTTATTAAAAACAGTCATCCTGCCTGTCTTCAAGAAAAATGATCCAGATAACCATAAGCCTCACCTCTGTATGACATATGTATGTCATACAGAGGTGAGGCTCCTCCTCTCGTAAGGATTAGCACATGAAATATAAGAGAGTGATTGGGAGCAGACAGAATGGGTTTAAAAAGTCAAATGATGATTTACCAGATTACTTTCCAAGGTAAGTGAATATAGTGCTGTGGACAAGGGGAAATTAGAGGATGTAAACCTTGATTTAAGCAAGGCCTTCTGTCACATATTTTCCTTATCATTAATTTTTTTGAGATACAAAGCAAGTAAGAGAAAAATAAGGTGGATGAAAAATTGACTGCACTGTTGAGTCAAAGTGTCATGAACAGGGATTCAAACTTCAGATGCTGGATGCGATGTACAAGTAGAGACAGAGAGATCTGAGTTTGTTTGTTTATTTTTGCATCCAATAAAAACCCTACAATTAAGATAACAATAACAAAAAATGGTCATGAAGGTGGTAATGAAAGTTTGTTTGAAATCTCTGTGGTAATAGCTTTTGTAAAATTGGAAAATGAATAAATAGAAGGACTTATCCATGCCAGATAGGGCGACTGAATGACCTGTCATTTGAACAAAAATTTTTCTCTAATTATTCTTAATTATTCATGTATCTTGATTTCACTGACAGCATTTAAAGCTGAAATAGTAGCTAGACAGCATTAAAGTCTGATTTTTGAGATACATGGGATGCAGCTGTTTAATGGGGACTTATATTAAATGTTATATAATATTTTATCTCCAGTCTGAAAAGTTAAAAACAAAAATATCCTACTCCTCTGTGAATTAATATTCTGTTTTTATTCATCAATAATTCATCTAGTTCTTGTGGCTACTGCTCAGTGTGAGCTCTGTGTCCTAGATCTCGACACAGTAGACTTTCCGCCCCAGTTTTGATAAAGAGATATCTCATTTCTAGACAGAAAGATTTTTAGGCACATACTGAACCTGCAGCTGTAAGGATTCCTGCTTCACTTTTTGATTAATTCTTTTTTTTGTTTTGTTTTACAAAGCATTGCTATCTGAAGGTGTGTTTCAGATTGATGTTTTGGCTTTAACTATAGCATTGTGAGGAAGGACTGCAATAATACTAGGAAAAACACATTTCTTGTATAAGTCAGATCCAATATACTATTATTTCAGGCTGTTTGGGTTCTGATTGCATCCCTTATTCTCATGGAATTAGATGGCTGAGAGTGTCTGCTGTTCAGACCTTAGGGGAGGAGAAAAAAAACGAAGACACTACATAACTTTGTAAAGCACAGCAGAAGAACTGAGCAAAAATATGCTCAGTGTAATTTGAACACTGATAGTGCATCAGCATGTAACTCTCAAGCAATGAAGCTCCAATCTGTTAGCTGACAGGGCAACATAGGCACACAAGTTAGTACTGAATGCAACTGCAGCCAGGTGAGTTAACAGGCCATATGTTCCTGCAAATTAGGGAATAAGCTTGAAAGAAAGTCTAAAGTTTATTCTCCCTTTTCTGTATGTTAATGGCTTTCCGATCTGATGCATATGAAAAGGATAATGTATTTTTATTTTAATCCAAATTCTTTGTCAGGAAACTTAATCTAGGTGCTTCCTACTTAGCATTTGACACTTACCCGAGCAGTTTAAACTAGGAACCCAAGTGGCTCTTTCTAAACATAATAGCACCTTAAGAGTGAAATTTAAATAAGTAAGATCTAAATCCCATGGAGACCTTACTTTCCTACATCTAGTATGGAGGAATTCTTGAATGGCTTTGCTTCTAGCCCAAACATCTCAGCTTGAAGCCCACGTGAGGCTAAATAAATCCAGCTTTTTGTGGTGTTTTAAGTAAATGTGGACCTACAGCAACTTAATTAGGAAGGTAATAACTGGTTTGCATAAAAGTATAGGCCTGATAATTTGCCTATTTAGAACTTATTTTCTTGTACTATATAACATTTCTTCAAAAAAATATATATGCATGATACTCATAAAGAAAAATTAATTGTTCATGTGGTCTAAGGACAAGTACTATAGCAATGTTTGAGTGAACAAACAGATTGAAAATCTCTTTCTAAGGAAAGTGAACTGTTGTAGGAGATTTTTTGACAGTTCTACCAGAGTAGAAGATGTTGATATCAGAGTACAAAAGATCCTACACTGGCTCACTGGTTACATTGATTGATTTATGTGCTCACAGCAGCTCTAAGCCTGCTGTAAAAAAACAGACTTACCCATCTTCCCTATTACATGCCTGAAAGTTGGCCTCTGGAGAGTGATTCAGCTCATTCTGAAGTAGTCTCCTGACACAACCTTCCTTCACTGGTTAACATTTTTCCAGGCATATCTTACTGTGCCTGAAGAGACTCCACTAGTAAAATACATGTACTCCATACACTCATGAATATACAGAAACAATTTAATGGATAGTAGACATATCTGGAGAATTAGGACTCAGGATATAAGCGAATACTATTAGCATGCCCTCATGAACACACATCCTCACACATGCTGCTGACCAAGCCCACATCCATCTTCTGGAGACATGATGGCTTCCAATATCCTAGGAGTAGGCTGATCCTTGGTATTGCTTAAGTTGTGGTCTCCTGAGTCATATCTTTTTTACTTTGGTTTTTATGAGTTTTTTAATATCAATATTATTTATTCTATACCTTTGTGTTGCTTAACACTTTTCTTTATGCATTTTTATTTTGCTTATTTTGCCTTGTTCTGGCTTGTGTTCTCTTTCTCAGCTCAGTAACTTTTTTCTTGATAAAGCTGAGGATGAATATTATACAACTATATTGCACAGAACTGAGCTTTGTGTCACAAACAGCTTAAGTTCTGGTCATTGGTCACTGAGAACCCTGATTCAAATTCAGGCCTCTAATTTAGGCCTAAATTTAGGCCTCAACTACCTTGAAAGGTGTCATACTCCCCAAGTAGCATCCCAGGAGGACATTGGTCCATTAGAGGTCTCTGTCTCAGGAAGATGTTCATTGGGATGGTGGTTATGATACAGGGTGTCAGAGAGACCAATGTGCTTCTGAAATAGTATTGGAGATAAATATCACCTAGGCATTGGAACTGAAATTGATATTTTGACATTGTCCTTAAGATAACCAAAATAGAAGCAAGTGGAACATGAAAAATGCTGTGCATATAGCTACCGTCTATGCCGCTCTTTTAAATTATACCTTGTGAACTGCTTGGCTGATAATCAGGACAGAATGAACTGGTTTCAAAAAGATTCTATCCCTCTGTCTAGCGAATGTTCTCTGTGCAGATTCACTGTTCTTCCTAACATAGCTGAGACCATGAAATAATGAAGAGTCCCTTTGCTTGGTGGTCATAGGAGTGTCAAGCTGTTTCAGTGTGACCAAGAGCAGATAATTCTGCTCTTTGTTCTTCAAGTAAGTCCTTTGGTACAACACATTTTAGGCTATGGATGCCTGAGCTGCAGATTTAGAGATATCCCCAGGCATACTATAACATAAAGGAATCATACAAGGTAGTAGCCTTCCTTGAGTGCCAGATGTTCTTCATTTTACAAACTATCAAACAGAAGGCATTTCTTTTTTTTTTTTTGTGTGTGAGAAAAATGACCAGAATCTGTCCTTATACTTTTCCAAATGGAAATTAGATAACCAGTGTTTTTAGTAGATCAAATCTGAACTCAGCTATGCTGATCATTGACATTATGCAGCTTTTTGGTTAAGCAAGACAGGAATAATCTTCTGTTACACATCTGAGCAAAGAGCAGTGCTGATGAAGAAGGGTCTCTTCTTACTCACTATAAGAATAAGTCATACACAAGGCTTTACCTATCATATTCAGCAGACACATTTTACTGATATTTGCAGCTTTTTATTAAGGCTTCTTTCTTTCTTAGACTAGTCAAAATTTCAAACTACTTGGAGAACTTAGTCTTCTCGGAGATTAATTAGAAAACAAAACAAAACAAAACAAAATAAAACAAAAAAGTAACACTTGGAGCCCTCTGCTTTTGAGACGCAATAATAGTCTAAGATATTTGGTGCTTAAAGTAGAAAATAAATTGTAATTGAGTTGCTCTGGTATATGAATACATTCATAAGAAGAAAAGTGCATGGAATACTATCCCAAATATGTTCAACTTAGACCATGTAAATAATTTTGCCCTTGAAAAAAGGTGACATCCTCTAGATATTGGACTTTCTTGTCAGTCACTTAGGTGGCTTCTCCAGCCTCCACAATGAATGCAGGCAACATTGTTACACTGTCAGTATCTTAATCAGGTTGTTATAATTTTCTACACATGATGCTAAATGGCATACTGTCTAAATAATTATGAGGCTTATCAGAAAAATCATTATTGGCAGGAAATTTTAGTAAGATCTGTGGCAAGTTTTGCCTAACATCTGAGAAGAGTTTATCTCCCATTGTTTTTGCATGCTAAAATTTAATTAAGAGGAGAACAGAATTAAACAGATGCTATGAGGTGAACAGATCCAGAAGAAACACTCAGAACTGTAGAGAGCTATAAACTGAAGATATATGCCTAAAATATTTGTAAAAATAAGAGGGGAAAAAAAAAGCAAAAAAAAAAAAAAGAAAAAGAAAAAGAAAAAGAAACAAATGTCTGGCAAAATTGTAAACAATTGTAAACAATTGGACAAAGGGCATGAAATTGAAGTGATCTAAAGACAGCAGGATAAAGAATTTGTGTAATAGAGTTCAATTATGGCAAGGAAAACAGAAGGGGAGAGTGAACATAGGTGGAAGATAAAAATTGCACACAACTAAGCATGAAGGTCGTGTAAAAAGGCAGCCCACAGGGAATGAAAGTGTCATTGCCCTGGGAAACAAGTTACTTAATGCTCTGATAGGGTAGAAAATCATTTAAGGCTTCTTTAATTTGCATAGCTGGTGGGAACTAAAGGAAATAGGCACTGTATGCTAAAAAAATCTTGCCTTCTAGCTAGATAGTTGGATTTTCCATAGCTCTAGAGAGGATAGAAACAGAATAAGCCACTGACAGTCAAACAGATTTTTTTATGTCCATGCAAACCTCTAAGCAGGCAGTGTTGTGTAAATGCAAACTAGAAACTAAGTAAATAAAAGAAGAAATAAAACTCAGGGAATTAAATTGAACTAATGCAACAAAGCTTAGTTTTATTAGCTCCCAATTAATTACACGCTCACTATATTGCCTGCATAATATGTAATAATTCTCTGTTCTTCTGGAGCCATGATCATTTCCATTTTGCAGAGGAAATAAATATAAAGCATGTCAGCAAATCCAAATCTCAGTAGAACAGACAGAAAGTAAGGAACAATTTTCTTACTTTTAGTACAACAAAATGCTTAGTTGTCCATTCCAATCCTTCTAGTGACTGTCTATTTGCAAATCATCATATATGGTGTATTTTGTGGTCAGATGCCAAAGACATGAACAAAAAATAAATCTATTTTAAAAAGAGTGAGGATAAATGTTAGCCTAAAAAAGATTTCTGGGGTGCTGTTTTATAATGCAAGATAGAGAAAACTGTAAGTGTAGTCCAAATCTGCATGCATGTTTTACAGATTTTCAGTACTTACATATATATACTGACCCTGCTTACCACTGATAAGGGAAGAAAATTCTACTCTTCTACAGAATTAAATAAACCATAATCATGCTCTATTCAATCACATTATCCTTGGATTCATAATATTTAATTTTAACCTTACTTATGCCAAACAATTTTCACTAAAATATTCTGTGGCAAATATTATAGGTCTTAGTTATTGGTGAGTTGTAAGCTAAAGCTCAAGTTTTTTCTCTGGTTATAGCTGTACTAAGCTGTATATAGCTGTACTAAGACAGCTGTCTGAATATTAATTCCTTGGGTGATTCCTTGACTAGTCATCTTCATAGATGAGATAACAGACTGGTGCCAGACAGTGGACCTACTCGAAACTTGGTGACTGGCTAAGCTCCTGGTCAGCTTTACAATTAAGTAGTTGAATGATTGTAACAGAAGGTCTCCAGGTGGCAATTTTGGACAGTTCCAGTGATTCTCTCAGGCAGCATCAGCTCTGTGTAGTCCAATTTTTTACTTTAACTATGTTGATTAATAGCCTGTGTGGAATACCCCAAAGATGCTGGGCCATTTCAGCTGCACAACTGATCAATCTGTGAATAGGTAAAATATTTGTAAAAGGCCAATAGAAAACACCTCTTTCAGATGTAGAAATGGCCGTATAGGAGAGTCTTTTGAATGTCGTTAATATCACAGAATCACAGAATATTCCAGGTTGGAAGGGACCTCTAGAGATCATCTAGTCCAACCTTCCTGCTCAAGCAGGCACACCTAGAGCATGTGGCACAGGGTGACATCCAGGCGGGTTTTAAAGACCTCCAGAGAAGGAGACTCCACAACCTGCCTGGGCAGTCTGGGCTCTGTCACCCTCGCAGTCAAGAAGTTCTTCCTCATATGGAGATGGAACTTCCTGTGTTTTAATTTGTACTCATTACTCCTTGTTCTGTCACTAGCCACCACTGAGAAGAGTTTGGCCCTATCTTCTTTATATCCTCCCCACCCCCCATTTACACATATTGATCAGATTCCCTCTTAATCTTCTCTTCTGCAAGCTAAACAGGCCCATCTCTCTTAGTTGGTCCATTCTAAAATACATAAATAAATAAATAAATATTTTTAAAAATTAAAAGTACAGTTTATTTGTTTTTCGGATCAATAGTGCATTTAATGTTGGACTAGAAGAGAATTACAAATTTGAGAGCCAAGACCCAGCCTAGAAGAAGGAAGCAGAGACCCTGGCCTATTTAATGTATTTTTTTTTTTTTTAAATAGAATAGTAATGTAATGATAAACTATGGGAAAACAAATTATATGACTTAGCACAGAATCTGTAAAAACCTGCAGCTGCTCGTAATTTCCAGTTAGTTGGCCAATATCCTTTGAGATAAGACTGAACATATACAAACAGAAAATGGACAAAATATGTGGATTTTAATTAATGGAATTTTTTGATTTTACAGGAAATGCCACAACCACAGCACCCTATGGATCATAGAAAAGTGCTGAAAATATTGGGGGATGCTTCTTAAAATTTTTGGCATATTCAGAGATAATTTACCAAATACAGCAAGAATCCTAGATTACCTAATGAAAGATCTGTGTCTGAACTTTAATGAGAAAGTTTTAGTTAAAATGCTTTATTTATTGGATACATAATTTTAATGTCAGTGAACAGAATCTGATTTTCAAGAATAATGTCTCTTTTCAGTCTGCACTTCATAGTTTCTCTTGAAGAGTGTGTGGAGCTTTGGTGAGTGAAGTGGGGGTTGCAGTAGGAAAAAAGAAGAGAGTGTGCTTTATTTCATCTTGATATGATCAAGATATATATCCAAATTCAGTAGATTTTAGATCCAGATTCACAAATGTATTCAGAATGAAATATCTTACCTCATTTTAAAATTAACCCTTGAAATTGTAGGAATGTCTCATTTTCAATTTGTCTAATGATTATTTTTCTATCTGATTTTACTTTGTAAGCAAATACGAAATGATTCTAAACCAGATATCTTAGAAAGTTAAAGAATTCAGATCCATGCAATTATGTCTATATATCAAATTTAAATCTTGACAAATTACATTACCCAGTTAAACATTACATAAAACTAGTAGGTATCTGTATGTACAATGTGACTAGTTTCAATTCATTTACATTAATTTCCATTCTTTACTGAGAACCACATCAATTAGTGGTTTTCCCAAGGTCCACTTCAGCTTGATAGTTTTGTCATATACAATATTCACTAATTTTTTTGAAATAGCTTGTATTATTTTCATTCTTTTTCTCCTCTTAATTCTGCTCTTTTGGCTTCTTCAAGCTATTTTTTTCTTATTTAATCCCATCTGAATTTACATTGTTTTAAGAAATCAAGACTATTTCTTTTTTACACCCGCTGATTTGATATGTTTCAATTCTTCAGATGCATCAAATGAGGACTAATAAGAAGAAGAAAAATTAGATGATCACTATCTTAAAAAACAAACGAGCAACTTTACCAACTTGTCGCTTTTGACAAATGACTGAATTACGGAATTTGAGCTATTTCCCTTCTATGGGTGTATTTCTCAAACCGGACAATATCATAGCCTAACTTTCTAATTTTGCAATGAAGTTCCATGAAAACAGTACAAAAGCACATTCAGATTTTTCCTCTTAATTCCTTAAGATGGTGAAAATTAAAATCCCATTTTTTTTTAAATGATTCCACAAAATGAGATTCTCTTTGCTTCGGGAAAATGAAAATAATCAGAGATTAACATTTAACCTATTTTTAATATCACAAAGATATTAGAAACTGTTATAGGTGAGGAAGCCACTCTTATCAACCGTAATTACTTCAGAAACATGCCATTAGCTGATCAGTGTGGCCTCAGCTACTACAGTGTTTAAGCAAAAATTGAGATAACCTTGAATCTCCAGTCCTGTATAGCCAAATAGTCTATTTTTAATGTTTGCCACATCCCACATAACTGAATTAGCATAAGTGGTGTCATTCAGAGTTACTTTGTACTTAAATACGAAAGCATCTAATTAACCCAGAGCTTCCAGATACACACAACCTCTTGCAGAAAAATCAACTCAGAAATCAAAAGACATACAGGAGTTAAGGTGAACCTCTTACATAACTCTGAACTATCTATTACTACTCACAGAATTCAAGTTGCTCAGCACATTGTATATCATTATTTGTCTATTTTTAGTGAAATAGGAACTGCAGTTTAAGTTAACTGGACCTATTGTCAACAGCACAATTTGACTTGAAGGAATTACATATAAACTTGAAAGTTTGTATGACTTTGCACTCAGATAACTACAGAGGATTGTGACTTTACAAGAAGACAGTAACAATACATTTGTACAGTTTGTACCAGTTTCTATTTATTTTACAAGCTTTGCCACAAGAGTGGATTAGTATTTTCTGTTCTTAGCAAGTTCTGCCTAGAAGTGAACTCGGCATCAGAACATTGATTCTTATAGTTCTTGATATATTAGTTTGGTTTTTATTTTTCTTCCTCTTAGTGTTTTGTTCTGAGTGATTTTAGGGTTTGAGACTCTCTCACAGCCTTTCAGTTTTGAGTGACTATTTTAATTCTTACAGATGGCATCCTAAGACAACTGTGGATTAGCTAAACAATGAACATATACAATATTGAAAACTAATCATGAAAAAAATTACACTCTGTTTATTCTTTGGAACTTGATTTTGGGAAGCAGTTACCATTTTGCGTTCATAATAATTTGCAGGGATAATTGTTAGAACTTTGTTATGACTTGCTCATTGCAACACTAATGAAATTGACAGTACAACAGACACAACAGATAACTTGTGGAAATCCTAACTGTGAAATGCTAAAGATTTAGAGAGAGAGAGAGAGAGGGAGAAACAATAACAACAAAGATCTGTGACTTCGAGACAAATAAATAAATAAATATAATTGAAGCATTTTTTAAAAAGGGAAGCAACTTTTCACAGAATCACAGAATAGTTAAGGTTGGAAGGGACCACTGGAGGCCATCTAGTCCAACCTCCCTGCTCCAGCAGGGACACCCTAGAGCACACGGCACAAGGTGGCATCCATGAGGGTTTTAAAGACCTCCAGAAAAGAAGACTCCACAACCTCCCTGGGCAGCCTTTTCCGGGGCTCTATTATTCTTACAGTCAAGAAACTCTTCCTCATAGTGAGATGGAACTTCCTGTGTTTCAACTTACACCTGTTGTCCCTTGTCCTGTCACTGGCCACCACTGAGATAAGCTTGGCCCCTTCCTCCCTACATTCCCCGTTCATGTCAGATCTCCTCTTAATCTTCTCTTCTTCAGGCTAAACAGGCCCAACTCACTCAGTATTTCCTCCTAGGAGAGATCATAGAATCATAAAATCATAGAATGTCCAAGGTTGGAAGGGACCTCAGAGGTCATCGAGTCCAACCCCCCTGCACACGCAGGGTCACCTAGAGCATGTGGCACAGGGCTGCATCCAAGTGGGTTTTAAAGATCTCCGAAGAAGGAGACTCCACAACCTCCCTGGGCAACCTGTTCCAGTGCTTTCTCACCCTCACAGTGAAGAAATGCTTCCTTAAGTTCCTGTGAAACTTCCGATGCTTCAGTTTGAAGCCATTTCCTCTAGTCCTATCACTGTCCACCACTGAAAAGAGGCCAGCCCCCTCCTCCTCACTGCCTCCCTTGAGGTATTTATACACGCTGATCAGGTCCCCCCTCAGCCTCCTCTTCTCCAGGCTGAACAGGCCCAGCTCCCTCAGCCTTTGC
>NW_020455472.1:934548-1011834 GCF_003342845.1 Nothoprocta perdicaria | reverse complement strand
TGCTTTGTCCGTGTTTTTCGTAACCAGGGTACCCACCCCATTCACTAGTGGACCCACATTCTCCCTGACCTTCCTTTTGTTGTTGATATATTTGAATAAGTTTTTCTTGTTACTCTTAACATCCCGTGCCAGATTTAATTCCAATTGTGCCTTAGCTTTCCTAGTTGCATCCCTGCATTCCCTGACAACGTTCCTGTATTTATCCCAAGGGGCCTGTCCTTTCTTCCACATTCTATATATTGATTTCTTCTGCTGGAGTTTTGCCAGCAGCAATCTGCTCATCCATGCAGGTCTCCTGCCCCCTCTGCCCGACTTCTTACACAGAGGGATGCACTGTTGCTGGGCATGGAGGAAATGCCGCTTGAAAACTAACCAGCTCTTGTGGGCCCCTCTTCCTTCTAGAGCCCTAGCCCATGGGATCTTTTCCAGCAGGTCTCTGAAGAGACCTCTCTCCTGAAGTCCAGCGTAGCAAGGCTACTTACTGCCCTGCCTCCTCCTCAAATGCTCCAGTCCCTTAATCATATTGGTTGCCCTCCGCTGGACCCTCTCTAGAAACTCCATGCCCCTCTTTTATTGAGGAGCCCAGAATTGCACACAATACTCCAAGTGCAGCCTCACCAGAGCCGAGGAGAGAGGCAGGATCCCCTCCCTCCCCCTGCTGGCAGCACTGCTCCTGATGCAGCCAGGAGCCCATTGGCCTTTTTGGCCACGAGGGCTCATTGCTGGCTCATGGTTAACTTAGTGTCAACCAGGACTCCCAGGTCCCTCTCTGTGGAGCTGTTTTCCAGCAGGTCAACCCCTAATTGGTACTGGTGCCTGGGGTTATTCCTCCCCAGGTGCAGGACCCTGCACTTGTCCTTATTGAACCTCATGAGGTTCCTCTCTGCCCAACTCTCCAACCTGTCCAGGTCCCTCTGGATGGCAGCACAGCTCTCTGCAGTGTTGGCCACTCCACGCAGCTTGGTATCATCCATAAATTTTTAGTGCTAATTTTCTAGTGCTAAAATACTTAGCATTTTTTTTTTCCATTGGTTTCTAATTTTTGCAGCTTCAATTTGAATGACTTTTTAGAAATAAATAATTTTACTGGCCTTTTGCAGGTACCAACTTTTCTACATTGAGGAATCTAACTTGGACTTGCACTTCTAGAACTTACACTCCTCCGCTCACATTGTCTGAATTGCTCTTCAGCCAGAGGACTAAAGTAGTCCAGACTGGAGCATATGAATATATATAGGAATGTATATAATATCCACACAGTGTCAATATTTTTCTGGAGCATATTAGATACTTTGCAAGTAACAGTAGAGTGTAGTTAGAACATTTAGCATTAAAAATCAGTTATTCCCATTCTGATGTGTTCATAAATAATTGTTGTCCTTGAGAATTTGTTCTTTAATCTATACTTGTGTCATTCCCGTGGTCTACTTACAATCAGATACAAGAATATTAATTTCTATGTATATAATTTCCTTCAGAAGCTACTGTATTTCTGGTATAAATGAAGGATGGCATGTATGTCAACAATTGAGTAGTATGTCTTGGAAAATCTGTGCTGTCTTGGATGCTGCTGTGTGGCTATGCAGAAAGCATAAGCTAACACACCCTTTTTTTCTCTGATAGGTTATATTTCATTTTGCCCTTTTATTGGTCGATGTCAAGTTGCAAACTGGAGAAGATTTGAGTTTTTATAACCGAGCTAAAAAGCAAATGTTGCAAAGGCAATAAAAATAAAATAAATCTTAATAAGTATTTGCCATGTGTTCTATAGTGGATCATTTTTTTCCAGTACAAGAAAAGAACAAGGGAACTGTTAGAATCAAGAATGACAAATAAAATTCACCTTAACAGATGCAGATTTGTTTTAATGTTGTGTGAGAGGATAATAAAGATGGCTTGCAAAATATTAAGCTGGAGCAGTATATCTCAGGTGTATGATAATGTCCTCCAAACTTGTATTTTATCGTATCTAGCAACTTTCTCAACAACATTTATTAAATTCTAAATAATAAAATTGGTATTAAAATGACAAAATACATATTCTTTCTGTTCTGGTTTATGACCAGAACTAATTATTTTCTCACCACTAACCCAGTCTTCCAAATAACAGTGCTTTTCACATAATTATACTAAGCCTTTCTCATAATTATATTCTTTACACATTTGTGTAAAATCTTTGGTATGCTATTCCACAATACCATAAACTTAGATTTCATAACAAACAATAGGCCATAAAGAAAAATTTTATAGTTGTCTGGTTGCAATATAATGGGAATACCTCAAGTTTTCTTTGTGGGACTTTTTAAGCTTTTTTTTTTTTTTTTTTTTTTTTTTTTTGTATCAAGCTGTCTGGAAAACACTGCAGTGTTTGAGCAGCATCTCTGTTTCTTCCTTTAGACACACACTTATGAGAGAGAGGCTATATAATACCAGCTACACCTGCCTTTGCTGAGCGAGGAAGAGAGAGACTGGCAGCACAAATCACAGCTTTCTGTGGCGGAAACTGTTTTTAGAGTTGTCTGATCCAAGGCAGACGTATGAAGACGTATGATTCCTGATATTTCACACATAAGAAAGAAAAAGTTGCAACAATCCAACAAACAATAATAACAACAACAACAATAATAATAATAACTACAACAACTACTACTTCATATAGAAGATATGAAGTTACTGTTCAAATGCTAATGTACTCCCACTGACAGTAAATGACAGCAATTGTCAAGAAAGAAAAAAGGAATGAGAAAATATATGAATACAGGGCATTTCTGGGGATGGATTTAGAATCAGTGAGATTGATCTGAATGTCTGACCTTATGCTTTATCTTTGTTATTCAAAATCCACCATCAGCCCTGGAAATTTTGACAGAACTCTGTTTCTCAAGACATACCTCGGCTTCAATAAGAACCAGAATTAAGATGGAAGGATTGACAGTATTACTGGTACTCTGAACTATGCAAGACATATTGATCTGATAATATCAGGTTTGGATAATGAAAATGGCAGCTGCTGTCTTTTTTGGTAAGCACCCACAGGAAAACAGCAAGAGCAGTTTGTTTTGTTCCTATTTCATGTCCATTTCAGATTTATCCAGGGCCTCTTTCCTGTCTAAAGTTATTTTTAGATCCATTTACTACACAGTTTTAGAGGCTTCTTTGTACCTGCTGCAAAACTGTATATGAGAAAAAGCTATTAGATGATGCAGGTACTGTCATAAGAAACAAAATATTCTCATATAAGAAGGCATCTTTTAACAGCATCATACATAGAGATTTAGTTAGCTTCATGTTGCATATCTTGCATGTATGCTTCTGCAAATACATTAAAGATAAGAATTAAATTAATCTTTAACACCATTCTATTTGTTTAGGTGCTTAATATAAGCCATGTGGTTTCCAGATTTATTTAAAGGGAGTTACTAAACAGATCCACAGGAATACACTTGCTGCATTTGCCTGAGAACATGCAGCTTTGGTGGGAGCAGGAGGAAGACTTTGATAGTTGTTATACTAGGGATGGATTACTGATTGGAAATAGGCTAACTATCTGACTGATGGAAAAAGATCTTTACCTAGTTTTTATTTTTAATCAAGCTCCCAACAATACCATGTGTTTGTCAGAATAATAGCTGTTGCAGTTTGAAGGGGGTAAATATTGTAAGAGATGAATCTCCCTGCATTCCAGGCGATCCCCAGAGGTTAGAGGGATTGGGGACAGCTGAACACATTTCTTGATGAGGATACCAAATACTGTGGTAGCTATGCGCCTGACTCTGGCAACACTTGATTCATGAACAGTAGGTCCAACTGTAGGTCCAACTGCCTTCAAAACAAGCAGTTCAGTTCATGAATAGTGTGATTTACTCAAAAGCAACATTTACAAAGCCGGTTTTGAGTGTCCCAACTGGAAACTCTCTACTACAGTAGATGCTGTATACTAGCTCTGATGTACAAATGCACAATCACGACTCACCCCAGAATATGGGAGTGGACTCACAACCTTGAGGAGTGTTCTCAGGCAGCATCCTAACCTGAGGGGTGGAAAGGATTTCAGCCTGTCTATTGATCCCAGAAGTTATGATGGAGTCTTCCCTCCAACTTCTTCCCTCCTTAGTTCAGCTTTTATATTTTTTAGCATTTAGGTGGAGCTTGAATAACTCTAGCCGTGCTTACTTTTGTTACTGATGGGTGAAAAAGTGTCTTGCTTTCATTTAAAGCTATAGGCAGTTGAAAATCTAGAGAGCATGCTCAGTGAGAAGTGATCATTCCTTGGAAGCATGTAACTTTTGGGGTGGAGATGTGTGATGATGTTATAATGAGATTAGAATGAGGAAATGTTTGAGCAAAATCCATTGGAAGGGACTGATCTGCCACCATTGTTGACCCAGCACCAGACATTTTATAGTGCTATGCAGCTTATCCGCTGCATGGTACCACCGGATTGCCACCTCTGCAGGGAGTATAACAGAGTTTGTCCATGGTGTCTTTATTCCGCTACAGCCTCCATCCACTCATCGGCTGCATGGCACCATCTGATTACCACCTCTGCAGAGAAGCCAACAGAGGTTGGCCATGGTGTCTCCATTCTGCTGCACTCATTAGTACCATGTGCTAGGAGGGCAGATTGTGTTGCCAAAGGAATTGTGGAGGAGTAGATTGCATACATAACAACCTTCCTGGAAGTAAGTAAAGGAACAACCTTTGTAATGCTATAGCTTCTGTTAGTCCTTCTTTTTCTCCGATTTCCCCTTTCTCTAGCAACTTTCACACAACAGCTTACACAGAATGGAATTCACCTCAATTTAGACATTAGAAAGCTGTGCTAGGTTTAAATTTGTCACCCAGACTCCTTCTGCAGTCAATGGAGAAGAATACATGACTGATCACACTTAGGAATATGTTTAAGATACCTAAGATGAATAGCCTTTCAAACATGCATTCTTCTCAATATTGATTATAAAAGGAGTTTAGGATAATTATCTCCTATTTAGACAATTATCTTTCAGGAGTCTAAAGTTAGAAAAAATGGGAGTGGCATCTCCCACCAACTGCCATTTTATCTGCTGTGGAGCTCTCTTCAAGGACTCAAACTAGACTTACTATTTCACTTTTCTGATTCAAGTTGCTGAAAAACCATGAACATCTTCATTGATTCAAGTCATGACATATGAGCAACAACAAGTCTCTGTGTTTTCTGACATGGATATTTCATTGCTTTTACACAGTTAGATGTCTTGTGGGTTCTGGAAATTACATGGTGTCTTGAAATGATCAACCCAACCACCACAAAACACTTTGAGAGCATTCAATTAAATTCTGAACATCTGATCGATTTGGCAGGGATAATGCTCCTCGTTTGTTGTGATCAAATATTCAGAGGAAAAGGCTTTTGCTCTCAGATATGTTTGGAGAATAGCCATTTTTCATGCAAATAGATGCATTTGCAAACATTAAGGAATTGTTTCTGCTGAAAGGACACAACCTGCCATTGTGATCACCTTGATGGCTGATTCAGCAGAAATACTCCTGCCCTTGGAATATCTTTATCTTAAGTTATTTAGTGCTGCTCAATCAATTTTCAGGAGAAAATGGGTCTTTTAAATAATGACCGGGCTGCTTGCCATAGGGGAACTTTCCCCTTTTGCTAGAGGGCTCAAGGTTTTAGGATTTTTTTCCCCTCTCTCCTTTTTTTTTTTTTTTTTTTTTTTGGCTCATTTGACCCATATATAACTTTAAGCAGCTCCCTGGCTGACAGACAAGGCCATCTCATCATATGGTAAATGATAATACACTCCATTACACAGTAACTTTAAAATCACAGCCCCACTGAGAAGGCTGTGTTCAGAAATTAAATGGCTCTCCTGAAAGACATCAGCCACCAGCTAAATAAGTCAGTAGGGGAGATCCCCTTTCCTCAGCAGAGTTTTCTGGGGAATTTCTTGCACATGTTGCACAGAATATTCTTAGCTTTTCTTTAAACATGACTGCTGTTTCTTTTCTTTTTTCTTTCTTTTTTTTTTTTTTTTCTGTGAATTCCTTTATATTGCCTCCCATTCTATAATCACCTCTCACCCCTTGGTGTTTCTTTTAAATCCACTTTCCAGCATCTAAATGTGTACTTGCAGCTTGGATATAAGAAAGTCCTAATTTTTACCCATGAAAATTTCATAGGTTTTTGAAAGCACTCATTTCATTTTCTTTGCCTATATTTGTTCATTTCTCTCTGCTAGCACTGTTATTTATTTTTCCCTAGTATCAGGATCAAAGGCTAGAGTTATATAAGCTGCTGTATTGTTCCTAGTTGGCCCCGAGGATATGTCTATCTGAAGTCTGGAGCACAACACAGAGACTCCCAAATCATTTTCTAGGAACTTAGTCCCTATATAGTTTTAGCATATGATTGTTCCACTCAGGAAAGAGTAGAGCCAAATCACTAAAAAGTACTGCATACGACCCAGTCAGCTGAGAGAGATGGTTTGAACCTCACATAATCTATGCTCTTTGAAAAGGCTTGGGAATTAAAGGCAAGTCTGACATATTATGTTAACTGCACTTACTCAGAAGTAAAGTAGCGTGGACTCAAAAGTGGGAAACTTTTACGGAAGAGGAAATGGGGTAATGATTAAGCGAGGAGGTTATAGGTTGGAAGTCTGTGGGAGAAAAGAAATTTTGCAAAAGAATTACTACTTCTATCTACAGATGTAGAAATACAGATCTCTACATAGATAGTTGGGCAGAAGAGTATCAGAATATCATATAGAGAGAATTATATGTTTTGATGTATTGAGGTGAGTTGTGAAAAAAAAAAACATTATGAAATACAATGTCACGATCTTAAGGTTTTCTGTAATATCAAGACAGTCTCTGTAAGCTAATGGTCTATGAGAAGAGATATTTTCTGTACATAGGAAAAAACTTGTTATACTATTCTATATATACTAATGCAATCTGACAACAATTGCAGTGAGATTCTGAGAAGAGCTCAAGGCTGAATTATTAAGCACTCATCCTGCACAGCTGGAAACAAATCTTTAAAAATGTATAATTAATAATAATAAAAACACCTTTCAGAATAGCAGACAATTGACTGTCAGTAAGGATGGGGTCTAAATGACAGTAAAACACAGAAGAAAAACTGTCCATCTATAATACCTGGATTGTGAGATGAAATAAAATTTAAGGAATATCCTCAGTGTTCTTAAAACAAGAGAGTCTGATAACTTTTCTTATCCATTTAGGTCAGTGTAGGACAAAAAGTGCTGAAACTGATTCAGTGCTTTACTGATTACTAAGCACACATTTTGATACCACTCAACAGTGGTATCACAAAGGCTGGATCAAGCTACAGGAGCAGGAACTGATTTAGGAGTGGACTTCACATGCTTTACTGAATGACCTATACAAATAAGATCTGCTTTGCTAGATATTAGCTCACCTGGAGACCAGCCACAGAATATAACTGTGCACATTTAGGAACTTCCAAGCTCATAGAGATCATATGTATCCTCTCTGAACATCATACCATGGTCAAGAGCCTGGCTACATGCTTAAATGCTGAGCCTCTGAAATACTCAGTTGCAGAAACAGAGCTCTAAGCTCAAGCTATACATTGAGCAAGTATGAGGAGTGGAAAAAAGGATGATTAAATCTGGAATAAGACTGTTTTTTTTGAAATTCTTTATTCATTATACAAAGAAAAAAAAAAAAAAAAAAAAANAAAAAAAAAAAAAAAAGATGATGACCTCTATTTCCAAGGACTTAAAAAAACAACAGATGAAAACAGACGTACCGAGAAGAAAACAAAGAATGTAACACTGGTCTGCTGATAGCCAGACCAATCATCAAGAATTATAGATTTTTTTTTTTTTTTTCATAAGGAAAGCATGTGATTCTCTGCTTATTTTGTATGATCTAATCCTATAACTTTGATCATGGCAGGTGCAAAATAACAGATCATAATGTTTTACAGGTATTTTCAATGTCCATATGGGAAAAGTTTTTCAGATAATTATAACAATTATATTAAAAAAGGTATTCATAAACATAGTTTCAAGGCAACTGTTAACTGCAATGTTTGTTAATAAGTAAATTCCATAATACCGATCTACACAAATACAGTTTCTAGATTAAAGTTATTTCTAGTATAATATGCATATTATTTGATTACAGTGACAAGGACAACTCTAACACAACCTCTATGGACTCATCTATCACCTGCATCATCTCTTATGTATTTGCCACTAAGAGTTTGCCTTTTTTTAGTCAGAAAAAGGATACCCAAATAGTTTTTAAATCACTTTTATTAAAAAAAATTAAAAAAAAAAAAAAAAAAAAAGAAAGAGAGAGAGAGAGAGAGAAAGGAAAGAGGTGACTACAAAACTTTGGGATTCTGGGCTGTTGGATAACATGTATAATGTTCAAATATTTGGATTTATGACTGTTTATGATTGATGCATGTTTAGATGCCAGGCACAATAGCAGCCATTCAATGCTGTAACAATCATTAAATGATATCCCAAAGGACTTTAGAGACTCAAACTTTTGTTGCACAGAGGAAACATTAAAGCGTGTTCAAATTTAACACAGATAAACTTATTTTGGGATCTAGAGACTGTTTCATTTGTATAAGAAAAAGTAGAATTGTCATATTCTTCAGTGAAGAATGGAATAAACTGCAGTCTTTTTAGATGTAAAACAATGCCAAAAAAAAAAAATCTAATAGTTCATTTTCTTCAAGGCCTTACCCTGATCTATGGCAGTATCAAGTGATCATCCCAGAGAACATACCCCAGAGGGTATGAGACATCCTTGGTGGGAGAAACAGAGATGACTATCAAGATCATCACGAGAATGAAAGAAAAAATACATATGTAATCTCAGCCACAATGTTACAAAAAAAAAAAAAAAAAAAGTGAAAATAGCTAATAAATATAAAAATGCATTTAAGCCTTACCTTAAAAATACTGATATTCACTGGAGCAGAGCATACGTGCAAAAGTCTGTCATCATCTAGAAGTCAGAGGTGAAAATGTCCTGCCTCCGGAAAATAAACAGATACAAATGGTATACCAAGCAAATCACGCAACCCAGAATTCTACATTCAAAGAAAGGGATTATAAATCTGAATCAAATTATAAATACATGAAGGATCCAAAATCTGAGCAAGATTCAGTGCAAATAATAAAATTTTAAATTTTATCCTAAGGCTAGAAGTATAAATGATTATATAACAGCATAATGTGGGAGTTCTAAGGTGTGGAAAATATCAAGCATGCTAATATATTTTAAAAAGATTATAAATAGGAAATAGGTGAGGTAGAAAGGATAGTCAAGGAAAGATGGTTACAATTGCAAGACAGCAAATATTCGGACAAGGTTTTTCCCATCTGGCATAATAAAAATGTCTTCATATTTTGAAGACTGGCCAAGACAGTCAATAATGATATAAATGACCTAAAATGCTGTTAAAGTAACAATATGGGCAGAGAAGGGCAAACTAGAATCCAAAAATTCTTATTTGAGAAATTTCACAATATATTATCTCTATAGGTCACTGAAAAAAGTGTAAACTATTTGTTTCAAATGAATATCTTATTAACATGGAAGTTTTCTTAGAATAATAAGAAAAAAAAGTGCTAAGTTATCTTATGCAAGGCAAATATATCTAACCGTCATTTGAATTTTAGACACAAAGTTGAGCCACTACATGAACAAGCTATCTCATTTGATTACAAAGTATTTGTGATGAATTCTTACAAAGCTGAGCTTGACATATGTCCAATATATAAAAGCATGTGTGTTATACCCATTTCTTAGTAGAAATTAATGGGTCTAATTCACAGATCTTTTACTTTAGCTAACGACATAGAAAGTAGTAAAATTAAAGAAATTATATTTTTTTCCCCTTCTGGTGGAAAAGAAAAAAATTAAAAAAAAAAAAAAAAAAAAAAAAAACGGAAAAAGGAAAGGAAAAACAGCAAAGGAAAATAAAAAGGAAGAGGAACAAATATAGAAAGAACTTGAAGGAAAAAAGGAAATCATATACTTTTCAGGGAGATTGAATCTAACGCCACCAGAAAAAGAACTTATATATTCCAAAAAAACTAAAAAAAAAAAAAAAAAAAAAAAAAAACTGGCAAAGCTGAACTTTTGAAAGCACAAAAATCTGGAATAGTAGAGTTCCTGGAATCATGGACTAGCAATCGAGCTGTTGGGACTAATTTGTGGATAGTAAAA
The DNA here is from genome assembly GCF_003342845.1 of Nothoprocta perdicaria. Taxonomy (NCBI): domain Eukaryota; kingdom Metazoa; phylum Chordata; class Aves; order Tinamiformes; family Tinamidae; genus Nothoprocta; species Nothoprocta perdicaria. Next base: position 1,001,598 of record NW_020455472.1, on the reverse strand, counting down.
GACCCAGAGGTATGGCTGGCATAGATAAGCTGAGGACAGCTGTTTGGTGATGTCTATTTTTCCACCAAACTGAATTTGTAAGTATTATAAATTAATAAGCATGGATCTGAGGGGAAAAAGAAAGGGAGAACCATAAAAAAAGGGAAGAACTGTAAAAAAAGGAAAGAACTGTATATTTTTATATACGTATTTACGTATGTAATTATTTATTTTAAGGAGGAACAAGGTTGATTGGAACTGGCCATTAATAGCAATAATGACTGAAAGGTAAATGGATAAATATGGAAATGGACAGCTCATATGGGATTAGATTATGTTGCCTTTCGGCAGTTAATTTATTTAAATAGCTTAAGTGAGACTGACACTATGTTACAAGGTGCTATTCAGTATGACTGATAGTATCACAACCTTGGCTTTAAACTTTATTAAAAATGCCTTTGACAAACAGGTGTTGGCAGCTGTAGAAAATGTGCATAACAATGGGTTACAATACAGATGATCTATAAAAATGTGAGCAAACAGGCTTCCTACTCCCACAGCGCTATGTTGCAAAGTCTTTGTGCTATTAAAACACAATTTCTATTTCAAATGTATTATTTTTTTAAAGTATGAATCTGAATAAACAGAGGAATATTTTAAAGAAGCAGCTCTTTTTCTCCATAGCCTTAATTTTTAAATTTAATTCCATAAATACAATATTCATAGCATGTATAGCATTCAGTTTGTTTAGAGGAACATGATAACGCTTTCTTATATTCAAAGATACAGACTGTTTGCACTGTAAAGGCAATAAAAATCCATTTATCCAAAGACTATTTTCACATATATTTAGATAAATTATAGCAAAAATAAATGAGTCATGTAATGACTTACGATGCTATGGTGTTTCTAACATTTTTAATAAAAGACCATTGACAGATAATGTCTGCTAAATTATCACCTAGATTTCTACATTGCCAGCAGTAATTATTATGCAGAAATCCACATTTGAAGAAGCATACAGAAGATCAATTAAATCTTTGCATAATTTTATACTGCAGTTTCATTTATATCTCACTAGAAAATATTGTGCTATCCAATATATTTGGAGATTATGAGAAATGAGGGGTTTTAGGAAAGAAATGTGAGTTCTGATGTTTGGGATCAGATACTCTGAGTGGAGTATTACCACAGAGGTTTAAATGGCCCTTATGGTTGGCAAGTATTGGTAGAAGAGAGAGTGTGGGAGCAGAGAAGCTGGAGCTCAGCAATAAGATGAGACATGTCTGCAAAAAGGTTTGAGGAAAATTCTCCAAGGAGAATTGATAAAATTACATCTTAGAGAACATGCTTCACTTCCATTTGATGAAAATAAAAAGCAATCTGTAAAATCTATTAAATACATATTCTTCTAAATGCACATATATATGTATGCAGAATTCCATAGTGCACATATTTTACAAAACAAACATGCTCACTATAAGTAGAAGATATGTAAGTATAGAATTGTATTATACAAAAAATCTAATCACATATCATGTAAAATCTTAGTGTAAACCATATTTGCATATTCATTTCAGTAGACATTTTGAAATGCTTTTTCTGAAAGCTAGGAAGCCAGAAAATTTACTGAGAATCTCAGACAACTTGACATATTAAACAAAACATTAGAGACTGTTTAGAGACCCTTGTATTGTTAGTGTTATAAGGAGGTATAAGTGAACAGAAAATCTATGAGTCCGAAAATAGAGTTAATAATTTAGCCAACTTTCAATTTGCAAGGAAAGAAACCATTATCTGTCTATAATAAGTGTGTTTTCAGTACTGACCAATGAGGCATTTGGTCAGGAAGGTTAGATAATAATTGGCTAGGACCATATATAAAGTGAGAAATGTTATCATCAGGAATATGACATCAAAAGTTCAGAATCTCAGAAACCAGGAACACAGAAAATGACACATCTCTTTTACTTAGCATGTAAAAGAAAGTATCTATTACTGTATATACAGAAAAGGCAGGTGTAAAACAGTTGAGATGTTTAGTCTGATTTCTGAAAAGTCACTAATCTGTTAGAAATTATTTTTGATAGAGCTGACACTTCTAAACCTTAAATGAAAGAGAAAGTGTATCAGATCATGAACTTGAAGAAAGACAATATCTGAGAGAAAAGCAGTGTAAGCAAGCAATATACATGAAGGTGGACACGGACACAAAACTTTAGTAGGCTAAGAGCTGAAGGAGCTGATTTTAGTGTTTTCAAGAGTACATGTTAGTACATGTTTGAGGTAGTTGGAGCACTTGTAGAAATCCAGCTCTAAATATTACATGAAGAAGAAGATTACAAATACTTGCTCTTAAATTTAAAATTTTATTTTTAAAAAATACAATCACAGAGCACTACAAGATCATATAGAAGGGTGTAATTTAAATTTGATAAAGAATAGCTTTAGTAATTTTTTATGTGTCACAAAGGCTATTAGCTGCTTTTGTGGTAAATCTCATGTAACAGCTCAATAAAAATCCTCATAAACTTTCTACTTTTTCTTCTTTTTTTCAGGTTTTAATATATTTTTTACAAATGCAAAAAAAAGCTAGAGTTTTTCTTATTTATATTAAGAATACATAATTATTTTTTCGCTAGAATTATCTTTATTTTGGACATTTCATGTTCATGTAGACATGAAATAAGATATGGTAAAATTAAACCAAAAAATCTCCTACTACGTAACACTGTGGCAACTCTTCAAGTAATTATACTTCTCCCCTGGAACATGTAAGAAATTAAAGGCAGCTTATTAACAGCTCATTAAGAATATGAAAATTAGCACCAACTGTGCTAAAAATAGCATTGACATTGTAAAAATACTAAATATCAGAAATGTTTAATTATTAAGATTTAGAGAAACTAAGAGATTTTTAATAGAAAATTTTTATGGATGTGTTATTACTAGAATTCTTATCAATTAGAGCATAATAAAAGTATGCACAAAGTTTAAAGAACATCCTGAAACAAGCCATGAGGTGATTCAAAGATGAAAGTTCAAGATCAATAAGAATGAATTACTCAAAGGGAAATCATAGTCAGTCTTTGACATATCTTTGTAGAGAATTAACATATGCCTTACATTGTAAACACCCTTTATTTCATTCACCAATTCTTACATCAATAAATTATATGAATGTTGCTACATATTTTCACTGAGGTCTAATCCTATTCTTTCATGCTATGCTTCTATTTTCTGTGGAATAATTGGAATAGAATAGATACTATTATTTGCTCTAAGCAGTATCTCTTGCTTCCTTGTTTCTTGTCTACTCTCTAATTTCATAGAAGTGTCTTCATATGCTTTTACACATATGACAAGGATAAGAAGCAACGCTGGAATACCCACTATAAAATAATTTTATTTCTATATAATATATAATAGTTTATATACATATCATATACCATATATCATATTTATTTATATATTAGCATGTAATATACATTATTATATAGTATAAAATATTATATATTTAAAGTAGCTAATACAGCTGAAAACACAATTAAAATGATAGCTAATCAAAACATCAGTTCTTCCTTAAGATTCTTGTTCAGGTGACTTGACGTCAGTGGAACTATTAATAGTTAAGAAAAGGTGTATTGATTTTTAGTTTGATAAAGTTTGGATAGCAGTTGGAAAAACATCTCAGCAGATTATATAATTTATTCTAAGACATCTGAATTCCAAAGTATTTTGGCAGTAAATAGTAATTTAAAAGTCCCCAAAGAATGACTTATATTTAGAAACACTGCTAGAATGCCTTGTATGGCTTGTAGATTTGAAATCTTATGCCACCATTCTATTATACTGCTTTTCCCTGTACATGTTTGCTAGCTAGACTACATATTCTCTGATGCATAATCATTTTCATATTTGGGCATGTAGGACACTATATTCATTGTTGGAGTTCTTGGCCATGTTTCATGTTTTTAATCCAGCTGAAAATTTGATCTATCTGGAGAATGGAAATCATAGGATGTAGACAGGAAGTAATCAAATTGCAATTTTGAGAGACAGTGTCATCTTAATCAAATTTAAATATTTTCAGAGTATTTCAGGATTTTGAGTGTTCAGCTTCTTAGCAATATAAAATACATGGAAGGAAGCTATGAAAAAGAAATCACTAAAGACATAGCCTTCTGGCTAACACATTTACTTACCAACTTGCATGTTCTCGAGCCTTGTGTATAAACAGCTGTAATCCCACGGTCCAGAGTATACATATAGAACACTATTTATGGGCATCATAGAAATAGTGAAAAATATCCTATTTCCTGGATTATATTTGTTATTTATTACTTGGACTGTCATCTACCCCACCAGAAAACACCTATCTAAAATTAGGAGCCTAATTTAAGCTAGTCATCTATATTTCCTCTACTGTTTTCCAGCAGAGAAAGATAAGCTGTTGCAGAGGTAAATTTTCCTCTACAGATGCTTTCTCCCAATGGCAGTTAAATGAAGAGCTTAGACAACTGTCTTCAATATTTTATATAGATTTTAGTGTTTCTGTTCAAATGTTTCTATATTGTGACTATAGACCAGCATCTGGAATCTCAGTTCTAGTTCATTACCTATGATCAGAAATATCCTGTATCCAAATAGAAGGTAGCATGCTGCCAAAGACAATTGTAAAAACATCATTTATTTTAAGTTAGTGTCTTGTCTCTTCTGAAGTGCAAATGTTCCTGTTCAATCAAAAGCTGTGAAACTCTCTCCCGTTTTCCTACATGGTAAGTAAGAATTTGTCTTAATAAATTCATATTATTAAGTAAAATCAGCATAGGTTTTTGATGACATTAGGAAAATTAAGAGATGTAGGTGGTGTTACCATAGCAAAATCCACTTTCTGCAGTATAGCTCCCCAGTTCCCAAGAGTGGCTTTCATACCTTTCAAAGAAGTTGCTGATTCTCCTTACTGTTTTCTTAGCTATGCGTTATTATGTGTATTTGTAATAAAAAATGATTCTGTGATTGAGAATCCATTTGTTCTGCTTTTCAAACTATGTCTGAAGACATGAATGCTGAGGGCATTTTTGCCTTTTTTTTTTTTTTTTTTGACAATTGGTTTGGTTGCTGTAAACATCAAGATATGTCATGAATACCAGATTATGACTTCAGGCTGTGAGTAAGCAGTGGCACAGATGGACTCCCAAGAAACAAAGATTCTGTTTTCATGCAAATTCTCTTAGTAATGAAGAACAACGAGGAGAAATATTGAAAAATATATAATATAGAAATAGCATGGATTGTAAATAGAGTGTTTTTCAATGTCAGCTGCTCTTTAAGCAAACTAGAATAGAGCGGCTCTAGAGACACATTACATGATTCAAGGTAATTACTGGCTTGCTCAAGTAAGTGCATTTTATCTGATTCTAATCTGAATCCATCAATTCAGCTATATGGAACAACATTATACTTTGTACTTTGGAAAAAAAAAGAAAAAAAAAAAAAGCATTGTACAGGAGCATGAACAATACGTCTGAACAATTTCCCACAATATTAGATGATACAATGGTAGAATAAAATACAGTGGGGATTTCTATCACAGATAACGTTATCAGTTGAAACAGAGTGATGAAGAGACTTTGGAGCCACTGTAAAATATTTTCTTTTCTTTTTTTTTTTTTTTTTCCCAACCTCCTAAAGACCCATTTTTTTAGTTATCTAAACTTTGATAAAATGAGTCTCAGTCTAAAGATGTAACTACATATAATTTTATATATATAACTATATAACTATAGTGTGGGTTTGGTTCATGCTCTTCGATTGCTAACATGCTTCCTTGCATGTCTTTGTCCAGGATGACAGCTATTATTTTTCTAGACAATCTACAGGCATGTTTTGAGAATGCTATAAGGCAGACAATGTGGATGAGTCTTTCCTATTTAGGAAAGAAAGAGTTTAGATTCATGCATAGAAGCCATGCTGCATCACCTGGCCACAGTGAAAGGGCCCTGGAACATTTTGAAAACTAATGTGGTCTTACCATCAATGTCTAAGCACGTGACTCTTGAATCTGCTGAATTCCCATTTCTAACTCTTTTTCAGTTTTTGCTTTTTCTTGATTATCATCTCTTCCCATGGGCTATGGACTTTCTATCTAAACTGCTTTCTGCTCATGATTCAGTTCGGTTTTCTTAATTGTTGCATATTTACCTTCTTAACCTTGTGTTAGGACCCTTGTGCCTGGATCCCTGTTCTGCCCCAAGCTCTAGCAGTACGTACAACCTGTCCTTTTGCCTGGGATGGTTAAGCACACTAGGGTCTTTTGCTGAGCTGAAGAGGATCTCAGTCTCACATAATTTTCCCTTACATCATAGTTCATGATTATGTCATAATATTCACCTACGATTGCATTTTTTTAGTGAGGCTCAAGGCAAAGAATATGAAATGGTTGGTACTGCAATGGAGCTTTCTGATTCCTTTCTTCTTTTTTTTTTTTTTTTTTCTTATATATGAACTGAGGATGACCAGATTCTTTTCTACATGTCTTTGTTCACTGAGTTATTTTAGGGCAAAATTGGTACTAAGTTTGGATAGAGCATTAAGAAACTCCAATCTCAGTGAAATTTTTGATAGAACTGCCAAGAAGAATTACTTCAAAGGGATAAAGTATACTCCTTTGTGCCAAGACACAGGAGATTTCTTAACTTAAGAGCACTCAATCCTATTTTATATATTCAAAGGATTTGTGAAGATGATTGAGTGAATACAACTACTACATTAATACTGAGTTAAAAACGGATGTATCATTCACTGCTATGTACGATCACAGGTTGCTTTTGCCATGTCCTTTTGCTAGCTGTGTAATTAGAATTCCCTTCCCCTGATGAGCTCTGTGTAGAAAGAGGTTTATGCTATTACTCAGTGATAGTCTTTATATAATTGCAATTCTATACAATTTAGTTACTTCCTTGCAAACTCTTTCAGTCCCACAGGCCTTTATTGATCTTCTTTCAATCAATTGACCACAGTTTTATACAAAAACACAAATACTTGACATGCTAATGAGAATTCCTGGCCTCTTCAATTGAATACTTGACCAGTCAGTGTGAACACTCAACAAATCTACAACTTCATCACTAGCAGTAATTACAATCAATAAAGACGCTAACTTCTAATGCTGTTTGAAGGATGGAGACAAGTGAGATTGCTTAGGAGATACAAAGAAACAGGAACACCTACTTCACAGACAGGATTGCTGCTTGTTACATAGAGCACTTCAATCACACAGTTTCTATTCTAAAAGTATTCACTCTGATATATAAATCAGAATGAGTAGTTTCAGTGTACTGACACATACAAAAATAAAAATAACAAAGGTATACCTGCTACAAAAAATATTTCTTTCACCCTGGAAACCAAAATCCCTTTAACTCTGAAGTCACAAGGTATGAACATTGTTGTTAGGCTTGAACTAGTGAGCATCAGAGCTGTTAAACCTTCATATCAGACAATGTGTTCAAATATTTGTAATGGACATTTCTTTCTTACCCCGGCTCATTTTTATCTGTCTTTCTAAGGATATTAAAAGTGCCAAAGAATAATAATGTGGACTTTTCCTCAGTAGATGTAAGTAATGACTAAATCCATAAATCAAAATCTGTGTGGAAGATAGAGGTGAAACAAGAATAGAAAGAACTTTCTTGGATATGTAACAGAAAAAAAAAAAAATCATCTCCATGTACCTTCTGGGTTTTCACCTTTTTTTTCCCTCTGAACTAACAGATAGATATTGAAATGTGTAAATGCATTGCTACAAGCATTCCTAAATGCGTCAAAAGAGAGAGATGTATTTAAAACGTCTTTTTTAATAAATCAGCAAGAACCTGTTTAGTGCCATTAAGCAGAAAAATATTTTTTCCATACAGTGATCTGTGTCTACTGCTTTTTTTGACGTTCAAGTGTTTCACTTATACAAAATGAAATTTGTAGCAATTACTCCCATGTATTGATATCATAATGTTCATTTAATTAAACCTAATAACATTTTAAATATCTGTTCAGTGGAGAAAAAGTACAAAATAAATATACATAGAAAAAAAAAGACAGTCTCCAGCTGTTTCAAGATTGGCAAAGAAGATGAGACCATCTGAAATCACCCCAGCAATAATCCACATACTAAAAATGCCACATTTGCCACAACTGTGAGGACTGAAGTAAGTGGAAGAAAGAGAATTTAGCACCCAAAGGTGACTAATTTCAACTTTCTGTGGCTATTTTGAAATTAGCCTTTCATAAATAATAATTTGGAACACCTGTCCATTGCTATGGACGTTCTCAGGCAACAGGAATTTCTAGTAATGGAACTTAGCTCATTCTAAGCCCCTGAATATTTCTTCTTTTGCTTCTCACTCATTCCTTTTTCTAACTTTTTATGCTCTGTTTTAGGACACAGGCCCTATTCACCTTTATGGCTTTCTTTTTCTTTTTCTTTTTCTTTTTCTTTTTCTTTTTCTTTTTCTTTTTCTTTTTCTTTTTCTTTTCCTTTTCCTTTTCCTTTTCCTTTTTCTTTCTTTTTCTTTTTCTTTTTCTTTTTCTTTTTCTTTTTCTTTTTCTTTTTCTTTTTCTTTTTCTTTTTCTTTTTCTTTTTCTCTTTCTCTTTCTCTTTCTTTTTCTTTTTCTTTTCTTTTTCTTNCTTTTTCTTTTTCTTTTTCTTTTTCTTTTTCTTTTTCTTTTTCTTTTTCTTTTTCTTTTTCTTTTTCTTTTTCTTTTTCTTTTCTTTTTCTTTTTCTTTTTCTTTTTCTTTTTCTTTTGTTTTCATCAGCTTTGACAATTTCTTTTTAAAATCCTTTCCACTATATATTCCATCTACTAGGCTCAAGTGGACTGTCTTGTATTAGAATTATTCTGCTAGAATAACTTTGAACAAAATATTTCCTTTCCCTCCTCACTTTTTACTCAGCTTCTTCTCAATGTCTTTCAGTGCTTCATCTTTGATGTCATTTATACTCAAGTCCTTAAAAATAGATAGTCAGGTACTATCTTGATGTAGACAGTCCATTCATATAGTTCTCAGCTTCAGAGAGAGGTGTCCACTGGTTCAAGTAGGATTTTGATTACTTACTTCGACATCTTGACATTTTAAGCTCTAGCTGCTAAAAATCTGTTGTTTCCTTCTTTTGAATCCTCAATACCTCTGCCCAGTTTTCATTTCTGTTTTTTTTTTTTTTTTTGTCAGCAGAAAAAAATATACTAAAGGTTTATCAATAACAACCCCAAACCTTTTATAGAGATTAATTGATGTAGACTCACTCAGAGAAGAAAAAGATCTCCAGGCACCCTGCCAGAAACCGCTATGCTTCATATTTTCCTAAATTATTTTTGTTTTTCTATAAGTTTGAAATAACAACTACACTCATATTTAAAAGTAATTAAAAATTGTTATTTTTCTTTTTTTTTTCTCCTTAGTAATATGCATCATGCATTGAATCTTTGATCAATGTGTAGGCTCTGGCATTGCACATTACTTACTAGCATAATTTACAAAATATTGATTTTTCTGGTAAAGCTTTTCACTGTGTATAGGATTGAGAATCAACACTTTTAAAAAAAGATATAGGCTAAGATATTCTAAATTGTATATAAGAAGAAACAGTGTCCTCTGTTTTCACAGTTATATAAGCAACTATCTGATTTGTAAGATGACCATTCTGTCGGTTTTAAAGCATGACTTTCTGTCATATTTACCTTTTTTGTTTTCATAGTCCTGAACTAACCAAGTTATCCTATGATTGCTCATAGAAAGCAATAAATAATTTCTGTTACTCACTAATCCTGTATATGGTAATAAGAATGTTTCTTGCCTCACACTCTAGTAGATCGTGTGTGTTTGTGCATACTTGTGTGCCTAGAGAAAAGGAAAGAAATAGTAAACTTACTAGTTAATATCTTGTGCTCTATTTTTCTCACATATCTACTTGTATTTTTCCGTGTGTGCAAATGTGAGAATATTACTTCTTTTTCCACTTGAATACCATCATATTTTTTCAAACACCATAAATTTTAATTTTTTGTTTGTTTGTTTGTTTGTAACATCTCTTTTGCATAGCATTCACTGTTTGTCTAGTTTGGTACTCTGTCTCTGACAGCGACCTGCAGGAGGTAAGAGCATAACAGTGGGGCAATCACACAGTGATGTTTCTTATGAAGTATCCTTTTATTTTTAGTCTTCTGAAGACTAATATTTGCTGTGATGGTGTTTTTGACAATTTTCAATTCTCCTTGATGGATTTTTATTCCTTTAATCACCTCAGAACTCTCTAAGGTTTCACCTTCATAAATGTCCTGCAGGAATGAGTTGCACAGCATCTGTAACATTTTTTAGAGGGCAGAATAGAAATTAGGCAAGACAATATCATTGTTTATCCTTTATGAGTCTATTTTCAAGTAATTTTTTTTTAATTCCTCAAGTCTTGTTATTCTGGACAATAGATCATAATTACATTTTACTAACTTCATTCATGATCATACTTATAATTTTGTTGCCATCTGTCATATCCTCTCTCTGCTAAACTGAAGAATTCTTGGTTGTTTAATTTGTCCTGAGCTATTTTATATCATGATCATCTTTGATGCCATTCTCTGAACTTTTATTTTCCAACTATAGGAATATTATCCTGAGAAAGTATTCAATGCAGTATTCAAGATGCAAGAATACAATAAATTAATTAGTTAATTATAGGCTGCTGCTGAGCACTAGCATTTTCATAGAATTATTTCTCTCATGAAAAGTAATAAGCTCACCATCTTGTAGATAAAGTGTACTTGTATATTTACCGCAGGTGTTAGTCCTTTTTGGATATTAATTGTTTGATCTTTTTTTTCCCCCCTTTGTGTCGACTATGTGGCTACTTATTTCCGATAAATGTTGAGAAAAGTGGATCTATTTTTAAGATAGTTATAAATAGTTAAAGGAGTAAAAAATGTATATCTCAGTAAGTAAGCTTTTTTTTTCTCTGAGAGAGATCTGCAAAGAGAAATAATAATAATAATAAAAAGTATTATCCTACCTATGTTAAGGTTTATCTTTCCTTTTTTTAATGTTTTAATCCCCCATGTATCTCAACTATATACAAGATGGAACTTTGAACAAATCAGTTTACATTGCATGCAGTGGAACATTTCAGATAATAAACGAGTGTGGACTTCTGTTGTGTTTTTCACTAACTCTTTAATTACTTTTATTTAAAATCTTTACAGCTTTTTGCTCACATCTGCTTCACTTTTCAAACATTATCCAGTTTGGCCTAAATTTCTTCAATGATTCATACCTGCAAAATTGCCCATGTGTTGTTTCTTCAGGGACTGAAGCTTTGCTGAATTTTTCTTGTTAAAACAACCTAAACCTCCCAGTTTTAATATAAGACCAAGTAAAATATATTGATTCCACCTGAAGTGCACTTTGGCATTTCATTTGCTGCTGAACACAAAATTAATATCAGAGCTGATGTGAACATCCAAGTACAAAAAGCTTGACAGAAAGGGTTCCATAACCTCTTGCAAACTGAATATATCGAGTTGCACACTGATTTATGCACACTAAGGGCTCAGCACCTGCAGAATACCATCAGCCCAGTATGGGAGAAAGTCTTTTTTTTTTTTTTTTTGCTGTTTCTGTTTTAATGTTTCCAAACAACCATTGCTTCTTCAGAGCAAGTATTCTTTACTGCCTCCTCCACCATCAATCACAAAGCAGGATAGAGACCTGTCTCTTTGAAGTCCTGTTCTGAAGTAGCACAAATAAATAATTGAAACAGTAAAGAATATGAAACACAGAATATAGCCAAAGAGCAAAGCCTTCCATATTCTATATTCTGAATTGGCACAGAGCTACTGACTGAGTGGGTCCCTGCATCATATTGCTTTCCCTGGTTGACAGAGGTACCCCCACCAGCACTGGGGAAGAGGTGGCTTTAGAGAAGTTTATAACCTCTGAAGAAAAAGCAGGAACCTGAGATGAATTTTATTATGGAAAAGGTATATGTGATTCAAGAGTCATGATTTCAGGTTATAAAGGACACCTACACTTAAAATGTATTAGGAAGTGCCAGCTACTTCTGTGCAATTCGCTAGGGGCTATTTTTCTGATTCTGCTGAAAATGACCTCTTCACATGTGGGAGTAACTCTTTTTTTTTTTTTTTTTTTTTTTTTGTTCTGTAACACCTATTCCCTGAGGAGGATGACAGTTTCTGTTTGACTTTTGAGAATTTTGTGAATGGATTAGTAGTAGTGGGAACTGTTTAACCACAAGGAAGTTGTGCCTCCAGGCTTCTGGAAGAAAGTTCCTCCTCTAGAAGGAGATAACATATTTAAATTTAGGGAAGAGGTTTTACCACAAGTCTTAGCTTTCCATTCCTCTTAAATCCAGTAAGATTACAAAGACTTAATTAAGAACAAAAGGATATATGGATGGGTAAGGAACTGCTGGGCAAAGTGAACAAGAAAAAAAGGGTGTACAGCTTGTGGAAGAAGGGACAGGCCACGTGGGAGGAATACAGGCACATTGTCAGAGAATGCAGATGCAAAATGAGGAAGGCCAAAGCCTGAGCGGAATTAGAGTTGGCAAGGCATGTCAGGGACAACAGGAAGGGTTTCTATAAGTATGTCAATAGCAAGAGGAAGACGAGGGAAAATGTTAGTGCACTGCTGAATGGGGAAGGGGCCTTGGTGATGGAGGATGCCGAGAAGGCAGAGTTACTAAATGCCTTCTTTGCCTCTATCTTTAGTGCTAAGGAGACCCACCATGAACTGCAGGCACAAATGGAAGAGATGTAAATGGGCTAGAGGAAGACCTTCCGCGGGTTGAGAAGGATTGGGTTAGGGATCACTTAGGCCAACTGGCCACTCAAAAATCTATGGGCCCAGATGGGATGCACCCAAGAGTGCTGAGGGAGTTGGTCGAGGTTATTGCTCAGCCTCTCTCCATCATCTTTGAGAGGTCCTGGAGAGCAGGGGAGGTGCCCAAGGACTGGAAGAGAGCCATACGGAAGCTTCAGGAGAGTGGACTAGATGAGTGCACGGTGTGGTGGATGGAGGGTTGGCTGGATGGCAGAGCCCAGAGGGTGGTGATAAATGGGGCCGAGTCCAGTTGGAGGCCTGTGGCCAGTGGTGTCCCCCAGGGGTCAGTACTGGGCCCGGTGCCATTCAATTTGTTCATCAACGACCTGGACAAGGGCACGGAGTGCACCCTGAGCAAGTTTGCAGACGACACCAAGCTAGGTGGAGTGGCCAACACTCCGGAGGGCTGTGCTGCCATCCAGAGGGACCTGGACAGGCTGCTGAGTTGGGCAGAGAGGAACCTCATAAGGGTCAGTAAGGACAAGTGCAGGGTCCTGCACCTGGGGAGGAATAACCCCAGGCACCAGTAAAGACTAGGGGTCGACCTGCTTGGAAGGCAGCTCCACGGAGAGGGACCTGGGAGTCCTGGTGGACACTAAGTTAACCATGAGTGAGCAATGAGCCCTCGTGGCCAAGAAGGCCAATGGGATCCTGGCCTGCATCAGGAGGAGTGTTGCCAGCAGGTCAAGGGAGGCAATTCTGCCCCTCTACTCAGCTCTGGTGAGACCGCACCTGGAGTACTATGTGCAGTTCTGGGCTCCCCTGTATAGGAGGGACGTGGAGCTTCTCGAGAGGGTCCAGAGAAGAGCAACTAAGATGATTAAGGGAATGGAACATCTCTCGTATGAAGAGAGGCTGAGTGAGCTAGGCTTGTGTTCTCTGGAGAAGAGAAGGCTCAGAGGGGATATGATTAACATGTATAAGTTCAGGAAGGGAGAATGCAGGGAGGAAGGGGACAGGCTGTTTTCATTGGTGGCCAGTGATAGGACGAGGGGTAATGGGCATAAGCTGAAACACAGGAAGTTCCGTCTCCAGGTGAGGGGGAACTTCTTTACTGTTAGGGTGACAGAGCAGTGGAACAGGCTGCCCAGGGGGGTTATGGAGTCTCCTTCGAGGTCTTCAAAACCCGCATGGATGCCGCCCTGTGCCCCGTGCTCTGGGTGTCCCTGCTTGAGCAGGAAGGTTGGACTAGATGATATCTAGAAGTCCCTTCCAACCTGGAATATTCTGTGATTCTGTGAAAAGGCACAAGAGAATGTATTTTGGAGTCTCACATGGTAACCAATATATCATACAGATATCTCTGTATGTACATATTGTACTCAAAATTAAAGGAATCCAACTTCAAAAGAATGCCAAGATAAAAGAGAAAAAAAAAAGATTCATTTCATAGAAACAACATTATTAAAATGAAAGTGGTTTTATAATTGTGAACCAATTTGGAGCTAGAATACTGTATGCACTGCTTGGATGAAAAGCTTTCTACAAATAAGGGAATTTTGGAATTTCAGAAAATGTACAAGACAGTACACAGAATCAAATGGAGAGAGAGGAAAATAAAAAAAGCTGAAAACAGAGCTGAAGAGAAGTATATTGAAATATAATTAATTTTATATTTTATTTTGCTGAGTAATGCATTTGGTTCAAGCAATTCCTGCATTTGTATTATTTCCTGCATTTGATGAATCAAATATTTTTCTTTATTTGAGAGTGCTGTGTTTATAAGTGATAAATGTAGTTATTTAGACAAAGTGAGAGCTGCTTTCCATAACAGAAAAGAAAAAAAAAGCTCTGAACTTTTTGAACTTTTTCAAGTAATACTGTTGTTTATTTATACCTGTAATCTTTGTATATATCAACAGTTTGAGGAATATTTACAAAGGAATATTTTAGGACAATGTTTTTTGTTCTGATGTTCTCACTGAAATTCAATATACTTATGGATAGATCCACCTTTTTTTTTGATATAATCATGATTTATTTGTTCCTAACCCTTTCTGAGTAACACAGAGCCTTTAAAAACAAACAACCATGATTTTAGACATAAAAAGTCTATGTAACATTCAAAATCTCTTTAAGTAAAGCAACAATTTATTAACAAATAAGTTTTTTGTAATTAAAAAAACACACATGCTGTACATCCTTTGTCATTAAATTCCTATAAGATATTTGGTGATATTTAATTAGTTGCTCACCCATAAACATAAAAATCAGTGAAAAATCAGTCGAATCATGACTCAAATCTATGGGCAATAAAAAAGTACTTTATAAAGCCCTGCAAATTTTGTACTGGAAAAGGAGAAAAAAATGTTGCAAAGGTGGAAGCATGAAAGGATTGTGAGCTTAACTTCCTGCCTAATTATCTTTTAATATGGCCTTTAAAGAAAAGTACTTCTCATTTGTGCAGTATGAAAGTATATCATTCAGGAAGAGAAAATACCTCCTTTCACTGCACCATCATAAAGTTGGTGAATATGTATTTATTATTATAGTTTCTGCTGAGTATAATCTCAAAATGAGAATCTTCAAACTTAAGTCAGTAAGAGGAAAAAATATGCAAACGTAATAAAATATTGTGGCAAGTGCATTTTTACTTATTTATTTTTCATAACTTGAGTTAAATGCATTTTAAAAGTCAACTGAATTACATTCATTTTGTAATAAATATATCAACTTGGTAATGAAAGATAAACAAAAAGTTTACAAATCTTCTCAGTTTCAAATGAGTTTTGATAATGACTGTTCGTTTGAATTGGTTCCACAGATAGCATCATGGATCTATCTGCATGGGAAATAAAAAGAACTAGGAAACATTTTCTCACCCTGAGGTTTAAATAGGTGATTTCTATATGACTAAACTTACATCTTACATCTTACAACTCCTCTACTCCCACACACCATGCACGGGTACTCACAAGAGGGTAGCTGCATCCAAAATACAAACTGAATAAATTTTATAGCTTATATTATCCATGTTCATGTACTATCCAGGATAGTGCCAGGTGGCATGGATTAAAGTCATGCAGAGACAATAAAAAGGAAGATTAGAGTCACATTACTCATGTCTATGCTTTGGTCCTATTTAGTCTATCATAGATGCAACCTTAGAAACTGTGAACTCCAGATGAAAAAACACTAAACAAGGCAGCTCTGCTTTCTTATCAAGTGTGTGTTGAAAATATTTTTCAAGCTGTAATTAATTCCTGGAAGTATTGCTCATGAGAAGCATTTAAATCTACAAGTCTATACCAAGAATATTCTCAGCAGACAATATGATTAACAAATATATATTAAATTATGTATTTTTATGCAACACAGAAGCTTACAAATTGTAGCACTTTGGTCTTATGGTGTGTTTGTGCTTTTCATTTAGTATTTTAGTATTTTGATTAGTATTTTAGACTTTTTGAATCAGTACCAGTCTTGAAAATGTACAAGCAATTGAGTACATCTAATGAATATAAAATGGAAAAGTTACCAGCGGCATATAACATACATCTCCAGGTACTTCCATGTGAATGGAATGGGAATGAGACCTTTTTAAAGGTTAGTCTCTCTCTCGTTTAGGCAGGTTGATATTTTAAGTACCCATCTATCTCCTACTTCTATGTCTACAGTAGCCCAAGGCTATGACTCCAATTGCCTTCCAGTTTCTAAAAAGAGTTAGGGCTTTGTTCCATCTTACACCAGTTGTCCCCCCTTTTATACTTGAAAAATCTATCAAACTATCATCAATAAACTGTGGAGTTGTCTATTCAGAATTGATAAATGAGCTGATTAACTTTCAGAAGCCAAAAATTTCCAGGAGAATAACCGGTTTGAGACTACCCTTCTTGTTAGCTTAGGATAACCCAAGATTGGAGATTTTGCAAGTTTTATCTTAATTACTCTATCTTTAAATTGCCTGCACAAATGGAAGTAAAATTCAGAAATTTATTAAGGAGCCTTTGCTGATTTCTTTCCCCATTTTTTTTTCCCAATAATATTCTGCAGTACTTTCCTGCTATATGTCTGAATGTCTCTTTTGCACATCTTGCTTCTTCAGTGTTTAGTGTCATTCCTCATGCTACATCCAAGATGTTCAGGAGGGGCTCAGGAGAGCTGGTTCGTTTTCAAGCGGCATTTCCTCCATGCCCAGCAGCAGTGCATCCCTGTGCGTAAGAAGTCAGGCAGAGGGGGCAGGAGACCTGCGCGGAGCTCCAGGCAAAACTCCAACAGAAGAAAAAAGCAGTATACAGAATGTGGAAGAAAGGACAGGTCCCTTGGGAAAAATACAGGAATGTTGTCAGGGAATGCAGGGATGCTACAAGGAAAGGTAAGGCGCATTTGGAATTGAATCTGGCAAGGGATGGTAAAAATAACAGGAAGAACTTCTTCAAATATATTAACAACAAAAGGAAGGTCAGGGAGAACGTGGGTCCACTAGTCAACGGGACGGGTACCCTAGTTACGAAAAACACAGAAAAAGCAGAGTTGCTGAATGCCGTATTTGCTTTGGTTTATGCCAGGGGCAGCCCTCTAGAATCCCAGGCCCTAGGGACACAAGAAGAGAGCTGGAGAGAGGAAGGCTTGCCCTGGGTAGAGGAAGAGTGGGTCAGAGAGCACCTAAGGAAACTTGACACCCACAAATCCATGGGCCCTGATGGGTTGCACCCCAGAGTGTTGCGGGAACTGGCGGATGTCATAGTCAAGGCGCTCGCCATCATCTTTGGAAGGTCCTGGAGAACGGGGGAGGTGCCGGAGGACTGGAAGAAAGCCAATATCACTCCAGTCTTCAAAAAGGCAAGAAGAAGGACCCGAGTAACTACAGGCCGGTGAGCCTCACCTCCATCCCCGGGAAAGTGATGGAGCAGCTCATCCTGGCTGCTCTCTCCAAACACATGGAGCAGAAGAAGGTGCTCAGGAGTAGCCAGCATGGATTCACCAAGGGGAAATCCTGCTTGACTAACCTGATCACCTTCTATGAAGGAATATCTAGCTGGATAGATGAGGGCAGAGCGGTGGATGTCATCTATCTGGACTTGAGCAAGGCTTTTGACACTGTCCCTCACAGCATCCTCCTGGGCAAGCTCTGGTGAGATAGATAAGTGGATGGGGGAGGTAGATTAGGAATTGGCTGGATGGCAGGGCACAGGGAGTGATAGTCAGTGTTGCGGAGCCCAGTTGGAGACCTGTAGATAGCGGTGTACCCCAGAGGTCAGTCCTCAGTCCAATCCTGTTCAACTAGTAATTGAACGACCTGGAGAAAGGAATGGAGTGCTCCCTCAGCAAGTTTGCTGATGATACCAAACTGGAAGGAGTAGCTGATAGCCCTGAGGGCTGTGCTGCCATCCAGAGGGACCTGGACAGACTGGAGGACTGGGTGATTAGAAATCCCACGAAGTTCAACAAGGGCCTGCACTTGGGGAGCAATAACCCCGAACAACAGTACAGATTAGGGGTGGACCTGCTGGAGAGCAGCCCCACAGAGAGGGACCTCAGTGTCGTGGTGGATGACAAGATGACCATGAGGCAGCAGTGTGCCCTGGTGGCCAAGAAGGCCAATGGATCCTGGGGTGCATTAAGAAGAGTGTCTCCAGAAGTTTGACAGAGGTGATCGTCCCCCTCTACTCAGCCCTGGTGAGGCCACATCTGGAGTACTGTGTCCAGTTCTGGGCTCCCCAGTACCAGAGGGATGTGGAGCTACTGGAGAGAGAAGAGTGCAGGGCTATGAAGATGATCAGGGGCCTGGAACATCTGCCCTATGAGCAAAGGCTGAGAGAGCTGGGCCTGTTTAGCCTGGAGAAGAGAAGGCTGAAGGGAGATCTGATCAGGATACCTCAATAATACCTCAAGGGAGGGAGTAAGGAGGAGGGGGTCGGCCGCTTTTCAGTGGTGGACAGTGATAGGACTAGAGGAAACGGCCACAAGCTGAAGCACCAAAAGTTCCACAGGAACTTAAGAAAACACTTTTTGACAGTGAGGGTGACAGAGCCCTGGAACAGGCTGCCCAGGGAGGTTGTGGAGTCTCCTTCTTTGGAGATCTTTAAAACCCACTTGGATGCAGCCCTGTGCAACATGCTCTAGGTGACCCTGCGTGAGCAGGGGGTTTGAACTAGATGACCTCTGAGGTCCTTACAACCTTAAGTATTCTGTGATTCTATGATTCTATGATCTTCTTCTTTGTCACTTTTGGAATATGCAGAACAAAACAAATCAGAATCAAGTACAGTTCATTCTGAATGAGTTGGGTCTGGTCTTGAAAACAGTTTGCACACACTGCTCTGTATAGATTAAGAAAATAGTTTCTTAGCAGGTTATTAGTTCTTATGAGTGTGCTGCACAATAGTGTTTTCTGTTCCAAGGCTAGAGTGTTGAAAGACACTCTATGATTCAGTATCCTTATCATATTTTCTGCAAATAGATCTCCAGAGTCACAAGAATGCCCTGACAAATCCAACCAAGAGCAGTTTGTAAACCACTAGACAGGGTAACTTTAACAGCCAACCCTTCTATTGTGTTTAATTTTCATAGTCTTGGACCCATGCTAGGTTTGGAAATGGTGAAATATATCTTCTTCCATTTAACAAAGTTGTTCAGCCTTCCAATGACTGAAATATGTTTAAATAACCATTGCAACATTTCATCAAAAACTGGTATAAGTAAGCACAGGTCATCCATCACCTTAAATCCATGCCATCCCAGTATAACTTAAAAGTTACATTTAACCTAGGTTCCTAGTCTTTGTATTTGATCAACATGTAAACTCTGAGTATGAATTTGAATCATCTCCTCTTTCCTATCTCACATGTCCATCTTCCTCATCATTTAAAAATGATTGGAACCTACTCTGCTTCTTTACTCTGCAAAATACTTCATTATGGTTAAAGTGCTAAGTTCTAGATCTGTAAGCTTTATTTCTGCCATAAAATATGCTTACTGAGCGGTGATTATTACTGAGTAGTAGTTATTACAGGAATACTTCCCTAATGTACCTAATATTTTCCATATTATTTTTCATGAATCTGATTTTAATACTCTTAATGCTGGGAATGTAGATTTCTGCTTTTTTTTCCTGCTGAAAACTCGCTTACTAATTAAATCATGAACTAATTAAGTCATGAACATAGAATTAAAAGAGAAATATAGTAATTTATCAAAAGCAGGAATATTTACAGCAAACAAATATGAGATTTGTTTTTAAAAATCTAATTATATATAAATGTATGTGCATATGTATGCATACATACATACATATACAAATATACACACAGAAGCACTAAGACTATGTGTGTCAGTTCATCAACATATTTGCTTTAACCCATAACCTACCTTTGTGGTCAACAGTGCAATTAAGTAACTGTTCATTATATCCAAATGTCATTGGCTGCTATGTGTGGCCAACCAGTACTGCAGACCTATGTTTGACCAACCAGTAGACTGATTACCCATAGCAATCTCTTCCAGCAAACAAATCAAAGCATGTATTCATAGTTTGGGATAAATGACAAATAATTCAACACTTTAACCATGATTCCCTTAAAATAACAATGGTTAAGAAAACACACAGTGACAATTGATTCTAAACTTAAGATAAAAGACCTTGCTAACTGCAGCACAGATTAAATGAATTAAAACTGATAGCAAAGAGAACCCATACCTATATATTTTGTATATTTATTATCCTATTTAGCAATCTCTGTAAATTGCATTTTTTAATGATATACTATCTATCATATCAGTGTTTCCAAAACATTAGATACAATTAATGATTGGTTTTAATTAGCAGTATTCATATAATATTTGTATTCTTCATCACTTTAGCTGCTAATGGTGAATCCCTTGTTCTCTTCCTTTTTCATCTTCAGTTAAACATCTTATCCAGAAATGTTCCTGTTGCTTGTTGCAGAGTTTCTTGGAGATGCCCAGGTGGTGATTTATCCTGGCCTGGTACTATGTCAGTTTTTAATAGGTCTAATTTCCTAACTCCCTGCTTCATTGTGACCATAAAGCTTTTTAGCATTTCACTTGCTTCACTAAGAAAATTTATCCCAGGCTGTGGAATATGACCTTCAAATTCTTTCATGCATATACTAGCAAAGAATTCATACAACCTCTTGGCAATATGAACCTCATTTGTCATTAACATCTCACTTTTGTCCTTCAATAGTTCAACTGACTTCTTGTCTACTTTTCAGATGATGTTGTAATTGCAGCATTTTAATCCATCTATTATTTTAGTCATCTAGTCATTGTAACTGTTACAATCAAGAAATCTAGAGATTTTTGTTTGTTTGTTTGTTTTTGAAGACATACATAGGACTTTTTCTTCCAACACTTCTAGAATATCTTTTCTTGCAATGTATTAGTTACTTGCACAAAATAAAATTATGCAACTTGTTTGCTTCCTACTGTACTGTACTTTCTCATCTCCGTGTTTTTCTTATTTTCTTTCATTTCTTCTTTCTTCTTCCAGTTCCTTCAATTTATCTGTGGCTATATCATTTTTTAAAAACAAGTGAAATAAACTATCTAGTATTATTCTGGACTCTATTATTTCAATATAGATATTTCTCTCCTGCTTTCTATTTGCAAATATTCTCATGTTCTTCAAGGTGACATTAAATGGTCTGCCTTATCTTTGTATTTTTTGTTTGTAAAGTTTTATTTCTTAAGGTGTATATTGCCTGAAACAAGAAGTCTCTAAAGGTTATATGCCTGCTATCCATGTGCAATGATGGCAGCAGGTAGATGTTTTATACTTCAATAGGACAAATTAGCTTCTTGCCCCAAAAGCCTAACAGACAAGCCTAATAGGGTCAAATAAAGTAAGTGGTTAAAAGTGTGTTTAGATTTGCTCTTCCTTCTAAATTATTTTGTAATATATATACACATATATATGTATAAATACCATAATAATATTTTATTTTATAGTAAATTCAAATACTACTCTTTCCTTCCTGTAGTCACAAAGATAAGAAATTAAGCCTTTTTTCCTAATATTTCCATACACATTTTTAATTTTGAAATTCACATTTCAGTAGTGACCTATACTATAGTGATATAGTGATACCTAATACGATCTTCTTGCTTTTAGCATATAAAGAATGAATATCTCAGAATATGCTTTCCCTACAAGTATTCTACACAGCACTACTTTATTTGTAGTAAATCTTCTTGGTTGCATATTCCAGCTTGTCTGTTCAAAAACATATACACCCTTAATATTAATTCAGGATAATTTGCATTTTCAAGCATATTTTGATAATGTTTCCCAAATCTTTTTCAGACACTATTTCTCCTTTACAAGATCATCACTTATCAGCTGTGTCATTCCTTTTGCTATTATTTTTGGCCATGTGCTGATGTGCTATTGAGTGGTTGTAATGCATTGATTTTGGACTGCCACAGCTCACCGCCCTTGGATACTTGGCCAGCTAAGAGCGACAGATAGATTTTTTTCAGATTTACTTTTACATGGACTGTCAGAAACAGGAAAGATGTAATTTCTATTTACAGTATATTTTAGTAACAGCATAGTCCCATTAAAGGATATTAAAAAAAAAAGAAAAAAAAAAGAAAAAAAATACACATACAGGAGAAGTGACATGATTTGTGCTATCCTAGAAGTTTGAGTAATATAAGGAGTAAGTAATGAGTAAAGAGTGTTATAAAATGCATCGTGTAAGGCAGAAATAGAAGGTACAATATGAAGCCTCAGATAAGGCACATACAAAGGTAGCTCAACACAGAATATATTCATTTAATATTATGAGGAGAAAATGTTATTTCTGCAGTTCTTATTCAGTGCAATTCAAATGTGAGAGACTAACAAAAGGCTAACGGCAATTAGAGATGATAGCAACTCAAAATTGTTATCTGTCCTCTTCAAAGGTAAATTTTGTTTGAAGCATGGAAGGTGGAAAAGGAAGCAGAGAGTGAGAAAAATATATCAAAATATCAATATTAACAAGAACTAATGGGCTAAAGGTATTCAGCTGACACAGAGCCACTAGTCTGATATAAGCAGAGAAGAGAAATGACGGTTCCAGTACTTGGAGCATAGTCTACTGAGTAGAGGCCTTGCAATTCTTTTCAGATTTAGCCCAGAAATTTCATCCTTATTATAAAAAAACTAAAAAGATTGTTGTTTTTTTACTGATATTTTATAAATGGTATTATTCTGTAAAGGTTTCCATTTCACTTCTCTGATTTTGCCAAGAAATTCTCTTCTCACTGAATCTGTCACATACACAGTTGCAGAAAACTATTTTTATTATTCACTTCTAAAAGACGTTCTAGAAAATTACCTGAAAATCTTAATGATGAATGATTATATCTAATAAATGATTGCTAAATTCTTGTGATATTTTAGTTCTGTTTTTTAGTTTGGTTCATGTAGATCATACAAACAGCTGAGTAAAAAGTTCTTCTGTGAGGTGTTCTGAATTTGTAGAAAGTAAGTCAGGTCACAATGCAACAAACAGGAACTAATGATAGTAGGACCCAAATCTACTTGATTTAGGATTTTTTTTTTGTCTTTCTTCATCTGCCTCAAAAAATTGTCACAATTTTAACTGACTGTAATATAGACTTTAAATTTTGAAACTACAATATATTAGATTTCTGTGGAGTTTAGTTATTTGTATGTCTTTGGAATAGATCTTTTTAGCTGATATAAAGCTAAAGTATTTTTAGCTCAGTTCTATGGGAATTGTGGGGAAACATGAATATTTAACATACCAAAGTGAGAGCCACTTAGAAATAATTGTTGTGCTATATAGAGCCTTATCTTAAACAATGCTGATCTAATACTAATATCCTGAATAATGTACTTTTGAGTGACTTCTGACCGCAAGATAGATCAGGAGTAAGACAGAGATACTAAAAAGAACTTCATCTGAATGGGAAGGAAGGGAGGAGAGGAGAGGAGAAGAAAACATCTAGCCCCTAAGGAACTTCTTGATCAAATGTAAAAGATTTAAGCAAGATTTTATTGAATGTTGAAAAAATGCAGAGTTGACAATAGCTTATTTCAAAGTGCCTGATATTTTCAATAGACAAGTGAGGAATAGAAAACTAGAATATAGATGAAGAGGACTTGCAGATGACACCAAGCTGGGTGTAGTGGCCAACACTCCAGAGGGCTGTGCTGCCATCCAGAGGGACCTGGACAGGCTGCTGAGTTGGGCAGAGAGGAACCTCATAAGGGTCAGTAAGGACAAGTGCAGGGTCCTGCACCTGGGGAGGAATAACCCCAGGCACCAGTACAGATTAGGGGTCAACCTGCTGGAAAGCAGCTCCACGGAGAGGGACCTGGGAGTCCTGGTTGACACTAAGTTAACCATGAGCCAGCAATGTGCCCTCGTGGCCAAGAAGGCCAATGGCATCCTGGCCTGCATCAGGAGGAGTGTTGCCAGCAGGTCAAGGGAGGTGATTCTGCCCCTCTACTCAGCTCTGGTGAGGCCTCACCTGGAGTACTGTGTGCAGTTCTGGGCTCCCCAGTATAAGAGGGACGTGGAGCTTCTCGAGAGGGTCCAGAGAAGGGCAACCAGGATGATTAAGGGAATGGAACATCTCTCATATGAAGAGAGACTGAGTGAGCTAGGCCTGTGTTCTCTGGAGAAGAGAAGACTCAGAGGAGATATGATTAACATGTATAAGTTCAGGAAGGGAGAATGCAGGGAGGAAGGGGACAGGCTGTTTTCATTGGTGGCCAGCGATAGGACGAGGGGTAATGGCCATAGGCTGGAGCACAGGAAGTTCCGTCTCCAGGTGAGGAGGAACTTCTTTACTGTGAGGGTGACAGAGCAGTGGAACAGGCTACCCAGGGGGGTTGTGGAGTCTCCTTCTCTGGAGGTCTTCAAAACCCGCCTGGATGCCACCCTGTGCCACATGCTGTAGGTGTGCCTGCTTGAGCAGGAAGGTTGGACTAGATGATCTGTAGAGGTCCCTTCCAACCTTAAATATTCTGTGATTCTGTGACTTCACTCGTTCTAAAAGGTGATGTATGAATGTTGTATATTTTAAGTACATAGTGAAAAGAAATGTAAAAAGAGTTGCCATGAAACGAGTATTTGAACAACAAAGGGTGCTTTGGCCAATCCAAACCTAATGGAAGACCCAGGTAATTTGTTTTAAGATGAGATTTCTCCTATTTGATTTAACATCTTGTGAAACATAGAAAGTATTCTGACAGTGTGAATACTAGTTCACATTCTAAATAAAAACAGAAAATATTTTTGAGACAGAAAAGAATGTACAGATACAAGTTATGGTTTTTTTTTTCCATGTAACTGCATGGAATGGAAATAGTACAAACCTAGACAATGTCCATTAGGAAAGACCGTGAGAACTGCAGTGATTTACTGCTCTTTACAAGAATTTTCAAATGTCATGAAACTTTGGCAAGAAGGATGTTACTGACACATTCAGATGACACAAGTGATCTGCAGCAACAATACAAACCATTTCCCCATAAGATGAATAGACTATCTCCCCGAAAGAAAATGGAATGTTTATTGGTTTTAAAGTCGGACACAGATGCATATGCTGGTGTGGTCCCCGAAGAAGAATGGTATTAGCAATAAGTGCAACAGGGGGAATGCAAAGTGTTTGGTCAAAGAACTTTTGAGTGAATGGGTATACTAATTACCAAAAAGATTTTTAGAGAAGCAACAGACCCTAACAGAATGAGGAAGACAGGAAAGCTCTCAGCATAGTCCAAGACTAAAGGAAAACATATTCTTAAGTCTTTTACATTTATTAAACTTCTTCTTACCTTAATTAGAAAGGTTACCTCACAACAAAAGAAGGAATGAAGGAGTTTCCTACTCCAGTTTATCAAAGAGCAAGTCCATTAGCTACAAGAGGAAAATACCACATTTACTTTTGCAGACTAAAGAGAAGATATTCTAAGAAACATACATTTTCCCAGATGTGCACATATATTTTTTATTTGGATATCAGAACATACATTTTAAAAGATATGATATGTACTTATGCACATTGAACACATACTTTGAGAGAATTTGCCTTGAGCCTTGACAAATTTGCATTGTGTGCACAGGATAATTAAATAGAAACAACATTTTGGATGATGCACTAGAAAAACAGAAAATGAAGAGCTGTTTCAGATTGATTTTAAAAAGAAGATTTAAAAAGAATAAACTTAACCAAAGTGATGAAGATGATCGAAGTCATCTCAGAGCCATCATCAGCTGGCTTTCTGAAAGAGTGATAATGAGTTTCTGCTATGTGGAAGTAAGGAGGGTTAGTTTTTATATCTGACTGTACCTATAATCTGAGAAAAATATAATATAGAATTTGTTTAATAGACAGAGGATGACATTTTTAGTAATCTTTTAAAAAAGTCTTTAAGTAAATTACAATGGAAGCTAGCAAAACACCAAATGCCACTACGCTTTATACAAGATTAATTTTGGTTTAAATTTTTAGATATAAGTTCAATATGTGTGTATGAAACAAAGCTACAGTAAGATGCAGTAAAAAATAAATAAAAAAAAACCCTACTGTTACAGAAAGATTTTTAATAAACAAGTAGAGATTACTCTTTTCAACATTGTGTTTGACTCTCTACCTAGGAGACAGTTGTGGATTGAAAATACTCTTTGCGGCATTACATGAAACTACCGTGAAGTACAGACCTAAATGCTATACATAATGGGATATGGAGAGATCTCCCTTGGGGTTTGTGTTAGATGTAAACTGTGATTGCCAGATCTACTGTGGAATGTGAGACTCAGAAGAAAGTGATCAGGGCATATTGCTGAGTGGCAGAATGGCATTGATTCATTAAAGAAGTATTATTTAACGAGAATAAGGATGCAACTGCTAAGAAAAATATTTGCAGTGGTGTACAGCAGTTATTTACAGATTACTCAGAGGTAAGAGGCAGTGGAGAACAAGATTCCTTGAAGCAAAATAAACATGAATTGCTTATAATAACTGGAGAAAAAGAAAAATAAATTTATGTGTCACCTCTTGTTTCCAATTTTCACTTCTTTGAAATAACCAGAGTACAAACTGATGAATCTTATGGTCTATGGAAATTCATCTTTTGTAGGTAGGGAAAAATGTGTATATGCTTGGCACAGTGACATACTGCTTTAGGAGATTTTATTGGGCTTGAATTTTAGTAGTTTATTATGTATAAAGCACTGAGATATGTCATTAACGAACTCTTTTATCCTTAATTCAAAAATATTATTAAACACAAAATGAAAATAACAAAATGCGTATGGATATGTGCGCCAACTTCTTTATTCAGTGTAGTTAAATTGCATAATATCTTCAGTGAAGCATGGCACTTTGGTAAACTGGCAACTTCAAATAGATTTTGGAAAGGTGTTAGGAAGCAATGTCACAATAACTGGAGACTTGAAGTTACATTAAAAATAAATAAATAAGTAACAAACTTGTACTGAACTGAATTCCAGGCAGTTATAGAAACGTCAGGGTTCATATCATCAGTAGGAACCAGTGACTTAAATGGGACAATGGCACCTGGGTTCAGATAGGACCACAGAGGGAACAGGCAGTTCCAAGTGGGTCCTTCCTGGTAAATTAAACAGTGCCAGGGGCTGGGATGAGCTTGTGCATGCCTTGCAGGCAGATTCTGTGCATGTCTGTCAAGGAACAAATGCAAACATGCACTTTATGTGTTGTATCCTTGCTCTAAGTGTGTAAGACCATTTCCCATTCAGTTTCCTCTAAAATATCCCCTTTACTTTTTTTTTTTTTTTTTTTTTTCATTTTAAAGAACTTAGGTATATCTGAGTCTGTATAATACTGTATTATATTACCGTTTTATAGATTATTGCATTAATGTTATATTAATAGTAATGTATTTGAATGAATTATAATATTACTGTATAATATGGAACCTGTCGTCCTTTGATAGTAGGTCATTATGGCAAGGAAAGGGAGAATACCTTTTCACACTAAGGACAAAGACAGTCTAGTGATTCCTGTGTTAGGTTACAGAATTATTTTAGACTATGTATATATTTGCTTTGAAAAAGATTTTATATTTGATTTTTTATTTTAAATTATGTATAGTTGCCTTTTTTTTTTTTTTTCTTAATTGATAAGCATTTGGTACTTCCTGTAATAATCACTTGGCATGCAAAACTGCCTTTAGAAGAAGTTCATTAATTAGACCACAGAAACAAGTAAAATATCACACCTGACATTCTGTCAAACACAGGTCAGAGTTTTATATAGATTTGGATACACACTTCACACAAAATTTGCAAGAACAAGAACAATTATATTTAATAAAGGTGCTGCTGCTTTAAAACTGAACGCAAATGCCTTTTCTATAAAATTCAGCCTATGAAAATAAAATATTTCTACACAGTCCAGTACCTGAATTTGTAAAGCACTTGGAAAAGGAGCATGGTTAAATGACTCATGATTACAATTACAATGTATCACCTTCTCTATCATAACTTTTTTTTCTTCTTTCTGTGGAAATTATTCAGGTTCCCCACATTATTCCATTTTTCTCCTTAACATGAGCCAAATATATTTATCTGCTTTGCTGTTATATCATGCCTGTGTGCTGTAGCTGTAGAATTATCGTTCCCTTTAAAGTGTAATTTCTTTTGCAGTCAAGTGGAATAATTAGTTCCTTTTCTTCAACAGATGAAGCTTGTCTCATCTTTGCTGTTTTAAAATGGGGCTTTCTCTAGCTGAAAATGCCTTCTTGAATGATATGAGGGTCCTTGGTCATGCCACAGCTCTGTATGAACTCATAATATGATGATTTCTCACCTCACTGAATACAAGGAGTTTGCTTTTACTTTTTTTTTTCTTTCTTTTTTTTTTTTTTTTTTTTTTTCTCCCCAGTGATATTCTAGAGATATTAAGAATCTTACTGGATATAAGTAGAAAACTTCGACTTACAATATTCATACTATTTCAGCTGGGATAGTCATAAGGATAAGCTTTAGCTTAGCTTTGTTGCTACTGATTCCTATTATTCTCTCGTTATAGAGCTTATAAATTATAAGCAAACTTTTGCTTATAGTTTGCTTATAGAGCTTGCATATTGAACAATATGTTATTTACAGTTTTAACTCCACTGAAATCACTTGCACCTCTCACTGGGATGAAATCTTGCAGAATTTCTTTAGGAGTGGAAAAATGTGGTTTAACATCCAGGATTGCTGCAGAAAATCAGTGGTATATGACAATAATTTTTCAAATCAGAATCGTTACTCAGATTAAAAGTTCAACTCATATAAGTAAAGATTTTATGATTCTTGTTTAAATTCAATCATCATCTGCTTTGTTTTGAAAAAGTTTACTTTGTTTCAGTTTTATTGTCACTGAATGAACCTTAGGCTCTATGAATAAGTACAGATGAAATGATTGTCTGCATTTAGAAACTATTTAGAAACTATTGGGCTTTAAGCATACATTATAGTTAGAAGACCAACTTGGCAGGGTCAAGTTCTGACTGATGAAAGAAGTGCTAATACTACCTTAGCAATGGAAATCTTTCAACATTTTTCAACAGTGAAATGTGAAAACTGCTCAGGAGTTTGAACTGTGTAGTGACTAAAATCTTTGTAACCACACTATGCTGAAGTGAGAGAAAAAGATGGAAGTAGACCATTTCCTCTCCTCTCCTCTCCTCTCCTCTCCTCTCCTCTCCTCTCCTCTCCTCTCCTCTCCTCCTTTTTTCTATACTATTGTTTTCATTATTCAATAAGCAAAGGAAGCCTAAAATAAGNTCCTCTCCTCTCCTCTCCTCTCCTCTCCTCTCCTCTCCTCTCCTCTGCTCCTTTTTCCTCCTTTCTCCAAAACTAGTGTTAACATTATTCAATAAGCAAAGGAAGCCTAAAATAAGGAAAAGAATATGAAAGCCAAATTTGATACTGTGAGAAAAACTCTTTTTCTACATACATATTAAAGATTACTGTTCACAAATTCAGAGATAGATTTTTTCCTCTCAATAGGAAAAAAACCACCAAATAAATCTCATAAGGAATTTAACTCAGCAGAAGACAGGCTAAGGAAAACCTCCAGTTTATGGTATTGGTTCAACTATAATGTGATTACAAGAGATCTCACTAAAGGAAAACAGTCAGTGTATGTTTTTGAAGTAAAAGAATATATTTTTTAAATAAATATGAATTGTGACTGTCTCATTTTCAACCATGCCAAAAATATATTAATAATAAATATAATTAACATTTGTCAGCTTCCATCATAAATTCTTCAATTGTAGCAACAATCAACAAAGAGGTGGAATGCAGTAGACCAGAGGAAATATAAATTGAAAGTCATCTTTTAATCATATGCTAAAAAGCGTAATGCAGTCACGACTTTCCTGAAGGCAGAGGATTGTATTTATAATTCATCTATGGACAGGTGCCCAGATTTTAGCTTATCTATCATTTGCTGCATGCTGAGTTTGTTGCATACAAGCTGCCATTACTAATAGTTTGGGTTAGAGCCATGAAATTTCAAGTATTGTGTATATCAGGTCAAAGAACAATCTAGTAACTCTTTTATGAAATACATTCTTCATTCCTCTGCTTAATGAAGACTGCTAGCGATCCTCTGAACTGCAATATACATTTACTTCTCTGTGCTCCTTTTTTTTGGGAAAAAAAATAAGGTGATAAAAGTATCCTTTGTCCATGATGCAGAATCGTAGCTCTATTCCTCATATAAAATCCTTTGGTTTCTAGAATCCTCTACAACGTTCTTTATGGATGCTATGCCTGTTACCCACACTAGACAAATGACAGAATGAATAGCTTACATTTCAAATAACATCATATAAAGAAAAAAAAATGTGTTCTCTATTCAATATCAAATCTTCCTAAACATAGGGTAGAGCACATTCAGTCTTTGACCTTTATGTACGCATAAGAGTGAAAGAACTTTGCAATGAATCACTATAAAGAGGATTGGATGCTACAATGTATTTTATTAGGAAGTTCAGAATTTGCACTTGAAATTTTAAGGTCAGTTGGCTGCTGGCTTGTCTAGCAAGTGCATATCTGGTATTACTGTAATGACAATTTCAGCATAGAGATGAATTCAGCATAGCATTTATATACTTTTACCTGCAAAAGCTTTTTTTTTTTTTTTTTTTTTTTTTTTTTTTTTTTTTTGGTGGAAAGCATTCACAAACCATAACACTATACTGTAAAAAGTGAGATTATTCCTTTTTATATTTTATCTAGATTGTAGAGTATATATTTTCAATAGTAATTTTGCTTCAGTTGAATCTGTCAGATTTGAAAAATGAGATGGGAGCCTAAAGATTGAGAATGTTTTCAAATTTTAATTTTGAGTTTTATATTTTATTTGTTATTTATATTTTAGCAGACAGGAACAGACTAGAAGCAGAAAATATTTACTTTAACAACTGGAAAAATTCAATTTTTAAAAGCCCTTGATTAAAACAAAACAAAAAAAAAAAGGCAATTTGCAGGTCAAAGAACCTTTTTTTTTTTTTTAATCAAGAGTTGGATTTACTGTTCAAAGTTTCCAAACAAAACTTAGATTTTTTTTTTTCTCTCTGTACAGTATCCATAAAAATATTTCCACATCCAAATTCAGCTTTATCTTAGATTCACTTTGAGAGTCCAGGTTGGGTCTGTGTCCTGCTTCCTGAAGTATAAGACTATTGAATATCCACTGTTTCTATAGACTGCAGCATAACTTGCAAGTGGAATAAATTCCGCATGCTTACAAAAACATTTAGATCTTATCTATTGCCTTATAAAATGTATTTTACAAAAAAAAAAAAGTCTAGGAAATGAAACAAAATTAAGAAATTTATGCTTTCTTACTTTGCTTTTATTATATTTTATTGACTAATAACCTCTCTGTCATGTTCTCCATGGGGTATCTTTAGTATTTCATAATATATATGCATGGACTGATAGATATGCCAAAGGATCCAAGGTAATCTTCAGGAAATATTGACTAAAGAACAGTTTTAGTACTTTAGGGAAGGTAGGACAGCTGAAGATGCTAAAGCAACTGAATCTAATTTTTAGTGGAGTACCAGAAGGCATGAACATACATGAAAGACCATAACTTCTGTGAAAAACAGGCATCTGTAGTATACTGAGCCTCAGTGACTGTGAGATATGGGATTTACATCGGTGATATCTGACTCTTATTTACAGCTAAGAAATTGGCTAGAACTATTGTACTGTATGGTGATATCTTTAGCAAACTTATGTTAACATTACCCAAACATCTTTGTGTGTGTGTGTGTGTTCAATTTTTGTGTATGAAAAGAACTTAAATGATTTTTATCATATTTTCATTAGCACTAAAATATTAGCAGTCATAAACAGTACTTAGAGTTTAGGAGAACTGAACCAAATATCCAAATATACTGATAACATATTTTCAAGTATTGATCATAAACATTAAAGAATCACTTTGGATTAATTAAATCTTTATTCTTTATGATGAGGCCTATATTTAAACATTTCAGGACTACCTGATGAAACAGTCAAAGCTGATTTTTATTGTACTTTTTTGTGATGGAAAACTCAAAACTTAAATATTTTTATAGTAATCCTTTAAAAACAAACAAACAGGAAAATATCAATTAAAGCACATAAAAGAGGAAGATATTAATTTTGGTACTTTAGCAAATCCAAGAGTCATATCCAACAGAATCATGAAATATCTAAAATAAAAGAAAAATCTTCTTGAGTCCTTTTAATATCTAAGCAGTAGACCTCTAAGACAGCTAAAAATAATACTTATATATAACTTTTATATAGTATATTTTATAGTCAGAATTAAAGCAGGCAAGTCCTATATCATCATTTTATAACTTGGAGTAAAGAATTCTGCTGATAGGAAATCTGAGGTGACCAAAGAAGCCAGTGGCAGAAGAAAGCCTAGAACCAATATATCCTGTCATAATTATCACCTTCATATATTAATAATTCTCCTTCATAATTCTCAGTTCTATGTTTTTCACACAAATCCAAAATTGCAATTTAAGTTTATTCTTCATTGAAGGGTCCTTTGCTCAATGCTTATTTGACTGATCACATAAAGCACAGTACAAAACTCTAAATCCATTTAAAATTTTCCACATCTGAAAAGATAGCAGTTTATTTAGCAGCCTAAATCAAATTAAATCCCTTTCTCATCTTAAGTTCAAGTACTGCACTGACTGATCTCTGTAATTTACATATTCCTCTAAAATATTTTATTAGGCTCATTAAAATAATAAGCCCTGATAAATTCAAAGTCAAACTGCAGATTGATCACTGATAACCTCCTTCTGGACTTCACAACTTAAAACTATTAAGGTGTCATAACTTAGAGGACATGCTCAGAGAACCTTAGATCCTCCAACAGTAAATGCCAGGGGAAGCTAAATTAGCAGCTGCTACTTTTTCATCTTCATGCTTAGCTGCTGTCAAAACAATCCCTACATAAAATGAGATTTTCCAGTCAGGTGGCCACCAGAAACTGTCAGTCTCACCGGCCCTCTAAAATCAGAATCTAGAGCATTCAATTAAGTCAGTATTTTGCAATGTTTTATAGCACTTAACTGTCTATATTATATTTGAGTTATCAGGAAAGTTTCTTTATACTACATTAATTGCTTATTCTAAAGTTGCAATTGCTGGTAAGTGATTGGAAATGCTGGAATGTGAAGTAAGGGGACACATTAACATTCATTTTACTCTCCATCAAGGAAGGGGAGTAGATAATATTTACATTTGTCAACATTGTTGAGACTGACAGAAAATCAGAAATTAAAAATAGCTAGAAAGTTTTTTTGTTATTAAAAAATTAAAAAAAAGATTAACAAAAAGTTATACAAAAGACTATGTATAGTCTGATTGCCACAAAGTAATCACTTTTTTAGTACTTCTTTCTTTCCAAACAAGGCAAGGTAAATTCTACTGTCTTTATTTATTTATTTATTTATTATGAATAACAGTTCAGAACAACAGAATGAAGAAGTAAACTGAAAGTAGTAGGTTCCTTTGGCTTCCATTAGCAAATAGTATAATGCCTTAATAACAGACATATTACACATACAAACAGAAATTTACAATTGCTTTAAATTACGGTGACCAACATGATGCTATAATTTGTTTTAAAATTCCTGAATGTTGGCTTACTTAACAAGAATAATCTAACAGGAATGTAATTAAATTTTATTTTATTTATACACACGGACTTAAAAAAGTAGAAGAAAGGAGCATAAATTCAATGAAACATATTAAAGTCTTTCATACTGAGGGCTAAATCATATATATCAATAGTAGCATATTTTATTTTGCTTATTTAATAAAATTTTAATATGTTCATCCGAATGGCTCACCATAAATTCTCTTCAAAGTCAGAAGAGATCCGTTCAATATAGTTACCAGAATCTAAAATGTATGTCACTAATACATGCAATTAAAATCCAGTGACTTCTGCTTTGATACTGCATGTTTGTCTTCACTGACTATGTGGACACCTACTCTACATAAAGTTACATGATGTTAGTCACTCAGAAAGTATCTGTAAAAGTTAGAATCATAGAATCATAGAATGCTTAAGGTTGGAAGGGACCTCAGAGGTCATCTAGTCCAACCCCCCTGCTCACACAGGGTCACCTAGAGCACATGGCACAGGGCTGCATCCAAATGAGTTTTAAAGATCTCCAAAGAAGGAGACTCCATAACCTCTCTGGGCAACCTGTTCCAGGGCCCTGTCACCCTCACTGTTAAGAATTTTTTTCTAAAGTTCCTGTGGCATTTCCAATGTTTCAGTTTGTGGCCAGTTCCTCTAGTCCTATCCACCACTGAAAAGAGGCCGGCCCCATCCTCCTCACTCCCTACCTTGAGGTATGACACACTGATCAGATTCCCCCTCAGCATTCTCTTCTTCAGGCTGAACAGGACCATCTCTCTCTGCCTTTCCTCATAGGGCAGATGTTCCAGGCCCCTAATCATCATCCCCCTGAAAAGGTTACTTTCAGATCATCAGAATCACGCTCGTTTAACTGTAAATCCTAGGTGATATGATGAGTCTCTCTATTGGTCATCTTTTTTTTTGTTATCTCCTAAGTAACTCTCCTTTTCGACCTTCCTTTCTAAAATAAATTTACTTTTTATGGGTAACTGTTAATATTCTTTTAATTTTTATTGTTCAGGTTGCTGTAGATTCAATCAAAAGGTAACTGCTTCCAAATCCTCTTTCACTTTTATGAATACATAAATAACAATAAGCATTAACCTGGTAACAATACAGTCTCATTTCTTCAAGGCATTGCTATGCTGAAAGGAGCTCCTTTTGACTGGAAATACCAAATAACACCAACTAAACAAACAGCTATAGAGAATCTCTATTAAGATTCAAGCCCTAAAGCTTTTGGATTAGATATGGCTTAGAGGGTAATAACCTAGGTTTTACCAAGAGTAAAAGGCTGTTACAGTCATTCATTCAAATTAGAATGAAGCTGTTATATCAAAAGCAACATAATTTGGACTAGCTTAGTTTTTGGATTAGACACATATCAGATTAGACACATATCAGTTAATCTTTTGATTAACTACATTTTTCTTCTTTTTTTTCCCCAGTGAGTTATATAATTTTGTTCAGACTCATTAGCTAAAATCAACCTGATGTAGAAAATTTTAGAATACATTATATATTATTTCTGTCAACTTCAAAATGGACATTATTTACTAATAATAATTAAACATGAAAAAAAAGACTCTTACAGGTCCTTTCCTTTCTCTTGGTTTAGCTTATTGTGGAGAGATTCTGCATTCATATGATGGTATTCTAGCAAATGAAAAATGTCCTGGCTCCTGCAGGGCTTTTTGTGTAACGCTGGAAATTTACTTCTTCTCATTCTTCCATTTAACATTTGAGACAACAAATTAAACAAAGCAGAGCTATATCACATGGGATTTTTGAAAGGACAAATACCTCTAGGATTTCAAGGTCTTCAATAATAGCAGGACATAATACAAAGGCTTAGGGTAATATAGAAGTTTTTTTGAGAAGTCTATTGACTTAATATTTACTGCAATTCATGTGTGCTTTGTGATATCCAAGGAGAATTTAATAAAATGGGTTTTTATGCTATTCCTCTACTCTTGATTACACTGCTCATCTCAGAAACACGGCTGTAATATTCTCTTCTGCAAGATCTGCTTGCACTCTAACAAATTATAGGCTTTATAAGAGAAAAATATAAATAATAACACTCATTTATATAGGAAAATGGGACCAAACAGCAGAACTTCACAATTCAGGAAGTACTCCAAACATTGCCAACAATGTTCGTTACACACTGACCTGTTTTCATAAAGACAAAGAATAATTTGTTTTCTTCCTCAGCTTGGTCTACACATT
Organism: Nothoprocta perdicaria; assembly: GCF_003342845.1. Lineage (NCBI taxonomy): Eukaryota > Metazoa > Chordata > Aves > Tinamiformes > Tinamidae > Nothoprocta > Nothoprocta perdicaria. The sequence goes on along the minus strand of NW_020455472.1, from coordinate 965,360 downwards.
GTAGCGAGAGCATAACACATGGAAGGGAAAGTGAACCCCTTCCAGATGAAGAGACAAATCTAAGAACATTTCCACATCTTGTGGAACAGTTAGGTGAAAATTATCACTACTAGAAGCTTGAATTTTCAATATAAACTGAAGAAGTTAACTTATGGACCTGCATCAGGAAGCAAATTCAAATTTCTCAAAATACTAGGGCACAAAAATGTGGGAGGCAAAATTTCTGACATACCTCTTCCTTCAGCATTTAATATGGAATGGCTAAAGTAGCGTTTTGTTGATATATCAGCAGGGATCCAAAAGACAGGAAGATCTTCCAAAAAAAAAATTTTTTTTTCATTGACATTTTGACATTTTATCTAACATTTATTCCTTGAATTTATTTCTACTATGTTTTTAGTTAATAGGGATATTTTCATTGAAGCAAAGAATCTGTTTCTTAATCTGCTGCTCCTGCTGTTTATTATATATGAAGTAGAAATTCTTTGTACTTCTGGGGAATTAACATTGGTTATGTGAAAATAACAACTAGGTCAGAAATGAGTAACTATCACTTTACTTGGGAAATCTGCAGCAGGAAGAGATGAACTCTTAGAAACAAAGGTTTTGTTCTCATACAAAAGGGTATAGCAATTAAAAAAGATAAGAACAACTGTGCATTTCAGATGGCGATTGTCAATATGTTTTGTAAACTTTAATAAGTGAGGTAACAACTATGTGAGTGAGGCTCATTAGAAAAAAACAACAGTTTAACGTGAGATCTGCCATTTTGAAAGGGATTCTAGTAACACCTATAAAACTGCAGTTTCTAGATGCAGAGCAGATACTATAGCAATAGTAATTCAAAACCTCTTGTATCAATTAACATCAAGATTTAACCATGATTTGAGAAAATCACCCATACAATTCAGTTACCACTTTTGAAAAAGATGCCTAATATGGCCAATCTGAGCACTCCAAATTTCATGCATTACGCTTCACAATAGAATCTATGGAACTGAGATAGGTACCTGCACTCTCAAGCATCCATAGCAGCCGGCACACTGAGCAAGCAAATACCTGAACAAGGAAAAGCTGAGGGAATAAATGTACCATAAATTCCAAACTAAGTACTTTAATTTATTTTAAACACCACGTCTAAAATTTGTTTCCCTTTGGATGGCAGATGTATCACCAACCCTATAATCAGACAAAGAACTGTGTCTAACCATCAGACATCAGAAAAGTACACTTTCCTAAAGTTTTATATGTTTCCCTACCCACAAATACATACATATTCAGGAGACTCAGGATCATGAAAAAACATTACTACTGAGACATGTAAGAGGATTTCCATATATAGCCTTGAGCACTAAGGTTGTAATTTCTTTTTCATCCTCTAAAAATGACATCAAAAATGCAACCTACATTTCTAAAGTGATCTGGGAGAATCTCCAGAGAGAAAAAAATAAAACCAAGAGAGAAAAGAGACAAAAAGTGGCCAGAGGAATAAGAGAGAAAGAATGAAATAGAAGTAGAGTCTAGCAGTGAGGACATGGATAAAATAAAATAAAATAAAATAAAATAAAATAAAATAAAATAAAATAAAATAAAATAAAATAAAATAAAGAAGGAAGAGAAATAAAAGCTTAGAATAAAAACAACAGTAAGAGATAAAGAAAAGGATTAAAATTCATTGCAGAGTACTTATAAAGATTCACAAATCCTTGTTTTAATACCAGTATTTGGCTTGTTTGCCAGCTGTTTACAACAGAAATCTTAAAGCTCCTGTATAATTCCTAGAATTTTCAAGTATTAATAGATTGTGTATTAAGTGTGTATATATTTATATATATATATTTTTGAAGCATCAGGATAAATCATTTCATTACCTCCCTGGTATAGTGTTCACCACACAATGCATAAAACCACAACCATATATTCTTTCAGATCTTCCTATATAATGACATTACACATCTCAGGCAACTTCATGGACACTGAAAGTATTAGATACTATCAATGTCTATATATCATCAATGTAAATCACTCTTACAAGCGGACAGAAAGATCATTCAAGAAGAACATAGGTAAGAATAAGTTAGCAGCAGCAGACAGCCAACTGAGAGCCTGAGCTGATATCTATCAATCTATGACTTGTTCACCAAGAGAAAAGGCAGGTGTTCTGAAGGCACATGCTTTAATGAGCACATGCAAGATATGCCAGTTGTCTGAGATTTTAAATTGATTATTGTAAATGCTAACATTTGTTTTTTATTTGTTTTGGTTTTGAAAAATAATTATTTTGTTTTAAGATGATGCTTATGTGTTACCTCTTAATTTTAGTCATCTGATCGGGAAAAAAAAAAAAAAAAGTGATCACCCAGGGTGCTAGTCGTAGTAGCTATCATGATGAGCAAACTTGAGAAAGTAAACTGGAGTTTCATTGGCATCCGAGAATCCCATGCCAAAGAGGAATGGAATCATGAGTGCAACTTTAATAGATAACTGCAAAAGAGTCTTAGAAAAAGCAGTTTGTACAGGCCTTTGTGACAAACCGCTGGTATCTTCCTCCTCCATCACTTCTTTTGTAGAAAATTTCTATTTTCAACAACGAAAGATTAACTAGTTCTGGCAGTCCTAGACTGATAATGCCTACTGCTGAACACCTATGAATTAGGACTTTCATTTAAATTATGCTTTACATATTATGTGACAGTGATATAAAAGTATATCCCATAGTACTTCAATGTTAGATTTTGAAGCACATCTAAAAAATCTAGAATAGACTGTGCTGAAGCTGATTTATACTTTATGTTCATCAAGATGATTTCTCAGACAGGATGTGCATGATGGCATATGAAAGAAATAAGTATGCTCAAAGAAAACATTAAAAGGTCTTTCGATTAAGACAAAAATATTAAAAGCTCTAGGATCCCTTATTTTCCAATTAATATAGTTCATTGTACTTTAGACTGCATAATAAAGCAATTCATTAGTTCTAACATCACTCTCTAACATCACCCTAATATCCCCTCTTGAGGATTGAGGCATGTAGAAGTCATCACCAACAACAGGGGAAAAGAAACAGATCCGGTCCTCATGTATGATTTTACTGGTGTCAGTGCCTCTATTTTCTTCCTTCACTGGTTGAAGATAAGTAGTGAGAACATTGCACTATAAAGTGCCCGTGGGGGGGGGGGAAAAAAAAAAAAAACATTCCTTGTAGTCTAGCTCTTTATCTTGCCAAAGGTCTCAAAATTTATTTGCAAAAGAAATAGCTTTCCTAGTAGTATGGCTGTCAGCTACAGCTTCTTCTACTTCTTGCAGTTTGATCAATCCTAGAACATCAATAGTAAACTCTATAATTGTATCTGTAGTAGAGATGTCTTGCTACTGGCTATCTAACAAATAGCTTTGCATGATATTCAGAGATTTTCTCCTGTTGATGATACTTTCAGATATTAATATTTAAAAGCTTGAAATTTAGAATCCTTTTTTTTTGAAGTAGAAAGAAAATAGTGTCATGAATAAATGCTCACTATTAGTATTTACTTTTCATTAGGAGTCCTACACAACATTCAGAGTCACCAATTCATAGTATCTCTCAGAATACAAATACCTGAAAGAAGAGAGAGAGCTGCAACAGAGAGCTAACAAGTAGAAAGAACAGAAATGATAGTGAAAAGAAATGTTACAAGGTTACAAAGGGAATGAAAATTCAAGGAATATTTGAATAGAAGGAAAATACGGGAGTTTATAATGACATGAGTGAATGCAAAAGTATCAATAAATGTGAACAGAAGAAGATAAAAACACTAATGAAGAGAAGACAAAATGAGAAGAATAAGAAATGAGAAGCATGTGGGTGAAATGATTCTGGAGGAATAAGAACTTAATGAACCTAGAAGAAAACAAACAAACAAACAAACAAATAAATAAAGTAAAAAAAAAAAAAAAAGAAAAAAAAAAGAAAAAACAGGAAAATAGCCAGAAGGTTGAAAAAGATAAAGCTACTTGAAGAAGTCAATGAGAATCCTTTAAAGCCATCTGGATATCTCTGTCATCCTACTCTTTTCCTTGGCATAGAGCTGCAAGACTTTGCCTCCAGAGCTTAGCTTGGTACTCTAATGTGTCATCTCCTCATCTTGAATCAGCGGGAACTGGGTTCTTCCTTACAGGGAGTCTGAAAGGGCAAAGTTATTCTTAATGTGTCCTATAAAGCAAGGAAAGAAGAAAAAAAAAACCCATAGATATGACACACTGCTTGATGGCAACAAGAGAAGTCAAACAGAAGGGAATTACTGTACAGAAAAAAAGACTATCAATTACACAAGTGTTGGATTGCTTAATGTAGGCATTTAGTGGTATACAGCTTGATGATAAACTGGAGGTGGATTTACCTAAACAAGCTGTCTCCATTCTTTGTTGCTATCTGCTTATATATGGTCCAGTCACTCTTATTACTTATTCTTTATAAATCTCCTTCATTCACTAGAACAGCAGTGACACTCTGTGGGAGGAAATTCCCCCCCGTGATAACATGTTCCTTCAGGTCTTGGTTCTTTAATGGGAAACTATTTAAATGGGTTCAGCATCATTGGTAATGTCCACAGTAGGTGCTGTATATGGCACTATGTTCCTTAGCTGGAAGTACGTAGAATTGCAATTTGGCCAAGTAAACAAAAAGAAGGACTCCGTTCACCTTGACTTTGCTATTATTGTAGTACTTCACTCATAAAACTAAATTTAATTCAAAGCAAACTGCCCTCAATTAGAGTAAATGGGGAGGGAAATGATGCCACTGTACAATGGAAAACCCATTACACTAAAAAAAAAAAAAAATGTAGATGACCTGCTTTGTACCACAATGTGGAATATCTGCCAAAGCTGCATAAAGAATTAGATTTTTTTAGTTATGCTCAATTTCTCAAAACAGAATGTGCAAGCTTTATATTAATGAAACTGGCAGAAATGCTTCAACTAGAAAGAAATATAGTTGCATCAGTTCCTTCTCTCCAAGATTAAAGAACTATGATTCCACATTGAGCCTATGACACTAAGCCTGCTATGATTATTCTAAAATCTTGCAATTACAAAAATCTCCATATCTGATTTATTGGTATGGTATGTTCTGATGTATATAACCTTTCTGTTCCTAAACAGTGGTTAAAAATATTTAAATTATTTAGCATTTTCTTGTTAACACTTCTGCCTGGCAAGTCTAGAAGAGAATTGATGGAATCACAACTTGACAGTCCCCTTAGCTACGGGAGTAGAGACACTTTCTATCATACTTTTCCCAACAGAATCAATTACCAATGACATTTTTTTTTCTTTAAGAAAAATATAAAAAGCCACTTCAACTGCCAGCCACATTGTAAGAGAAAAAAATAATCTAGATTATTGCTCTCCCCTGTCATCTTTCCTTTACTTTAAATGAAAGAGCCTATAATCCATCAGGAGAGGAAAGAACATAGTGTTTAGCACTAATAGGTGCTGATACTTTTATATGTCAAATATCCAAACCATCTTAATCTTTTACAATGCCAGTGACAACTGTGTGAATTCAAAGCATTGCAAGTAGTAAAAAGCATAAAAGGTTTAAAATACTATTTGCCTTGTTGGTAAAATACACAATTCCTCTGTTAATCGATTGTTTTGTTTTGTTCTGTTCTGTTCTGTTCTGTTTTGTTTTGCTTTGTTTTGTTTTCCATATGATGATTTCTCATCCAAGTCCTTATCCAAGCTCTCTAAACTACACTATGAAAGTATCCAGAGCAAGTCAGTACTTGGGCATATATTCTGGATGAAATTCTTGATTCACAATAACTAAAGTGAAAAATAGAGACGGATGCATCATATTTTTGTATAGGACCCTACTCCATGATATTCTACATTATAGAATATCATGTTAGAATTTTCTTTTACCAACACTGTACACTGTAATTATTTGATTCTGGTAAACTACTAGAAATATTTAATGAATCTTTGCCACTGTTTTTTCCGGTACTTTTGGAGAAATACACATATTCATGAAGTTAATATGTCAAAAATATTCAAATTATGAATTTGATAAGCATGTCAGTATTTTTTGATATCTTAAATTAAAAATATGAAATTATATTATTTCTTTCATAGATAAAGATAGATAAAGATAGTACAAATATATACACATACATACAAGGAAACACTGCAGAAAGAAAACAAAGCTGTCTGACAGCCAGGAACCTAATGAAAAACTGTAGAAAAAAAAATATACTCCATGTATTAAGATGATCAGAAAGTTTTTTTCATACAAATATTCATGGAAATATATGTCATAGCAGTTCCAAACAAATTACAAATTTAGGCCTAGCTGATATTTTCCATTTTTAAAATTATGCATCAAAACATATTAGGACATGTGAGGACATATAGACATGTGAGAACAATTTTTATGGATAAGACTAAGGGTCAGTTTGGTAGTTTTTTTTCTCACTCTTCCCAGAAAGAGATAAGTATGAAGTATATGAACATAAGGAAAACATACCATACCACTTCTCTCAGTATATCCTTCTAGCTTTCAGTTTTCTGTGTTATTAAACTAAGTACACTGTCAATGTCTACTAGATACCTGCTTTTTTCATGTACCATTAAACCTGCATGTAAAAATCAGTGTAAAAATAATATGTGGTAATTCTGTGATAATACTAAACATTACTGATATTCTGTAAGAAGTCTGATCAAGAGATCCAAATCCTTTTCTAGATAATTTTCTACATCTGGTAGATTTCTTCAATGCATATGTATAGACTGGATTTTCGTCTTTCTGTGTTTGCTTATTGTCCCGATCTACTGTCAGGAGAGATTTCAATACAATCCAAAGAGTGAGGATTAAGACTCAAACACCATATGACCTTGTAAGATCTATTTTCATAACAAGGAGTAATCACGATAGGACAGAGTATGTGGTATGTGTTGTTCATGCTGTGTGCTCTGGTGCTCATGGTGGTTTCCTTTTCACCCAACTCACTTGTAAGTGCAACTTGGTAGGCCCTGCTGAGAATGTCATGGTTTGGGTGTCAAGCTGACAATGTCATTCATTGTTTGGGTCTTGAGTGGACATGGTGTTCTTATCGGGGCAGGATGCCAAGGTTAGGAAGTCATAATGGTGCAGCAACAATGCTGAGACACAGTTCAAAACAGTCTCTTACAATTAGTCATGAAAATACATTATTTTCTTAGACTAAACCTATTAAAAAAATAAATTAGCACCACTGTTTTAGGGAAATATCACTTCAAAGAAATGCACCAAATTCATTAAAAAAAAAAAAAAAAAAGGAAAAAAGGAAAAAGAAATAGAGCAAAAACCTGTTTATGGACATTTTTTTCCTGTAAAAAACAATATCCCTGATAGAGATCTTTGAAAGAGTAGGCTCCTGGGGCCTTCTGAATCAGAAAGATGACTGGATTTAATTCTATAAAGTCAACACTTCGGAATCAGAGGGGACATACTAAAGAGCACATCAGAGCACATCATTTTCTCACACTCTCTTTGAACAGTTTCCTTCCGATCTTTAAGTCTGGCCACGCTGGTTTCAAGGATAGGCACAAACTTCTTGATTATACCTTCCCACATACACATCCTTTTACTTGCTAATATCTCATATTATGCACTCATTGCTTGTATTTTCCCCTGTTTTTTAGTGTAGTGATATCTTAGCTAGGTTGTGCGAAGAGCCTGGTGATATAAATCTAATAGGAAAGTTAATTGACATTTTTTTTTTTTTTTTTTTTTTGTCAGTTAGAGGAATCTCCATCAATACTTTTAAGATATGTTTTTTTCTTTTGCATTTATTCGTCATGTTTTCCAAACTTTTATATGATATTCATACCACATCTGGCATAGCTCTTTGCCTTTACAATATTTTTTTTAAAGTTAGCACTTACTTTAAGCCTCTGCTCTTCCTAAGATTTTTCCAAAATACTAGCATTGAAATATGTGACAAGGATACCATTACTCTTCTAATTACCCAGAAAGTAGCAACTTAGATATCAAGACCAGAAGAAAAATGGTTTTCTTGTATGACAACATAGTTTTCTTATGGGTATCCATTTTACTGATGGAATCATTTATTTCAAATGTTTTGCCCATGCCAATGTTCTTGCAACTTTTACAGTCGGGCTATGTAATTTATTTTACTATCAGGATAAATCATCCTTTTTTAAGTTGCACTACAATGACTTAGAAGATTGATATTATGTATAGAGTGTATTAACATATTGAGTTGGTGATTTTTTTTTTCAGAAGAAAATGAATCAAGTTTTTTGCCTTGTACTACACTAAGATCATCCTTCTTATAACTTGCTCTTAATGATGAATTTTTCTAGTACCTACTGCACACAAATAGCTTTTGAAAAGGTCTTCATGATCTTCCTCAGACTTAGAATATCTTTATGCCCTAGCATATTGTCTAGATTGCCTGTATTCAAGATATTGCAGATAGCGAAGTTTTAGATGATTCGATTCAATTTATTTTTCCTCAGAGACTGGAAAACAATAAGGGACAAAAAAATGAAATAGGATATGCCTAACAAATAGTCCCCAGAGGATATAATGAATTGTTCAGTTGATACTGGTAAAAAGTCTATCTTCTCTATAGTTATGACTACATCCAAAAAATGATGAGTGTTATTTTTGATAAAATGTATGCCCATGGCTTTTACTCTCCTTGAATATCAATCTAAGTATCAACAGTATCAGGAATAAGTAAGCACTGATATAACATAATGCATCAGTATTGCAACCTTTTCCCCCTATTTTCTTTCTCAAAAGCAAATAGTTACAATACCTTGAAAAATGAGATTTTTCAGTTATCTTTAATGGAGCCAAGATTTCACAGTTCTCATATGTGTATTCATTAAACAGGTAAGTAGAACAAAACCACAGATATTGGATGTAGATGGAAAAAAAGGTTTAAAGGAAAATAGTCATGAATTACCAGTCACAAAGGCTGCAAAAGGACATTATCAAATATACTTATGAAAAATTAGATTTTGCTTTTTTATTTTTAACCTTAAGTAAAAAATAAATAATAAGAAAATTTAATAGCAAAAAGAGAGAATTTGGGATCAATCATTCACTAAAAATATTCAAGTGTCCATCTGTCACAGAATCAGTGCAAGCAATGGATTACATAAACCAATTTGCCAGTAAAATCATATTCAAAACATATTGACTGAAATACACTGAAATGACTTTTACTTCTATTAATAGATCATCTCCTCAACATCATATTCAAATTAGAAATGTTAGCCATCTCATCATAATTTGAAATTATTGTTCATATATAAACATTCAACATGCATTTCTCAGAAGCACAGATATTTAAGTCATCTTTTGAGTAACATATCTAGGAAGGGATAAAAGTCTCCCTAGACTTTGGGAACATTGGCCTTCAGACTTTGTATTATGGATAACAAGTGTTTGCTGATTCTACCACATATCACATGGGAACTCATATTTTTCATAACACAAAATGATACTTTATCATTGGCATATTATGGCATATTATCAAAATGTCAAACTTTAAATCTTAGAGTATATTTGAGTGTCCAGTAGAAGAACAGCTAGTTCCCTGGTAACATCTGGAACTAGAGCTTGCCAGTGTAATGTAATGCGAACAAGGAAGACATTGTCAGGCCTGAGAATTATTTTCTATTTACAGCAATATTTTATTTCTGCTCATAATACTAAAATACTTAAAATACTATTTTGAAATGCAGACTTACGAACTTCGTAAAAAATCCAAAATCTATCAAAATTCCTCAAACTCATCTTGCTCTGTTATGATTGTCTCAGCATAGTCTTGCCTTTTTGTTTTGTTTAAATTTTGCAAACAAAATAAAGTGCTAATTTAGCTAAGAGCAAAATATTTACAATGCAAACAAATGCCTTGCCAACATGTGCAATCATCTAGAGAATTACATGCCATTTGCTTAAGAAGCCTACCTCCCTGAGCAGAAAGATCTCACAGACAACCCAGAACCCATGCAGGCAAATCTTACATGGATATGCAGACTAATACGAGACTATGAGAAACACTTTTATGGCAAATGAAAACGACAAAAAATACAAAAGTTAATTTACTGAAAGGTAGTGTGTTAAAATAAAGAGATACCATTGTCTTCTTATTTCTCTTTGAAATAAAAATCTTTTTACCTTAGACTATTTTTTGAGGATTTTAATTTTGCCAAGGAACCATAAGATTTAATACTATTACTTAGTTCTGCATTAGTGATTTGGGCAGTCAGAAATAGGTTCAGTGTTTCAGTTTGGACTTGCAAGAGTGCAATTTAGCATGACAGACCTGGGTCAGTAACCTGCCAACAGTCAAGAGTTTCAGAACATTCTCTATAAAGATCAACAAGCTGAGCAAAAAGTTCCTTATACTGATAACTTACATATACTGAGGAATAGTTTCTTTTGAATTCTATCATATTCAGGACTAAGGTGCTTTCTTTCTTGGGCTCAGGGAATGATCTTCTTCAGTTTAATGGCTTATAACCTTGTGCTACAACGGTCTTATTGAACTATGTGGCCATGGCAAAGTTGGGATACCAGATCTTCTGAAACATCTCAAAATCCATTTCAAAATACTTCTACTGTTTAGTCAGTGTTCATCTAATGTGAAATGTTGTGGAGTGACTGGCTCAGAAGAGACTAAGGCCTCTTCAGACAATTAATAACTTCTGCTTTAGCATCATTTCAAATATATTCCAGATAGTCTTCATAAAGTAAGTTATGTTATGGCTAAACAATGGATATAAGAGCAGAAAAACAACTGGAAAAGTTATTACAAACAGTGATATATTATGTTGTATTCTTCATTTTTCATATTAAAAAGCCATTTGAAATGTCCAGTTAGAAAATTTTGAGGAAAATTTAGATGATATGTTAAATTGTTAGATGTAAATGTTTTGACTATTACAATTTCTGAGAAACTCTTCGGTGTCATCCTTAGCATGTATTTAAAAAGAAAAATTCAGATTATTCATATCTTTCTGGAATTTCAAATGGATTCCTCTGCATTTTCTTCAAAATCATCTATGTAAAATTGTGAATTGCTTTTAGCTTGTTTTTCTGTGACTTACAAAGAGGTTGTAAACCTGAAAAATAGTTTAGTCTTTTATTTCCTTTATGTGCACCAAAAAAAAAAAAAAAAAAAGAGTTTCTCCAACTAGCTAGGATTGTATGTCATGAAATTACAAAAAAAAAAAAAAAAAAAAAGTAAAAAAATGAACTGAATGAGTGCTTAAACAACTGAATAAGTGTTTAATCTCAATTTAAAATACTTCTTTTATGAGTTCTTCATTTTTATGACTCTTTTTAAATTTCTGTGTTTATTGTTATAGTTTCAAAAAGACCCAGAATATATTTTGTCTTCATAAATTTAGACTTGTTTATTTATAACAGACAATAGAATAGATTCAGAGCATGAGTGGGCTATTGGATTTTTGAATGAGATTTCATAAGATAAGGGACCCACTAAACAAAAGAGGCCAGGACTATTGTTATAAAATGAAAGCAAAGAACACAAATGTAGAAGATTCTATTTGCATCAAATTGATTTCTTGTGGAACAGAGATTTTTTGAAAGTGGTGTCGTGTGGTAAAAAACTAAGCATATCTTCATTACCACAGATTTACTTTTTTTTTATAGTCTATAAATAACACTGCCCTGCCTTTCTCTTCATATTTGTGTTTTTCTCTCCTAGTCAGTCACGATCCATTACTAATATTGCACTTTTTAGTCTGAAGTTCTTAAGTATTTAGTCTAAATAAAAAGCTTTAGCAACTTTATTGGCATGGAATGGAATATAATGGTTCTATAATGGTATAGAACCATTTGTAAAAGCTGAGTTGCCTTCTTCATGCCCCTTTCCTTCTGAGGAAAAGACATCAAAGCTAAGCTTTAGAGATGAAACTTCATGTTTTTTTCCACCTCTGTCCACCTCTCTACATCAGCTGTGAGAACCTTAAGGGTGTTTAATATTGCAGTAGAAAGTCTAAATCCAAAGAATATGCGCTTGGATCCACTATAGTGGACTGCATTTCTTGGATTATGTGCGGCTTCGGATTTACTACACCTACTAGAAAAGGAATCCTTGGAAAGACACTGACCAATTTACAAAGACTTTAATAAGAGCTAATTATTATATGTCACTAATATCCTTTATAAATATGTTGGAAGAGGAAGAATCGAAGATGAGAGAGAAGACTTTGATAATCTTTTCTGGTAAGATTAGAAGGGAAACCTCAAACCTCAGGGTTTTGATTAAAAACTTGTTTCACTTCCGTTATATCAAAAATTAATATTACTATCGCTAATGTCTCTAAAATTATCACTCCTCAGTTTTTATAGAAGAACAAAGAATCAAAAATACAGCAGGATTTATCAACAGCCTTTTACATCTCAGATCTTCTGTCCACCTAATACCTGTTCTTCTGTATGCACTGGCTGAGGTTTTCTGTGCGCTGGCTGAGATTTTCTAAAGAACTTGTCACGCTTGCCTTCTGGACAGGAAGTATTCTGAAAGCATTAGAAAGGTCAAAGAGATATCCCTTCCAGTATAACCCTGATATTTCCCTGTCACAAAATCTCTCTATCCACTTGTCATCCAGGTGTAAATTAAGAAAAAAAAAAAATAGTTTAGCTCAAGAATCTGTTACGTCAGACAAGACTTGCAGCCTAAAACTCTGGAAAAAATATTCTTTTAACCATTTATATTTAATTTATGAACAGAGCACATCCCAGAAGAGTTATGAATTCATCCCTGAACATTTACTTTTGAAAATAACTATTGAGATTCCAGACACAAGTAGTTCCAAAATATGTACACATTCACTCACACCCAAAAATGTTTTGCTCAACATCTATTTCAGGTAGTAATCAGTCTTATGCAACATCAGTAAATTAATATTATACAAAATTAACTGAATTATACAATATCAGATTTGACATTAGAAACTACATCAATCTCTAAAATAATTTCCATGCCTGAACCTCAGAAAGGAAGTAACATTTCTGAATGGTACTTCAGCTGTGTTCCTTTGTATTTTATTAATAAAGAGAGATCTTATTAGTTGGAGATTCAATATGGTATAAACAAGTTGCTGAACTCAATATACCATATGCTATAGCTGCTGATTATGTTCTTGTTGACATTTTCTTCATGTGGGAATATTATCCTCTCAAATTCATTATGCTTCTGTTCACATGTACGGTGTTAATTGGCATGTGACACTTTAAAAATCTGTTCCCAGGCAATATTCATAAATAGTTCTCTTTCATATGGGCAAGTGTATCCAGTGGGTCTGACATTTAAATACTGTAACAGTACACTTCCTTCTTCGTCAATCTTATTTTTTTAAAATCAGGTATTTTGAGTTTGCTTCATTTATTCTTAAAATGTGATTGCTTATAGTTTATTGAGATATATCATACTAAATGTTTTATTATGAAAAAAATTATTTTGTTTATATAACAATTATATTGGGTACCTGACAATTAGTATATGCAAAATAACCAGGATAATCCTGTACACCTTACATCACCTTAAAGTTATCAACTAAAATCACAAAGCAGTAAAAGACAGGATAGGGATTGTAGAGGAATCTACAGTATTCCATAGAACCTGTGCGATTTCATATATTTCAAAAATGACATCTCAATTACAGTGCTGCAAGTGAAGACTGCAGAAAATGAGTAGGATATATCTGAAGATCCTAGGATGAAAACAGTAATAGCTTTGTCATCAGCAAAGACAGTAAGAGCTTTGTCATCAGCTCCCTCTAGAGAAGGATTGAGTGAAGAGTTTGAGATGAATCATATCTAAATATGGCATCAAACCAAGACTTCCTAGTTGGATCATAATCATGCTAGCATGCTTATGTAGTTAACAGGCGTTAACAGACATCTCTGAGGATGGTTAAATCATTTTGGATGATTCTCTCTCTCAAACAGGTTGAATGACTTTGTTAGACAAAACCATGTTTCCTCATTAACTATTCTGTAAGCCAAACTCCACTCAATTCTTTCAATGCCTAACATTAAGGCATGAGACCCAATACTTGATATATTATGGCTGTCTTCATTTTTGTCGTCGATAACTGTAACATTTAGGTATTTTTGAGTGTTTTCCTCAGTCTAAAAGAGAAGAATAACAATACGCTGGCACTGCCTTACCCACATCTCTTATTAGCTTTATTCACATATCTGCTTTTTGGTTACTATTTCTTTGTTGTTAACATGACATTTTCCATTTGACATTGCTGGGCAAGCTGATATTTGGTTTCTTTTCCTTGTTCTCTGTAAGTAACAACTGTTTCTGCATCTTATGCTCAAAAACATTTTTGATTACTTTTTACGTTGTATGAATAAATACAGCTCAAACAGACAAATCACTACTATATGGTTGGCAAATACAAAATACTGCTGTTAGAAACTAATATCTTGGTTCCATCTCTAAAATGTATATAGAAATTGTATGTGTAAATGTAGAAATGTATGTGTAAATTTGTAGAAATATAAACTAATCAGACTTCAGGAAACTCTAAGTGCTATTTACATCTGCAATAGACAGGCCAGATTCGCCATTCTTATGCAGAAGAATAAATATTTCCAAAGAAACTGATCACAAACTCTTTGCCTCTATCTTCTTTGCAGCTGATTAATAACATTTGGCTTGCAATGTCCACAGGCTTTATACAAATCATTTTGATATTTGGACATCTGGAAAACCTTGTACAGTGTTAATGGTGTGCTTCAAGCTGCATAATTTCATTCTGCAACAGCACAAATTGTCCTGCAGAAGGCCACTGCTAGACATAAGAAAGGACAATACATAGCACTCAGTGATGCACAACTACAGCAACAGATTGCAACAAATCATGGAAGAGAAATAGCATTGGGAATCTACTGCTATTTTTATATGCATCTATTACCATTCAAGTGACACATAGATTTTGTAAGATTTATCTCATTTTTTTTTCCTTTAATCTAGTACCTTGACAGAGATGAGGCTGCTGCAGCTTCATGTCTCAATGTCCAGACAGTAGTAAAGTTGCGTGTGCATTGCCAATATGCACACACATACACAACAAATACATGGCTTGACACATAGGTTAGCGCAAAGAGAAAGCAGCATCCTGACGCAAACAACATCAATACCCCGGCCTTGTTTTCTCTGATTGTTCAGGATGAATGTCCTTCAGTGGAAAATGTACATATACATATACACAATATTCTAGTAGCTGGCCTTAGACACTCAGTTTATCCAGTAGCTGACCCCTGGATCCAGCGCTCTTCAACACTAAATGTTGACCTCTAGATCTTATTGTCTCCCCAGTAAGTGACTGGGAAATCCTGGCCCCTCCAATAGACAAATTAAGTCTTCTGGTCTCTGTAGTATCCAGTCCAGACTCATAACTTTGATATCACTCCCAAAGTATCCTACTCACTGGTGACTTCAGCTTGACATTCATTGGTGATCACATACCAACTTACTTGGCAATCTACTATATATGCATTCTGATTTCTCCAGTTCTTGTACCACAAACACCCATATCCTGTTGCTCCTTTACCCACTTTTGTTGCTGACACTTAAATCTCCAAATATAAACATGCACACAGAATAGAAAACCCCTCACTTCGGAAACTGGTTATAAAAAAAAATCTTCACGCCTTTCCTCACGTTTGAGTTCTCTTGAATATCCCATAAGAAGTCTCCCAAATCCTGTTCCCTTGCATCTCATATTAAGTCCCATACTCCAAAGCAATCACCCCCTGGTCTATAAGGTGACCACAGAATGGTTCCCATAGGCTCATTCTAAAAAAGTTTTCCCCAGTCTCCTAAGGGCTAATACTCGTCTAGGACAACCTGAGGGCTCATGTCTCTGCATGGGATATTGAGACTTCCTCACCCATTATGATGCCTCAGATCCCCTTACTGTCCCTGGAGACCAGCCTTTTATCACATAATCTATTACCTACCACTGTATGGATACCTACTCAAAATCAATTTTAGAAGGCCAAAGCATGACTTCATAAAGACAATCAAGAGAAGCAGTCCTATACTTTAGATCAACATTTGTAATAATCCTTGAAACTACACTGTAAGAGGATTATTCCATTGCGGATCCATTTCAGAAAAGGAGACACATTTACCTTTTATTTGTTTGCATAACATATATCAGGAACATTAATTTCTTGCAAATTCCACAAATCCTACACAAGACTAAACAAATAATTAGTAAACTAGAACAACAAACAACATCTTCAATAAAATCTACTTTTTTTTTTTTTTTTTCCCGTGGTCAGATGCAGTCGAGTAACCAAACATTTGGGTCGACTTCAGACCTAATAGCTGAAGCTGTGATTGTATTACATTATCTGTCACAAATATTAAAACAAATGTGGTAATCAGGAGTAACTTGTAAATAATGAAGCATTTTTTACTTTCTACTTCTTGGAAACTCAAGTTTTTTAGTCTACAGAAATGCAAATATAAGTAGTTCTAACAGTCTTTAAGTACAGCTACCATTCCTACAGTTAATTCACTTTTCTATTTCGTGTTGCTTGTATTATACATTTTTAAACTAATGTATGTTTTCCATATGTCTCTCATGCTTTATAACAACAGAGCTGCAACTGAATCTCTAAATTGCCTTTCATTGGAAGTTAATGTTGCAGGGTCACCATGAGAAATTTGAACGCTTCAACAGTAAAATAAAATTACTCAACAGTAAAATAAAACTATGCAAATTGGTAGTTTTCTCACTCTATATAAAGGATGCTATACGCAAATTCTATTTGGTGCAACAATATAACCTGAACAAGTAATGTATAGTTATAAAACAACTTTTTGTTGTTGTTGTTGATAAATTGAAATAAGGATTGCAAGTGTATTATGAGAATTTCAAGAATCAGATAAAAATGCAGGATATGTTATCAGAACTGGCATTCAATATATTTATATGAAATTCCTGCGTCCTAATAAAGGAATCTTTAATGAGATGACAGGATTTCTACTAATACAAAATAATTCAATATAGTAAAAAAAATCATAATTAGCAGATACAGAAGGATCTCTGTGTGATGAGTAGTAAATTGGCAGAGAAAATGCAATATCAAAAACTGCAGTGATTTGTATGTGAAAAAAACCAGTATGTTTACAAAACAATACACTTCAAATTACCTACTACTTTTTCAAAAAAAAAAAAAAGTCATAAAATTAATGGGGATGTTTAACTGAAAATATTATCTCAATGGTTGAGGGCAGTGAAAAAGGAAAAAAAAAAAGGAAAGAGCAAATAAATAATGAAAAAAAATCATCATTCTGTTATTCCTTGGTCCATCCACATCTGTAATAGTGTGAGTGGTGTTGATTTTGCGTTTAAAATGGATATCATGAAACTGGAATTATGTGTAAGCAGACTGTGAAGGGCATTAAATAATGACAGACTTAAATGAACCAGAAGGTATGCTGTACATAACTATGAAAAAAAAGCAATGTGAAGAAGAATCTTGTGGTTATCTGAAATATACATGAGTTCAAAAAGTATCAGACACATTCAAGATATAAAAGTCTGTTGAGGGCTGTTATATATAAGATTCAGATGCCTCTGATTCAGAAAAAAAAAAAAAAAAAACCAAAAAACCTGAGCTTTAAAATAACAATAATATTTTGTTTGGACTGCAACTGGTACACAGACTTAACAAGACTTAACAAGATATTGGTAACAACAATGATGAGTATGATTTAAGAGACAGGTAACTGTGAACTATCATATTAGAAATAATTGTCAAAGTAGGAAAGAAAATATGAAAAAAAAACATATCTTCACAGAAATTAGTTAAAATCTAAGTCATTTTTTAATAAAGGATTCAGGGATCTTGACAAAGTTAGAATGTAAATGTGCTATGCTGTAGAAAACTGTGAAAGATCTCCATCAAACACTTCAGCATACAAAATTTGTGTTTCACTGTCTAGGAACAATATCTACCATCATGTAGTAAAGAGGTTTCCTGAGAAAAAGCTACTTTTCAGTTAAGAAGCAGTTGGAAGTTTTGGGGTGAGATTTAAATTTTGATCAGGTTCCTTACATACAGTATTTACTTTGTTCCATAATAGTTATAAGGTTAAGTCTTGGGAGTATAGATCAAGAACAGATAAGAATTAGAGGTAGGATGCAGAAATAAATAACTGATTTATAAACAAGTCAGGCAGAGATATCAGTGAAAAAAAAAAAAAAAAAAAGTCTACCCATACTCAGATAATTTCTTGTGCTACTCAGTGGAATTAATTTTCTTTATCAAAAGAAAATATAAATGAAGGAGGAAGTTAAGAAAGGATTTATTTACCTTACATTAAAAAATCATTTCAAAACTGATATTTTTTAATTCTATTAGATGTATATTAATAGATATTGTTAATAAGAGCTGTGTTATTTAGTAAAATGGAACTACTAGCCAAATATTAAGGAATAACACATATTAAATGTGCATTTAGTAATTATTAAATATTAATCCTGCACTTGGTAAGCATTCAGTTGCAAACTAGTAAAGAAAAAGGATTAAATTCTGTCATATTAATAGTTGTTTGCTGTTGAGAGTAAATAAATTGTTTTGCTTCGTATTTTCTCTATTTTAGGCTTGGAAATGTACAAATTATCACTATTGGTTCAAACCTGACCCTCACAAAACAAGACAAATTAAGATGAACATATTTTCCAACTTCCAGGTAGCCTCATATAATCATTAATAAAAACAATCTTCATGTTTTTATCTCCCTGGATAAAATATGATGTTATGATGAAAGCTAATCAGGAGATTATTAATACTTTTTTAAATGCTGGTACATAGTAAGGACACAATAAAAGTGAAAATTCTTTGTAAAAGGGAATTTTAAATATTATTCCTGACTCAAAACCTTTACTTATCTCAAAGTTCAAAAAGGAATATGGGTATTGACTTCTAATTAATAAAAAAGGTAGATTTTTAAATACATTAAAAGGAAAATCAATGAGTAGAATGTAATATTTTGCTTTTTAAAATGTCTAACACTGCACTTCCAGTAAAAAATTCACTTTAAATTTTTCAGCTTTTCCTGATAAATCTATTGACACTTCTTGTAGTATTTCTGAACAGTTTGGTTAAAATATCTAAAGCCAGACAGAGTTATGCCTTTCCTTGTCAGGGTATTCCTAGGTTGCAATTATTCAGCCTTGGGGGACTTTTTCAGGAAATTAATCTATTTGTGTAAGTTAAAAAGGCAACCTGGAGAAAATTCTATTTTAATTGGTTGGAAGCTCAAAGGGAGCTGTGGTGGAAATGCATTTATGTTGCCTGCACCTCTCCCAGAACTCACAATCTCTTCAGTACAAAAGATTAACCTCTAAATAATGCTAGACATGTCTCCCATATCATCTAAGCTGCATATAGAAGAATTTCAAGAATCTCTAATTTTTTGAGGCTGATCCATCATTTTAGGGTATATTTGCTTAATGGTGTTCCTCAAAATATTGCCTTCATGGTGTTACATAATCAGAAACCTGTTCAGTTAAGAACAGATGCTTTCTGCCATATCCCACAACCTTCATGCAGAGAAAATAATCACAGAAATAGGTATGGCCCATTCAAGCATCAACATACAGGTGGATTTAAGCATCTGGCTAAAATATGTACTCTGGCAATCAGAAAACAGAATGCACAATAGAGTACAACTGCCCAAAGTGTTAATGCTGCTAACATGTACTAATAATATCACTGCCCTAAGAAAAAAATCAACAACTCCTTTAGAGAAACACGAGCTGAACTCAAACCATTGTCAATTTGCAAAATTCTTTCCTAAGGTTGGGATTTTCTTTTCTCAACAGTGTAAGAGTATTATTTGTGAGAAAAAGCAAATTTCAATGTGATGTACCATCCATATGCAAAGCTCTTCATCAAAATTGTATGAGATATTTATGGTTTTAGGAGTTCTGCTAACTCTAAACATAGTGACAATCCTTGTAACTTGTTTGACTCTCATAAAACTTGACTTTGAGTTATGTTGAAAACAAGCAACATTAGATTTAATTGCAACTGGAGAAGTATAAGACAATTATTTTCCTCTTAAAAAAAAACAACAAACAACTCCTCCTAAAATGCAGAAAATTACTATAGTCGTTATGGGCCACTTAAATAGATTAAGTGACTGTATATGGTTTGGAGGTGAAATCTTAGCTTTGCTTAAGTCAGTGAAATTCCTCCTAAATTTAACGTGGGAGGTGGAGGGGTAGTGGGGAGCAGGGGAAGGAGAAAGGAGCTCAGCTTTTATGTCTGATGTTAATCTAACAAAATAAGTGCACTGAAAATAAGGCTGTGTGTTTTAAGGTGTATTTTGAAGATTATTATTGCTGCAAAAACTATTTCATGTTTCTTAATCTTTCAGAATTATGTAGTTAATCTGTAGACCAGGTATTTCTATGTATATTATTTAGATCATAATCTTACTACAATTCCAAAAACTTATTCTTAGTCAATAATATTAAACATGCATGAGGGTTATGTCATAGTTAAAATTCAAAAAGAAGTCCAACTATTTAATATTTACTTGCAGATGTTCACACTAAGAATTTTTGCTCCTAGAGGCAGAAAGCTTATCTACTGACTCATGTTCTGCTCTAAAATGTAGTCTTTTAATAACATATTTAGAGTTATAGTGCTGACAGACACAATGTACAAATAATTACTTAGTAGAAGAGTGTTGTAATTTGAAGGCAGTGTGTGTTTGTAAATTGTTCCATACCTCCTACCTCAATGTGCCATCCAAACATTTCTCATCTCAGTGAGGTTGCAGTATGAAATATGTAATTTGACAGGAGCAGAAATGAGTTTTTCTGATGCCTTCTTCTAAATTTACCTAATTGTAAGATTTTTTTTCTGCAAGTTCAGAAGTTCTCCTATTTCTAATTCAATTCAATCTTTAAAATCTGTTCAAAATTCTTGTTTCTTAGACCTTTTTCCTATACACATTTAATGAAATGAATGCTAACATTCAGTGACTTATGGCAACCTACTCTGTATATTTGACTGCTATGTTTATGGCAAAGATATTTAATTTGGTATACACCTCAGTTTATTTTCATGCATACGAATTTACTGAAATCTGAGGAGTATTTGTAACATACTTTCATGTTAATAATTGTACTGATTTTATTATGTTTCCAAACAGAATTTTGGGGTGCAGTATGATTCAAGGATTGGTGTTTTTCACTCAAAGGTTTATTAACATGTCCAAAATGTATAACTATCATTGTCCATATTTGTAAATGAGTATAATTATCAGGAGAAATTTTCAGGCATAGACAAACCAGCTGGCTGCCAAGATGGGTTGTTATCATTGGTGTTGATATCAGTTACAATTTGCATGTGCAATCACTCAGGACCTAATTCAACAAGCTCCTTCAGCAGGTGCCTAATTTTAGATAAGTGAATAGTCTTCATCTGGATAACTCAAGTACTTATATATATAGGCACCTGCTGAAGAGTCTTGCTGAACTGGAACCGAAAGTATAACTACTCTGGCAGAGGAAGAATATGTGAAGCTAGAGAAATGTTTACAGTAATAGAAAATAGCTTACTTTTAATTCTATTACCCTTCAAATGGGTCAGGAGGAAGAAGGTAAGACTCAAACTACAGTCTAAGTGTTAAATCTCAACATAATTCCCTGGGATCCTTTTATTTGCTAAGTCCAGCTCAATAAATACATGAGTGAAAAGACTTCCTCTACTACCAGAAAGGGTAACCAAGCACATTTTTGCAAATGACAGGTCAAATGATCCTTGAAATCTAATGGAATACATTGTTCCTCAATGTTTTTCCAAGCTCCAAAATAAGGATTCCTTTTCCTTTGTTTGCATGCCAATATTAAGTTTTAATTCAGTTACAGCAGATGCACACGTGATATCAGGTGTGCATCCCATATCCTATCCTGAAATAAAGTTTCCTCCTAACACCCAAGCAGCATCTGATACTACAAAACTGATTTTCATTTATTCAAAATAAATGAAGTTGTGACAGAGTATAAAATGCAAACCTGCAACAGCAACTGCAATGGTGGTTTCCTAGGTAAATTAATGTCAAAATCATCAATCTATATATGGACATAGGAGGATGCAACCTACTTCACCTAGTGCATTGAATAAGTTTGTTGAAATTCTGTGTATTAAACTAAATCACCACACACACTTAAATAATCTTACAGGAACAAGCAGTAAAGATCAGAAAATATGTGAATTTTAGTTACCCATAGGAGACCATCTTTGAAAGAATAGCTTATATTTGACTTCTCAGTGCTGATCCTGAAGGGAGATCAATGGAACAAAAAGAAGGGCCTAGGAAGTAAAATCAGTGGAGTGCAGTTGCTCCTGCTTGAGTAGGGAGGTTTGACTAGATGATCCCTATGGGTCCCTTCAAAACTTTTCCACTCTGTGATTCTGTGATTCTGTGCTAGGGAGAAAAATATCTACTCAGTAGAAAGGCATGATTTATAACTTTAAGGCTTTCACTTCGCGCTTTGTTTTTTTCAAGACAGATGATTTCTCTTCTTTGTCATACAGGGAACTAATAGTTTTGTCATTTTGCCCATCAAAAAACTACTGGTTCTGTATATACTGCTTAACTTTTGTTTCTCATTGTCTAACTGATTAACACAATCACAATCAAGTCAGAGCAGTTTTTCTTGATGTATTGCTAGTTAGTAAGATTGCTGGTTCTATTTAAGACTTGAATAAAGGTTATTTTCCTGAAAACTTGTTTCCAGTTCTTTCAGTTTGTCTAATACAAATATTAGCTCTCCCCAAATCTGCCTGAAAACATAAAAATAGTGAGATATTTTAACTTAGGTATTTTGACTTGAACTCTCATAACAAACAAAAGCAGTAAAGTTGTCAGTTCTTTGAAACGTATGCCCAGGGCAATCCTCTTCTGCACAGAATAAACAAAGTCATCCTATTGCTTTCAATTAGATTACAAAGGAGAGATAAAGATGACCAATGAGTAGATAGACTATGCAATCAGCATCATAGAAATAATTAGTAGTAGATCTAGTGAGCCAAGTTCAAGATCTTCAGCAAGACAGTCTTATGACTTATCATTTAGGCAACAGGAAAGATGATAGAGCAGTCATGTCACTAATGGAGTACAGCTGGCTTCACTACTAGAGTCAAGAATTTTCCAGACTACGCAAATCATCTTTTGTCAGTACATTTTAAAAGTTGAATGCCCCTTGGTAAAGTCATTTTGCTCTCATTTTTTTTCTTTTTATCAACAATATAAGCACTTAATAGCAAAATTCTTTCATCTCACCTGACAGAAAGGTTCAGGTAAAGGTATCATTACCTTCCGTTTAGCACTTCATTATTATGTTTCTGTCACAAGATCTGATAATACCCTATCAGTCTCTCTTCCGGTGCTGGTGTTAGAAAACATTAGACTCTTTTTTTTAATACATGTATTTATTTTTTAAGGAGAAGCCATAATTTCAGTGACTATAGATCATGTATCTCCATGAGACAAAAACCTTGATTATCTTGGCTATGTTCAATAGCATTTAGTCACAGAGGTATCTGAGCACTAACTATTAATCTTGTAGCTATGAAAGGTTTTTAAGGTCATGCACTTACTTATATGAGGAGTTTTCATTTATTTTTCTAAAATATAACACTTTTCAATTAAGCAGATAACAAACATAGAAGTAAACATGTATAAAACATGTTTTTTTTTTTTTTTTTTTTTTTTTTTTGGCCTGTAAACTGCTAGTGGAGGTGCTGTATTTGTCCTGATCTTCCTATCTTTCTGCTTAAAATGCTTTTAGGATACATTTTCACAGAATCACACAGAATCGCAGAATGGTTAAGGTTGGAAGGGACCTCTAGAGATCATATAGTCCACCCCCTCTGCATCAGCAGGGACACCTAGATCACATGGCACAGGGTGCCATCCAGGTGGGTTTGGAAGATCTCCAGAGAAGGGGACTGCACAACCTCCCTGAGCAGCCTGTTCCGGGGCTCTGTCACCCTCACAGTAAAGAAGTTCCTCCTCACATGGAGATGGAACTTCCTGTGTTTCAACTTATACCCATTTTCCCTTGTTCTGGCACTGGCCACCACTGAGAAGAGCTTGGCCCAAGCTTTTCTTTGAGGTTTGAGCAAAATCAAAGCTCTTCTTTGATTTTTTACTTTTTCTTTTTAAGGAAGGCTAAATATGGAAAGTTTCTTTATTTTGTAATATTTTTTTCAACAATAATACGACAGGGTGGGAAGAAGTGTGTCTAACTGTACAATCAAATGCACAAGATTGATTTCGCTATATTACCACAGTTTGCTATGTGGTAATGTAGAACAGTTTTAACCCATTCAAAGTGAAAAAAAAAATCCCTGTGACTAGCCTGTCATCCCAAGGAGAAATTTACACTTTCAGACCACATTACGCAATAGAATTTTCCTAACTTCAGCAGGACTCAACACATCAGCTGAGAAAATTACCTACTAGTTTTATTCAGATGACTGTGAAGGCTACAAGGGTTCTGTCTCTCCGTTTTGAGCCTCCTCCCACTCTGCCAAGATCCCAGGCCCCTTTTCAGGCCAATTCAGGGCCATCAGATCCTGCCACGCAACACTATGGTGCTGCAAGTCTGTCTCCAGACTGTTTTCTGGGAATGTGTTTAAAGAAATGCTCTTTAAAACAGGATAAAACTATGTTAAGGTATTAGGATATCTATATAAGGTAATTTGGAATACAGTAAGAATTTAGAAACAGCAGGTAGTACCACCTTTTCCTTCATCTCTCTTTTCTGTCTTGTCTTTGTGCCATCAGCCAGCTCTCTAATATCCACACATACACTGATTAATGCACTATTTCTACCCATGCGAGGAACACTCAAAAGCAATATTTAATTAAAAGCTAACAGATAAGTATATAAAAGTATAACCGTTGAGTCATTTTTTTTCAGGAAAAGGAAATGGATTCCTTTGTGTCTCACATTCAACTTGATTATTCAGTGTAGCAGAAGAATATTAATACTGTATTTCTTGGTAGACTGTGTAGACTTCAACATTCCAATATATAGCAGAAAAATTATATAAGGTAATTTAACCAGTCTAACTATTGAGACTTAATATTTCATTTTCTTGCACTGCCTTTTTTTTGTGGATTGATGACCTGTCGATAGGTCATATTGACCTATCAATACCATTGCCAATATTGATGAACTATCTAGAGTAGTGTCACTTATAGAAGAGATGATGGAGAATTCAGTAGCAGTGAATGAAAAATGAATGCTTCATTCCACCCGATGTTAACTGCAGGCCTGCAGATCTTCTCTGCTCAGTAGCTGAACAGAGACCGTGCAGGTATGCTTCAGTCTTGGAAAAAAATATTGTAAATTCTCTTTTTCTTTCCCACTCAGTCCATAGCAGTCAAAGATGCTCAAGTCTTTATCAAACAAGGAGATACTACTGAAGATCTCAGTAGCTAAACTCCAAACTATTTTCATTTTAATGGAACATATCAGACTTTATGTTTCTAAAATATATTACACTCGTTTATAGCAATAAATCATACATTGTGTAGTGCTATGAGTGTCCTTTAAAATTCACTCAAATGGCATATGTCATTACAGAAAGACAGGATTGGAAGAGGATCTCAAATGAAGTACCATCTTTGTTCCTCATAAAGGACAATGTCTATTATACCTGACAGGTCTTTGAAACCTGTACTCAAACCCTCCTCTTATGGAGATTCCAGTTATGGCAATGACTTGGTACATTGGCTGAAGGCGGTGATTGCCCTGCACATAGGCTTCAAGACATGTCACTGACTCCCCTGTCCAGAGAATCTATAAGGCAATCTGTTCCAGTGCTTAACTAAAGGCTTCTGGGTATAAAGTATTTTATGTTTCTTAGCAAAATGGTAAGATGAAACATGATATTTTATGTGAATATTTACTAAGGAATTCTGTAACTAATTAGATGGAGTATTCATGGAGCTCTGTATCTCTTCAGTACAATAGTGTTGTATATGCATGGATTTTTAATTTTTTACTTTGTCTTAATATTTATTGGTGGCATAATATTTATTGGTGTGCATAATTCTTGTTAACAGTTCTTGTAATTTTTTTAATTAACTTAAATTCTTAATTAAAAATAACACAACAACAGAATAATCTTCTATATATTTCAGAGTCCAATTTTAAGAAAAAAACTTAATGCTGATTTGAGACGACAGCATCTACCACAGGAATGTTGTGAGAACTATCACCACCCCTTATCTGAGATATACACTGTGAGTCTCATTCCAAGTAACTACTTTTGACAAATAACCTCATATAACTGACAGACTTCAGCATGTATGTGTAATGGGAATTTATAAGGATTAAATTAAAATGTCAAAGTAGCACTGTAGGTATTGCTTCAATAGATAGCTTTGTCTTCATTGAATACTAGATATCATATAGTTCATATAAATATCATATATAAGTTCATATAGTAGATATTTTTTTCACCGTAACCCACCAAGCATTAACTGAGCAGTACATTGCAGTACTTTGCACATGATAAAGCATTCACCAGTTCCTGAGTGCTAGGGAGGCTCTATCATCAGTGAAATAATTGTAATATTTGTGCAATATGAATCTGGAGAAGACTCTAAAAAGAAACTTGGTTTAGCTTAAGTAAAACCTATAAAACTACATTGCTACATTCCTTATTGGTTTAGCTTAAGTAAAACCTATAAAACTACATTGCTACATTCCTTATAAATGCAATAGTTGCAATAAATATATATTAAATATATTACACAGTCTGTACTTAAAGATCACACAAGATGTAAATGGCTTTACTTGCAATGACCCATGAACAAACACCAATAAGCTCAATGAGCTGTGAGTCAATATTGCCTTTAAATGCATTCCAGCATAATATTTTATAAACATTTAATATAAAGCACTAAACTGAGCAATTTCCTAAATGACACTAATGACTTATAGTAAAAGAACAAATTCCTCCCAGCTGAAATTCAGGTCTCTCTTGTACATCATTAAAACAAAATATTTGTGTACATTACATTGCTGAAACTGAGATACTTCTAATAATATATACAACTTCAAAGATGTATTATGTCCTAAACTATACCATAATGTCATCGCTAATCTCAATTCCCATTGAAAAGTAATCAAATCAAATGCTACTATCATTTCAGGTGTTGACTTGGAAGTAATGTGAACAACTGGAGGGAAAGGAAAGAAAAAAAAAAAGATAAAAATAAAAATATTAAAATGAGGTTAATGTGTCAAATTTGATTTAATAAAAACTGTCTACAAATAGATGTCTACAGTCCTTTCCAAGGTCTGCAGACCTCTCCTTTAAATGTCCTCTTTAAAAGGAGATTTATCCCCATCCTTAAAGGTAGGATTGAATGTCCTGAGTAAATTCCTTTTTCATTCCATTATTTGTAAAGCAGTCTTAGAGACACTTAGACAATTTTCATTTATCTGTTTTTTTTAAGTCTTTTGAAGAAAATATTTGAATATAAGACTAGAGGAACAAATTGGCATCAACAGCATGCAAGATTTCTATCTTTTGAAGGTAAAATTCAGGCTGGGCAAGTTTTTTTTTTTTTTTTTTTTTTTTTTTCCTGACACTGCTGATCCTAGTTGACAAGGTAACAATACCAAAAGAAAGCTGCCTTGCCTCTGTTTTCACTATTCTTCCTACTGATTTTTGAAGGAAAGACATGGAAGAGATGATGAGATCAGTCTAGATACCTATGTGACAGGACATTCAGTAAGACATGGGAAAACTGGGAGAGCAGAGCAGTTAAGACAATTGGAGGTAGAAAAGCAGCCAGCAGAGCTAATATTAGCAAAAATAAGTATACAGAAGGTGTAAAGTAGCAGAGTAAGGACTGCTTAAAACTTTTTGTTAGTATTTGTTTCCTTCTGGCATTAAAAAGACCTAAGCATAAGATCTTAACTTTAATTTGATGTTAGCTATATCAAAAAAGGGAACCTTCAGCCCTTCCTTGGAGAGGAGGCATTTCTTAAGCAGGACATTACATAGTTCAAGAGTATGAGAGTTAAAAGGGGAATAGGTTTAAATTAAGATTATCAGAAGATAACACTCAGTAGTGGAATCCAAAGCTACCTCTATATGTTTATCACACAATCTCATAGGACCTTTCATTTTGTCTTCCTTCTTTAACCAGCACATGACTATTAAAATATTGATAAGTGTACAGAATGAAAGTTGACCACCATTTTAATTCTGGTATTTTCTAAACCTTTTAGATTTAATATTATTTAGTTATACTCTTCCAATGGGAACTTTATATACAGATCAATCATTTCATATTCAAAACATGCTTAAGTTTTTAGAAAAATATTACTTTTAAACCTACAGAAATAACATGTACCCAGTAGGTTTTCCCCAAAACATTGGTTGTACTAAAAAAAAAAAAAAAAAAAAAATCTTGCAACAATGTATTGCTGACATCCATGCACTATTCTGACAGTAATAGTACTATTTATTGGACTAGTAGGATTTGTTCTACTGAATCTGAATTGTTCTACTGAATCATCTGACACAAATTAAGAACTTCTATTTCGAAATACACAAGGGATTCTAATGCAAGCAAACAGCAAACTCCATCTGGGCAATAACATCTAAAACTCAAAGTTCTGCTTTTTGGAATCTCTAAGGGCCATAACTATCTACAGAAAAAGAAGAAAAAAAGTAAATAAAGTGAATGATAATTATTACTTTAGAGAGAAGAAATATCATGGATCAAATATGTAAAACATGGAAGAAGGAAAGAAATTCCTTTGTCTATGCCCATGTTATGTCATTCTGTAGTTTGCAGAGTAGATGACATGGGCAGTACTGAATATAAAAATAGTCTTAAGATAGTGCTTTTTACTTGGTTGGTACAAAAGTCTTTGTTGTTTTTGTCTGCTTTTCTATTATTTAATCATTTACATATACACTAAGTAATACATATTAAGCTCTCAATATTTTGATGCAAATTTGAAATATATAATGCTGAGCAGTATTTCCCTATGCCTAAGTGAAACCAATTTGTAATCTTTGGACTTTCATTAAGTTAGTGGAAAAGTTTCAGTATCATCTCCATTGTTTTGCAGGAATGAAGTGTGAAAAATTAATACAAACATTTGGTCTTTTTTTCCCATTAGTTTTGAATAAAACTTATAAAACTACATAAACACAAAATATCACTTGTAGATTTTGAGATAACAATTTAGAAAGCTTTTGTTTTAAAAAATACACTGTACTTTAAAAAGAAAGTGCAGTTTATGTACTGTTGAAAGACACACTTTTTTTACTAAATTAAACAATGGAGTAATTGTCAAAAATTATTTGCTTTCCATCTTGATTTGAATAAACAGCACTGCAGTTCAACTACCGTTCTGTGGTGAAAAAATATAAAGATACACTATTTAGTTCAAAAATTATAAATGAAAATTCCAAAGCTAAAACATTTGACAATTAAATCAAAGATTGGTCTTAAGAGAAAGGGTTTGTGCATTTTAAGAGTTATGCCTCTGATTAGAAATACTCTGAGTTTTCTAAACATGTTGAATTTCGTGTCAATTTAAGGATTGATTTTTACAAAGTATTTTTGTTTTTCTCATCAATATCTTTTAAATGAAATATTTCATTTAAAGAAAGATCTTTGATATGTGTTTATAGAATGGAGATAATTTATAGCTTTATTAAATGTGGCATATATAAATAAGGCAACAGAGCAGAGATTAAGAATGCCATTTTAGATGCCACCTTTCTTTTTAATATTATCTTAATTTTATTATGCCTCCTGAAGTCCGTTCTGAAAGCACTAATAAGTGTAGCTTCAAATGAATACAGGAAATGGGAACTCTTTCAAGTGTGTAAAATACTGAAGCTCTTATTTCTATTTGGGAAAACCCTCATCAGAAATAACTATGGGCTTCAGCATCCATGATGGAAGACTAGAAGTCTTTATTCTGATGTATGAACACAATAAACAATAGAGAGAAACATAAAATGACCTAGAAATTTCACGGTTATTTACTAGAGATTAAGAAACCATGTTAGATGTTTTGGCAAAAAGTATTTTTTTTCTGTCATGTTAAACAGATCTGAAATCATAAGCAAATACTGTTGTTTTGCTTTAGCTATATTAAAACTAAAGCTCTCTTGTTCCTTTATTTAAATATATCTGATATATATCTGATATTTCACACATACTTTTCTCTCTTCCTCTGGCACCTTTATTTTCCTAGTACAGTCTCTCGGAGTTTGTCATGCAGATTACAATGTCACATTAGCTGTAATTTGAAACCAGAACAGTAATGTGCACCACATAATGTTTCAGTGGATGATTGTGCTTTAGTCTGCTCTGTGTAATATGATCCATTTACTAACAATCTGAGATGCCCATTGTTTTATGTGGTTGTACGAAGATGACAGATGTTCCCTAAATCCCCATTCAATGAGTGAACTCCTTGTATAAAAATTTTCTACATAGAAAATAAATTAAATTAAATTAAATTAAATTAAAAAGAATCAAAAATTTCCAGTAAGGATAAGGTGCTGGAATAAGTTCCTTGACCTGAGCTAAATGCAAATGAGCATGCAAGATACGTCTAAGACAGCAGATGATTCATTTAGGAGTGTATCAGCAGATCACCTTTCCAGTTCAACTGATTTTGACCAAAGGACAAATTCAAATAAAAACATTCAAATATCATAT
>NW_020455472.1:866964-934428 GCF_003342845.1 Nothoprocta perdicaria | reverse complement strand
TTTTTTTTTTTTGTCTTGGATAAAGATTTTCTCTACTTATAGTTGGGAAAATTGTTCCAATATATTCTCAATATAAATATTTCAGTCATATGGTTGTTTTAGGCAGAGATAGTCATGCAAAGAGACTGAACAGGATGAAGATTTCAAATAGGAAGAGTAACATTTCTTGACTCTTTACATGGTCCCTATATATTAGGCGTTAGAGGATAGGATTCGTCAAAAAGTACCAGGTTCATATCCAGCAAGCACCCATTTGCATCTTCGGGATTTCAGATGTGAGCTATCTTACACTAAATTTAGATAGCCACTATAAAAGTAGAGTCCTTTTTTGCTTATGACTGTAATCTTGGGGTTTTACTTTTTCCTTTTCCTCAGGTAAAAGTATTTCTCCAAGTATAAACTTCTCTATTAGGTCACCCTGAGTTAAATACAGATATTTTGAAAAAGTGATTTTTTTTTTTCAGAAAAAATAATCTTTCTTAATCTGATTTTTTTTGGTTAAGAATTTATATTCATTGATTTCTATGAAAATAAATAAAAAATCTTACATCTCATAATTTGCAAAGCTTTTAATTTTTTGAGATTATAGTTACATTTTCTTTCATTTTTTTCTTCATTTATTTCATAGGAAAATTT
Organism: Nothoprocta perdicaria; assembly: GCF_003342845.1. Classification (NCBI taxonomy): domain Eukaryota; kingdom Metazoa; phylum Chordata; class Aves; order Tinamiformes; family Tinamidae; genus Nothoprocta; species Nothoprocta perdicaria. The sequence continues at coordinate 933,792 of NW_020455472.1, read as the reverse complement.
TTTAATGTAAGTCTTAGTACAGCCAAGCAGTACTTTTATTTCTCTGTGTTCTTTAATTTTGTGCTATGCTAAATGTAACTACTAAATCTCCAAACATAAATGACCTCTCACATAGTTCTAATATATAATCCCTGAAGAGACAAATGCTGATTATTTAAAATTGGTTAAAACAGTAGTCTTTAGGATACTCAGTTATAGTGATTATAGCATAGGTTAAGTTCTTAAAGAATTTTAAGAATATTTCTTTTATCAAATGATTTGCCAGAGCCACGTAAATCAAGCCTTAACCAAAATTGCTCTTCTGTAAGAAACAAACAAACAAAAAAAAAATGTCACAAATTCTTCATGCAAGCATCCCCATTTATATTTTATTGTAATCTTATTTCCCATTAAGATTATCCATATGTGAAAGCATTTGCTTAATAAACTATGAATGGGCATGTAGAGAAGATCTAAGGACAAAATAATCAGATATTGAAAAATAGATGTTTAAAAATTTGAACTCAGGTCATGCAGCAGGATTTTGTTTGACTGTTTTGCAATTTTTTTTTTCCTGGTGTTATGAATTTTCTATTGTATTTGCTTCTCTCTTTACGTTATCCAATTGCTTATTTAGAAACAAATGATGTAAACATTATACATATAAACACTTTTACTGAGAAGAAGGCAGGGATTAGTGATGCATAAAATTACTCATGTACAATTGTAGGATCATAGTATTCAATTAGAAAAATCAGAGGAGTGAGTTGTACTCTTACAAATTTTATAAAACAGCTGTTAGCTTTTCCATACAAGCAACATAGCCAATCAATTAAATCAGTATTACATTTTTTGTTGGATAGTATACAGCATATATAAAAAGCCACCATCTTGGTTTTAAATCTGCATTTAAAGTGTATTTTAAATTCATTGATTTATTTATCTTTCCAAACCTGGGGAGGATGTTTTTTTTTTTTTTTTTTTTTCCATCTTCAATGTACTTTGCTTTACAATATTTAAGAAGAAAGAATAGTATCTTTGACTTAGGCAAAACACAGAAGATTTTTTTTTCTTACTAAAAGCTAAGAATCAAATAAGAGTTTTAAAGCTCTTCAGCGGGACAGAATTATTTAGCAAATGTTGAAATCAGTGTATGAACAGTTCTTATTGGGATTTCACTGCAGGCATTTTCAATATTAACTTTGTCTAGTGCCAATCTTACTGTTCTCTTCCTGACTAACAATAAATTAGGACTTGCAGTTTGATCTTTTGATGATGGGTCCTTCAGGTCATATAGCCACCAGATAGACATTACTGTAAATAGTAAACTGCTACTGTAAACAGCCACTTTTAGTTTAGACCTAAAGATTCTGTCATTGGACCTTAGGAAGTTAACATCAACTTTCACAAATAAAGTTGAAAGAATTGCATTTTCTAAGTTGGCTGGTTTTATTATGAGGTAAATGTTATGTCTTTTGTCTGTCTGGTAACCAAAATTAATATTATTTGTCTTATAAATAATAAATATTAAAGCAACTGAGGCCAGTAAAGCTGAGACATATGCCTTCAGCTTGGTAATAATGTTCAGTTTCCTCCAACCCAAGGCAACTTTAAAAAAGCTACCCACACAGTGAGTCTCAGAAGCAAGATCAACAGTCTTTCTTTCAAATAGTAGTCTTGTACAGTACTGATTCAACCCTCTTGGTTTATTTTCCAAAAATTACATTGAGTATAATTCAGCCTTTTTACAGTGAATTTACCTGACATCTTTATTAGGTACATGCAGAAGAAATTTCATATATTGCTGGTGTTCCTATAAAAATAATATCATAATTACTGATCTATCATTTCTAAAGGCAATCTAACTTGCTGAAGAAAATATAATAGACCTTTTATTGTACAGTATAGCTGTAACAGAACGTAAACATAAGAGAGTTTGCTTAGTGACTCTACTCATAACCTTTTAAAATCTGCTTTAAAGAAGACTTGGTAGATGCAGCAAAACATATAGCATCTTTTTTTTTTACTTTATACAAATTTATTTCCAACACATGTGAATAAAATATCTCAATAGACTCTAGGTATAGTATGATTTTGTCATAAGATTAGTTATACAATTATTATGACTTTTCAAAAATCTGTAATTATGATTACCTTTATTAATAGGACACTGGAAATTCCTCTCTGACTTTTGAGACTTCAAAAGTTATTTTCCCAAAAGATAATTAAAATCTGAGATTTATTCTGTTCTGCGTATTTCTTCCTAAAATGGTCATTCATTTAGTCATATCATATCATATCCAATTCCCACTCTTCCTTAAAAAAAAAAGAACCGAACTATCTACCAAAGAGACAGTTATGACTATTAAAGAGAGGAAAGTCACATATTCAATAAAAATTATATATAATGCAAGTTATCACATGGTCCTATATTTTCTAAAGAAATAGAAATTTGTTGTCCAAGTCAGAGCTTTTCAAAATCTGCTGTTCTCACTCTTTCCTTTAGAAATGTTTCTTTAGTGCAATCCACTTTTGAAGTGAGCAAATAAAAAATAAAATAACTAGATATTTTATTTTTATAAAATTCAGCAATAATAAGAGGTAGAAAGAAAAGTGCTACTCTATGAAATGTATTCAGGAATGTTCATTAAAGCTATCTGTTTTGAATATCCTAATATATTTCACATGTAAACCTATGCTGAACCATTTTCTTCTCACATGAAAATAAATTCGATAAGTTTGTCAAAATATTTTCAGAAGATAAATTCAGGAGAGTTCTAAATTACTGATAATTTGTAGAGCAATCCATACGACATATTAGAATACATGACATTAAAGTTTGCCATTATTTAGCTGAATAAACTAGAAGGTGAGCAACCACAGAAGATCAGGACATTCTCATTATAAAGAGCGAATCCCACTCTTGGAATTCTTAGTTTTCTAAGAACATAGCAGCACTAAAGAATCACACACAGAATCACAGAATGCCCAAGGTTGGAAGGAACCTCAGAGGTCATCGAGTCCAACCCCCCTGCTCACGCAGGGTCACCTAGAGCACGTGGCACAGGGCTGCATCCAAGCGGGTTTTAAAGATCTCCGAAGAAGGAGACTCCACAACCTCTCCGGGCAGCCTATTCCAGTGCTTTGTCACCCTCACAGTGAAGAAATGCTTCCTTAAGTTCCTGTGGAACTTCGATGCTTCAGTTTGAAGCCATTTCCTCTAGTCTATCACTGTCCACCACTGAAAAGAGGCCGGCCCCCTCCTCCTCCCTCCCTCCCTTGAGGTATTTATACACGCTGATCAGATCCCCCCTCAGCCTCCTCTCCTCCAGGCTGAACAGGCCCAGCTCCCTCAGCCTTTGCTCATAGGGCAGATGTTCCAGGCCCCTGATCATCCTGGTAGCCCTGTGCTGGACTCTCTCCAGCAGCTCCACATCCCTCTTGTACTGGGGAGCCCAGAACTGGACACAGTACTCCAGATGTGGCCTCACCTGGGCTGAGTAGAGGGCTGAGAGATCACTTCCCTTGACCTGCTGGGGACGCTTTTCTTAATGCACCCCAGGATCCCGTTGGCCTTCTTGGCCACCAGGGCACACTGCTGCCTCATGGTCAACTTGTCGTCCACCATGACACCCAGGTCCCTCTCTGCGGGGCTGCTCTCCAGTAGGTCCACGCCTAATCTGTACTGGTGTCCAGGGTTATTCCTCCCCAAGTGCAGGACCCTGCACTTGCCCCTGTTGAACCTCATGAGGTTTCTCACCACCTAGTCCTCCAGTCTGTCCAGGTCCCTCTGGATGGCAGCACAGCCCTCACGGCTATCAGCTGCTCCTCCCAGTTTGGTATCATCAGCAAACTTGCTGAGGGAACACTTCAGCCCTTCATCCAGGTCATTAATGAATAAGTTGAACAGGACCGGACCGAGAACTGACCCCTGGAGGACACCACTAAGTACGGGCCTCCAGCTGGAAAGAATATGCAATAAGGATCCAAGAATTTCTTCACAACTAAAAGAAACATAACAAGTTACAATTCCCCCTTATATTGGCTTATCTATAGACTACCAAAGTAAGTCAATATCTGATTTTCTTTTGCAGACCAAAGCCCTCACCAAGATGTGTGGTGTCATTTTCAGTGGTGTCATTTTCCTTGTTTCTGAGGTCCCCTGGGACAACTTTTTAGTTAATCTGATGCAAACACATTTTGGCAGGATCTGAGGTTTCTTGAAGGTGGCAGACTGTCTATCTGCCTATTTGTGATATGCTATTATTACTTATCTTATTTAAGCATATCAGAGCTGAACTGCTTCCGGGTCTAAAGCTAGTTTGGTTAATGTAACAAAATCACTGTTGATAATCCCTAAAACTAAAAAAAAAAAAAAAAAAAGAAAAAAATGAAATCACTGAGGCATTGTTGCAAAAGCACTTAGATCTTTTAAAAATCTGACCTCACTTTCTCTTTTTGAATCCTCAAAATAATTGGAAGGAATTTCTGATCTATCTCTATCTGCATTTATTTACAATACTTTGACAAGAATATTGTGTGAACCCTTCATGCTGAAAAAAAATCAGTATTGTCAGTAAAATTCAATATGAAGAACAAAAAAAAAAGAAGGTTTTTTTATGGGTATGAATTCTAGCTCACAAGACGAACAAAATTAAACAGTTATGTTTGCCAAAGCGCTCCTGAAATGGAAAGTGTTTGCAGTATATTTCATTGCTGAAATAAGAGTGGCTACACTGATGAAATCAATATTTTTGCACTCTTCTTCTTCAGGAAGGGAATTTGATTCTGGATTATCTCTTTTTATTATTATTTATTTGTTCAATGTGATTACTTTTCTGTGTGTTTTTCAGCAAATCAATCTAGAAGAAATGTCTAGATTTGTGTTCTATTTATGTTCTATTTTAATTTAATGCAAATATCAATATTTTATTTCACAGTGAGTTCTAATTCTGCTTTCAGATTAAAAATAAGATAATGTGTTTATTGAAAGGTTATCTGGGGAAAAAAAAAAAAAAAAAAAAAAAAAACTTTAGAGTATCTGTTTGTGCTACATTGTGTTCTACCTAAAACACTAGGCACAAAAGTTGTAGTTTGTCATTTTAACACTGATTATTACCTAAGATCCACCACAGTTTTTATTAAAAAGAAATTTGTCGAAATTTATCTGCTCATGGTAACATAAGAAGATTAATCTTTTTGAAATAAAATTTACCTACATCAAAAGAAGCTTGAAGGGACTAGTAACAAAAAATTCATTAAAAATGGAAAATTTATCTATGCAATTTATAAGCATCAAGTTTCATTAAAAAATATATATAGATGTTATTTTGGATCAAATAGCATTTTTTTTTTTTTTAATTCAGTCAGTAGTTACATTTAGGAAAGAATTAGGATTCATTTAAGCTGCTTCTTGGTCAAAAAAAAAAAAAAATCCAAAAAACCTTCCTTAGCAAAACCATGTTCTCAAAGCTTATCAAGCCCTTTTCAAAGGGCCCAAGATGTTTTAGGCCCTAAACCACCACAGCATAGTTCGGGGTTTTCCAGCAGTACCTTTGAGCTCTGAATCCTATTTTCCCTTCCCTCAAGGTGCAACGAATCACGGAATCACAGAATGATTAAGGTTGGAAGGGATCTCTAGAGATCATCTAGTCCAATCCCCCTGCTCCTGCAGGGACACATAGACCATGTAGCACAGGGCGGCATCCAGGCGGGTTTTGAAGACCTCCAGAGAAGGAAACTCCACAATGTCCCTGGGCAGCCTGTTCCAGGGCTCTGTCACCCTCACAGTAAAGAAATTCTTCCTCATACTGGAATGGAACTTCCTGTGTTTCAACTTATACCCATTGCCCCTATCACTGGCCACCACTGAGAAGAGTTTGGCCCCTTCCTCCCTACATTCAGCCTTCAGATATTTATACATATTGCTCAGATCCCCTCTCAATCTTCTCTTCTCCAGGCTAAACAGGCCTAACTCACTAGATCCCCTCTCAATCTTCTCTTCTCCAGGCTAAACAGGCCTAACTCACTCAGTCTTTCCTCATACAAGGGATACTCCAGTTCCTTAATCACCTTTGTCGCTCAGCGCTGGACCCTCTTTAGAAGCTCCACCTATACAGCTCTAGAGAGCCTCTTATACTCGGAAGCCCAGAACTGCACACAATACTCCAGGTGCGGCCTCACCAGGACTGAGTAGAGGGACAGGATCCCCACCCTCCACCTGCTGGCATCACTCCTTCTGATGGAGGCTAGGATCCCATTGGCCTTCTTGGCCACGAGGGCACACTGCTGACTCATGGTTAACTTAGTGTCAACCAGGACTCCCAGGTCCCTCTCCGTGGAGCTGCTTTCCAGCAGGTCGACCCCTAATCTGTACTGGTTCCTGGGATTATTGCTTTCCAGGTGCAGAAGCCTACATTTGTCCTTGACTTTCCTCTCTGCCCAACTCTCCAACCTGTCCAGGTCTCTCTGAATGTCAAGTGTTGACCAATCCACCCAGCATCGTGTCTTCTGCAAACTAGCTCAGAGTGCACTCTATAAGCAATCTTTTCAGAGAATTAAAATCGTATCCAAAGTAACAGCAAATGTAGCTGCCTACATGTAAACTATTCAGTTTGGAGTTGAACATGGAGTTATAGAGAAAAACTTATATTACTTATTGACATTTAAACAATATTGATTTTTTTCCATAAACAGAATCCTTGATGGTAGACTCTGTTATGCATCTGTTATGCATCTTAATTCTAAATTAGAGCCATAGATGAATATGAATATTTAAAAAGCTAAAGGGTAAATGGAAAAGCTAAAATTTCTTTAGTACTTTCTTTAAAGAAAGTACTTTAGGACTTTCTTTGAGAGGTGTGTTCTCATTTGAGTTTTGGAAAGCTAAACTCCTAGATTCTTGAGAATATTCTTTAAAATGCATCTGTGTGACTCTACTATTCAAGGTTGAGTGACAAGATCCAATCCAATCTACATAGATTACTATCAGATATCTTTTTAAAACTATTCATTCTAACAATATTTGGTATATTTATCTGAAATAGAGTTAAAAAATACAAGTTCAGCCTTGAAATGTCTCTTTTTATTGTAAATAAATTCATTTCCTAGGCATATTTTTCAAGTACAGTTCAAAAAGATCATTGATTATCTAATGCATTTATGTTGTAGTCATTCCTGAAGCAATTTTCAAATTTCATGCACCTAGCAATAAACACTGTCTGTTAAACACTGGACTGAAGTTAATCAGAGTCTATATAGAAAAAAAATCCTGATTGAGCATAGTCATATAGTGTTAATTTGGAATAACACAAAGAATAAAATGCTATGTGCAACTCTAATTTCAAGGAAAATTCATCTATCTTAAATAAAAATGGTGAATATTTTTGGATTATATGTATGAAATTCACTTACATATATTGAGTTGAAAGTGCTAGGGAATAAAAGAATTGTCAAAAGACAAACCATTCTGAACAATAATTAATGAAACGAAAAAAATCATAACTGGTGTAATAGCTTTAATTTACATTTGTTATTTTTCCTTAGTCAGAGTTAGAGGAGATTAAATTCTTTGAAAAATGAGAGAACTGGCTTGGCAATCCCTTCTGAAAAGGACTCATACTTTGAAGCATTTCTCTGTAATATTAATCACTGCTGTGCTTGTAGTATGATGAAAGCAAACCTCTGTCGTCTTATTGTTTTTTATCTTACGGAGGCATAGCAGGAGCTTGGCACAAAGGTGTGAAAGGTATAGGAGGAAACAACCTTTGTTCAAAATAGTTTTAAAGAAAACTAGCACTTGCATGCAGTAGCAATAAGGGAATAAACTACAATGGGTTAATAAATGCTTACCTAAAATAGAAAAAGACAATACAAAATAAAAGATGAAAAGCATTCTTTCAGTTATGAGCTTTGTTTCTTATTTCTTTCTTTCCTTCTTTTGTTCTTTCCTCCCTTCCTTCCTTCCTTCATTTTATTTTTTCTGGATATGAGAAAACAGACATGGTTTATCAGTGATTATTACAAACTCCTTCTTTAAATTCCCTGGTTTTATTTCATGAAATGGGATATTCCCTTCCCTCAGGTCTGAAATAATTTTAGGTTTGTTAGTGTTGTCCCTGTAAGTCTGCAGCCATGGACATCATTGTTTTAATGGTAATATATCTCCATTTAAAATATATTTGCAGTTAGTAGTTGAATTTGGACATTTTATGTGCAATTCAATCTATTTTTAATTATTTCTATAGATAGTATAGTCATAGACAAGTTTTCAATCTTTATGTTAAAGATAGAAATCCAAGTTTTAAGGAACTTCTATGTCAGGATAAGCAAATACCTCAAGGAAAAGGAAAGAGCAAGAAAGCATATTTCTAAAAATAAAATGAAATCAGAAATGTAAAATTCAGTACAAAGAGTCATAAGATATCTGCAGTTGACACTGATGAGGAAATTAACAGATACTGTACATAGGCTTATGCTTGCACATACATACACAGACACCCTTACACACTCATACCTACATATTAAAGTTTATCTTGATTTTCAGGAGAGCTTCAAAAGCAGAAATAGATGAAAAAAGTATTAAAACAGAACTTGATTAAGTTCTTGAAATCTATTCAATTGGCTCTTTCATAACATCCTAGGAATGTTAGACTTATCTGTCCCCTAGAATGCTGCAGAGATGCACACATATACTGTTTTCTCCAGAGCTATTACAATACAGTCATATGACTATTTCTGCTTAGTGGACAGCATTATGTCAAATGAAAGTACTGATCAATATTTCTAGGTAAAATGGAGATAAAGACTAATCTATTGCCCCATTAGTCAATGGAATCTCTGCTTTTGCTTCAGTGGGCAGTTGAATGCTGTATATGCTCTGATGCTCAAGAAATAAAGTTAATTTTTTTTACTTTATATAGAAATAGATACTCAGATCATGAGGCAATGATTACAGGCTTTGCTGAAGCTAAACATTAAATGTTGCTAAATGTTCCTACTGACATTTAGTTTCTTTTTATTACTACAACAGACAAGGGACAATGGGCAATGGATAGGAACTTCCCAAAACATAGGAAGTTCCATCTGCATGTGAGGAAGAACTTCTTTCCCATGAGGAGGAGGACAGAGCCCTAGAACAGGCTGCCCAAGGAAGAGAATCATCTAGTCCAACCTCCAGAGATCATCTAGTCCAACCTTCCTGCTCAAGTAGGGACACCCAGAACACGGGGTGGCATCCAGGCGGGTTTTGAAGACCTCCATAGAATTAGACTCCACAATCTCCCTGGGCAGCCTATTCCAGGGCTGTGTCACTCTCACAGTAAAGAAGTTCCTCCTCACATGGAGAAGGAACTTCCTATGTTTCAAGTTAAACCTATTGCCCTTTGTTCTGTCACTGGCCACCACTGAGAAGAGCTTGGCCACCTCCTCCCTACATTCCCCTTTCATGTATGTTAATCATATCCCCTCTCAGCCTTCTCTTATCCAAGCTGAACAGACCCAACTCACTCAGTCTCTCCTCATACGAGAGGTGTTCTAGTCCCTTAATCATCTTTGTTGCCCTCCGCTGAACCCTCTCTAGAAGCTCCACGTCCCTCTTATACTGGGGAGTCCAGAACTCCACACAATACTCCAGGTGTGGCCTCACTAGAGCTGAGGAGCAGGATCCTCTCCCTCCCGCTGCTGGCAGGATCCCATTGGCATTGGGATTATTTGGTTAGAGAACTGGTAGTAAAATACAGCAGCGTTTGAAAACTGAACACAGTATTCCTCTAAGTTTTAAGAACAAAGCCTCTCTCCTATGCCAATCCTACTTACACTTCATAATGATAAAATGTATGGATATGAAACCTTATCCCTCAACCTAGCAGAGCAGAAGAAAATAAATAAATAAATAAATAAATAAATAAATAAATAAAGGAAATTCTTGACCCCACAGAGACTTCTTAAATTGACTGGAATCCTTAGAAAGCTCATAGAAATATGTGGATTGAGTTTAGGAATGTAATTAAAAACTAAGGACACGTGAAAGGCAATATTCATCTTATCTACGTTAAAGAGACAACAGTTACAGATCTATCCTCTATTCATCTTGGCTTTTCTTGCACTACTCATCTTTGTGTTGCCTATATTCAGTGAAATGGACAGGTCCAACCAAAGGATGAGTTACCACATCTATCTTTGGATTAATTCAAATTTTTCTTGGAGTCGCTTCAGTGTCTAAGGTAAGAAAAAGCTTTTATATACAAGGAAACAAAGCTTAAATCCTTCCTCCTATCTTGCTCAAATCCAGTGACTATATATTAAAAATGTAGAAGAGTCTGGAAATGGGAAATGGGAATGAGTATCTCCTTCCAGTTCCTATCCTAGCCTTCAAAACAAACTTCTGCTTTCTCTGTCTTATACTTTATTTGTAAATTTGACTTTATTTACAGGAAACTACAATGTAAAATATATTGATCTCTTTTGTGTAGTATTTTCTATTTTCTTTTATTCTTTAATGAAAAAGTAGACGTAGCTGAATACCTTGCCAGCAAATTTGAAATACCAGGATCAGACAAGGTTATCTAGGAAATTTCATGGTCCAAATTTATGTAAACTAAGCATATTACATTCCGGAGTTATTCAGAGTTGTAAATAAGGATTTCTTTTTTAAACCAAATATCCCACTTAATATAAGCATTTCAATCTTTCCTTGATAACTCTCTCAAGAAAACCCTGTTGGTTCATGTTCAAATGACTGTCTTAATTTTTCCCTCAAATATAGTGGTTTTAAAAATATGGTATTTTAGAGTAAAAACACTCAGCAGCAATAACCGGAATATCATCAGTCTCAGACATTAAAAAGGGTCTAGGTTTTGGACATATAGGCAAGTCATGATGTTATGACACTGGGTGTCATAATAAAAGCCAAATTTTAACATCCACTTCTATCAAGGGTTTTGTTTGGAGTTCCCATGAACAACTCTACATTTGATGTAATTTACCTTCACACACATGCTTGCTACTTCACACAATAAAATGCTTACTATACTTAATGGAAATAAGCTAACTTTGTAACTCCAATCAAAGATTACTAACATGCTCAGCTCACAAGGAGAGGCAAAGCCCACATGAGATAAACCAAGGTTCTAAATAAATAGGTTAAATTTCAAAAGTATAAGAGACTGGATGCTGAAATCTCTGTTCAGAAGCACTCAGAACTAATCACATGAAAATAAAATAATATATTCCTATAAAGAACAATGAAGAAAGAATCTGTCAGTTAAACGTCAATACTAACTAGGAGATTCAAATATTCAGACCTTATTATTAGATTATTAGATTATCAGATCTAAGAATATGGCCAATAAAAAGTATTGTAGCAAAATAGGCACTGATAAGACCTAGGACTTTTATCTTTAAGTTCATAAAATGTTATCTACTCAGAAGTCCAATGTTTCACTGTAGCCATTCATTGGCAGCCTGACCTAGTTCTTATTAAATACATTGACAATATCTGGAGTGACATTTATCCCTGAATTCTTGATTGAAAAAGAATAAACTTTACATAAATGGAGTTTGCACAGAATATATCGCTTCCAACCTATTGTGTTCAATTTTGAAAGTGAAGTATTATCTGAATAAAAGCTGGAATGTAGTTCCCAAAGTCACCTGAGGAAGGAATGATAAACATAGTGGAAACTGAATCGAGTCGTCAGTCAGATCTTTTATAACTCAGGTGTTTATACTACTCAATGTGATATTTTGATCTGTCTATGAGCATTTCAGTAATATTTCTTAGAGCTTCATGAAGATACATGACCAACAGCAGAATTAGCTCACCCAGAACAAGATGCAGTATGGTTACATTAACATGGAACTGTTTGGCTATATATTCATGACTGCAGATAAAGACGAAGACAAGTTAATCTGGACACAATCCTGAACTGAGTATTGGGTTCTTGTGCTAATATACTTTTTCTGTATGATGTTGCTTGCATTTGTGTAACAGAAAAATATATGTCTGATTCAAGATAGGAACCTTTTTTTTTTTTTTTTTTTTTTGCTTGTTTGTTTATTTACATTTGAACATACTGATTCAATGAAATGATGTGTGCCATAGTGGCTTTCTGTTTTGCTCTGGTTTGGAATACTTAAAAAGAAACTAAGAATCCTGGATGTAGAAGTCCAAATCAATAGAAATCCATATTTCTGAAATTGAACAATCTTACTCATCTGGCAGAAAAAGGACTGAGAATAACTTTTGATGAAAGAAAGGATTGCCGAATATAAACTTATATGGGAAAGCTTAATGAACATTCATAAACAGTCAAATCAAAAATTGAAATAATCTTGGTGAAAATTGGGTACGAGGAGTGAAACTACATACAAACACCATATTAACTAAAAGTTTATGTTAAGACAAAACTCGACTTAGTAGACTTCCCAAGGCTGATGCCTTTGATGCTGATGCCTTAATGCCGGCTAAGCTCATAGCTAGAGAGATGATGAATACTGCCACCTGCCAATGTCTCAGAAAGTTCACTTGAGTTTCAGTACAGAAATATTAGTCCATAACCTCCTGACAACCTTTCTCATTTTCACAGAAGCACATAAATATTTAGAAAGAGTTCTGAAGCTCATCTAGCACAATTTCCTGTTCAAAGCAGTCTAACTTCAATGCTAATCCGATTGCTCAGTGTCTTATTCAAGAAAGTTTTAAAGAGCTGCAAGTACGAGGAGGTAGCTTCTTGAATAACCTTCAGCACAACCACATTAGTAGAACAGAGTTAGTAGAACTCTAAACGTTTCAAACTGACCAACAGAGGAGAAAAATTTTTGGAAGCTGTCCAGCGCTAGAATAAATTCCTTAGAAAAGTAAGGACTGTATAATTTTTGAAAGTGCTCTATAAGGAAGTAATATTTTATTCCCTGGTGTCTTATATGAATCAATAGTAAAAATAATATAGTGAAAATAAAACCAAAAGCAAATAAGAAAGGAAAAACTGAGAAATCTCAGAGCACTCTCAGAAGCCATTGCAAACAGATTAAAGGATGGAGAGATCTGGTTGGCAGCAACTTGTTTATATAGAAAAGCTGACTGCTAAGTTAGAAACCTGCATAATGGAAGAAACCTCTCCTTTCCCAGTTAATAAGAAAATAGATAAAATTCTTATATCACATGGAATTCCTGTGTTTAAAAAGATCTATCAGCGCACCTTGCAATATTTCATTTTTTTCCTGCATTGTAATTTGGATTTGAAAAATTCCTTTTTGCTGTGAGCAGCTCTCTTTTCAGTTCTACAATGAATTATTTTGCCTTTGTACCTAGGAGAGCTGAGATGTGGTAGTGAGAATAAAACAAAAAAAAGCGTACTTCAACACAGACAATTTCTTACTGGCGACTTCGACTTCAAGCTTGCTGAAGTCAGATTTTTTCCATCTGCTGTTTATCTTCCTAGTTACATTATTTCATTACTCAGATGAGAATTAAACAGTTACTGATTCACATGAGTATTCTTATGATTTTGTGCTGCTTCAATCCTCTGATATCTTTCAAGTCCCAAGCAAATTATACAGATATCTGGCTGACAGTTTATGTAATTATTCTGGGATAGTCAGAGCAAAGTGGAAAAGGTAGCTAAGGATTCAATTAACAGAGATTCATTAGGATGGCATCAGACATAATAACAGCATCTTCTAATAAACCCCTGCCCCCAGGTTTTTCCTATATTGATGTACAATGATCTCAAAGACCTGAAGACAGTTTCAAAAGGGCAATCCACATCTTATCTATCTACTCAAACAAAAAAATAGACAATATTACAGAAGAGAGACAAAAAGCCTTTTAGATTGGCCCATTAGCTTGTTCCCTATTGTGTGTTCTCTAATCTTAAGCAAAGTCTGTATTTAAAAGTCTCTAGCAATGAGATTTCTACTACATCATTTGGAAATATATTTCACACACATCTGTATCGTTACTGGCGAGTGTTCTCTGATATTAAGTGTAAATGTTATTTTCTTTTTTATCACAGTTATTCTGCTGTGTACCACACTAATCTGTACATTTTAATAACCTTCAAACATTTGTAGAATATTATGACCTACTTTATCATTACCTATCTATAAAGCATACTCTTTTAATCTTTACTCAAAGTCAATTTCTTTGTCTTCCCTGCTTATTCCTCTTGCTTTTTATCACATAGAGCTTTCAGCTAGAGGAAGCATTTACCATTTTCCTGTAGGCTAATATCCTGTAGACTCTAGGCTAATATCAAACTTAACTATCAGACTAAGAATGTCTAAAATGGTGCATTTATGTTTGTCATGGTTCTGTGTTTATTTCTTATTCCTCAGTTTTAAGTTATAACAGTATATCACCCAAACCTACTGCAAACTTATTATATTTTATTTTATCAAATGCTTTATCAATTCTTGAGTGGCTGTCAGTCTATTTTAGGAACCATATCACTGCCTATCATCATGATATCTGCATCTGTGCTACACAAACCTGATGACAATAGCAGAATTAATGAGAAATATACTGGCACTTTTTTGTGGAACATATATTCAGATTACTTTAGAAATGTTCTGTTGTAAATCTTTTAAATTTTACAGATTTTCCTCATCTCCTGTTTCTGACTGAGTTTCAGTTAAAAGAATTAATCCAAACAGATTTTAGTACATTCCCACTTCTGTGAAGAAAATAACATAAATCAACGATCTTATCATCTACTGTGTTCAACAGCAGAGATCTTCAATTCTCCTATGCCTTTTAGAAGAAATAATACACAATAAAGTGACTAAATTTTCAGTTTCTTAATACTTTCTTTAACAGTGAAATAGAGGAGCATATCTTCAGTACTGCTAGCCTCAATGCAAGACCTAACACAGCTTCTGCTCTAAAGCTGAGCAACATATTGGGAAACAGGGATAGGACTATGGAGAATGTAGAAGTATATTAGTCTTTACGGCAACTGTAAGGAAAATTCTGTCGCTTTGGTTACTAAATTGCCGTTTTCAGCTGGAATCACCACCATTTCTTGTCGTGTTGCTCTGGAATGGAGCTACCCATAATTCAGTGAACTTGAAAAAAGTCAAACTATTCTGAGCTTTTTCTTTTTTTTTTTTTTTTCAAGTTCTTACTTGTTTTATATTCTTCAAACATGTCATATCCAACCACCTCTTTTTTTTTATTGAATGTTGTCCATGCTCAAGGTGACAGCAAAAAGATGAATTGTCATGATATGTATGTAATACTGAAAAATGGGCAATGAAGGAAAATTCTAGCAGGTAATTATGAATACGAAATTACCACATCTTTTCAGCAATAATAGGCCTCCTTAGGTTATATATGTCACAAAGAGCTTTCTAGTAGATAACATTCTGGAACTGCGTAAATAGATTTGAGTTACTAGGCACCAGGGCCTGAGGGATAAAATCCTAGCTAGAAAAAAGTAGGTGGCCGTATCACTGAAAATAAGTAAGAAATTTAGAAAATCTTTTGTGATTAATGTATTCACAACATTCATATAATTTCTACCTTCTGCAGAGATTTGCACTAGATCTACATTATCTTTCACATTTCTAATTAGCTTTCACGTTATGTTATATTAAAAAATATCTCTGATGTTCCAGATGTGCTCTCTATAAAATACCAGGGTTATTTGCATGCAAAAAACATTCATTCCATACAGTAGTTGAATTTCAGAAGGCAAAAGTCATTACACCAAATCCAGTTTGCTTAGGAGTTAGTTATTATCAATGCAGACCTATAATTCCTGATGATAAGTACCTACAGCATAATTTTGCTTCAGGTATAAGAGAATCCAAGTTCATATAAATGGAAAATAAATCCCATTTATATCTCATACAACTGTTTTATGTTAAAGCATTAGATCTAGGGAAAGATCCATTTCACAACATCCAATAAATCAAAGTCCTACAATCCAATTATAAATTGTAATATCTAACAGATAAAGGGAATGCTGACTGAAATGACTATGAAAATAAGACATTAGAGAATCTGAAATAAAGAAAAAATAAAAGAAGTAAAATATAAATGGAAAATAAAATCTGAGAAAAAATAAGATCTTATGAGATTTAGCAGAGAGGTTTTTTAATATAAAGACTTATTTTGAGACTGAGGCTGAACACATACCCCTAGATAGAGAGGGGAAAAAAAAAAAAAAAAAGGAGGAAGACTTAAGACAGATTTCTTCTCTATTATTTATTTCAAATTGCCAAACAATTATTGCTGAATACATTCAGAAAGACACAACCATACAGAAGAAACAAAGAAACATGATAAGGAAGACAAAGAAAATAAATTAAAAAAAAAAAAAAAAGAAGAAGAAGGAGAAAAAGAACAACTATAGCTGCAACTGCAAATCTCTCTGTATGTAATAATATGGCACAAAAAGTCCATAAACATGGTAGCATTCAGTGTTAGAGGGAATGATGCAACACAATGAGAAACAAAGAAAGCAATATCTGCTTTGGCTATGCTTCAGTGAAATAGAAGCCCAATATATAAAGAAATAATTGAAACTTAAGACTAAATTTACATGAAGGAAACTATATTAAAAAAGACTCATAACTATATTTTTTGAAAGATTCCAATTAACATAAATACTGTATTTCATAATGCTTGAGATCTAATAGAAAATGAAAACAAAGTTTTGAAGTTATGTGTGCAGTCAATACTCTTTATTCCTGTTCTACTAGTTCATCTACTGATAGTGTTTACATTCCCCACTAGTCTATAACCACTAAGCTATAAAAAGATGATTTCTTTTTCTGCCATAACCACATGTCCACTGTTCCTTCTGTTTCATTTTGCTTTGCCTTTCTGTAAAATAAGTAAGTTGCTAAAATGTTTTTGCACTCAGGCTTGAAAAATGAGCTGTTAGCTGTTGTAAGTTGCAATCTTCTATAACATAGACACTGGTTGATTTGCTGAAGTGAAGCATTGCTTAAAATATTGTCCCCAAAAGAATACGTAGGATGAAGCAGAAAAGGCAACTCTGTTTCATACAACTTTTTTTTTTTTTTTTTTTGGCCAACAAAGAAACAGAATTCTGATCTCCTTTAAATATGTCTAAATCATTATCAAACAGAGGATACCATGTAGTTAAAAAGCAAGAATTCAGAGGAAGCAATTGTATCAGATACGGCTCAGAGCAAAAGAAGCAATCTTTTTGCATCCACTAGAAAGAGAAGAGACAGCTATGAGCCTTATATGCTGTTTAGAATATTTTAAAAACTCACTGAGGGGCACTTCCTACCTGCCCATGAGCAGATTACAAATCTAAGACTTTTGAATCACAGTTGCTGTATTGTACCCCCTTTCCTTTTGCAACTTAGTGCATGATTTCTTCATGATGAACTTCATTCCTCCATGCACTTCCCAAAGCTTTTATCAACAGATTTCTTTTTTTTCTGTATAAATGAAGGAACAGCATGACATCCAAGGTTCTTCTTGCCTGGGTCCCTCCTTTTCCTTGTTCGGGTGAGACTGTGCGGCTTAGCTGATGGGAAAGGGCAAGAGTAGAAATGTATCCATTTTGTAGCTATGCAAACATAGAGTTTCTAATAACTTCAGGAAAGTTCATTTTCAGTCTAATCCTAATAATTTAATCAGAATAATAATTTAATTAGAAGAAATGAATCAGCTTTTCCTCACTTTATATTAGTGAAATTATTAAAAACCACTTGACATTCCCCAAAAGAATTACTTCATTATGTTAAAAGGAATATATATTCTTTCTTTCATTGGAAGAATATTGAATAGGGATAAGTTGTTTTATTATTATTTTTGTTGTTGTTGTTGTTGTTGTTGCTGTTGTTGTTATTATTTTCAGCAAAAGTTCCATACAATCCAATCAAAATATCTATGCATTTTATTTTTTACATCAAGTAATTAATGATGCAAGATATAATTTACATGCATTTGATGTAGGTACAAAATCTTCTATTGAGCTTTAAATATATTTTTTCCAACTACTACACAATGGACCATGTCCTATTTCACCCAAATGCCATGTGGCTATAAATATGACAGAAAAAAGCATGGCATGGTGCTAAAGCTAAGCAGAACATTTGCGGCTATCTGCAAATCCAGTCTCTCAAATACAGAAAGATAGATATGTCATAATTATAAATCATTCATGACTATGAGTGATATTTCTTACTAAAGTCATAAGGAGAACCTTATCAAGAAAAATATATTGAGATTTGCTCATTTTGACTCTATTACAAAAGACATGTTTTAAAGCAATAGGTTTTTAGAAAATTGTACTGGTGTATTTTTTTTTTTTTTTTCAGATATAATGTTCATAGAGTTGATGTGTTTATATGCTTTAGCAAAAAACTTTGCTGATATATGTAATCCAATTGATTACATATTAATGAATACTGTGGCATGGATACTCAAATGTCCCAAAAAGAATAAAAGTGTCTATAAATTACATCCACTTCATAAGAGTATCACCCACCAGTTCTTAATATTAATTCTGCTTTAGAGTTGTCAATGAAACAACACAGTATTACAGCAGATGATCCCAAGTTAAATCAGAAATTTTAGGACAATGGATTTACAGATTAAAATAAATTTATGATATTAAGGAGAAGTCATTTGTGGCTTTAGTGATACAGTAGGCTTTCACAGGTACATAATATAACATTGTTGTCAAACTCATTGCATTAAACCTACTTTTTTACTGTATCAAAAATTCCATTTCCTAGATTTCTTAATAATGTAAAGCATTTATGAATAGACTTTTAATCTGGTATCTAGAACACATTGTCCAAAATATGACCCAGTGATAACTTCCAAATCATTATAATTCACAGACTTAGGAATGGAAACTTCAGACTGAATGTCATTGTTCATATTCTGCTTTCCTTGATGGCTGTAGTAAACTTCAGAGATGCACCGTCTTTACACTAAAAATGCTGTACTGCAGCCGTATCAAGCCCCACATCGGGTTTTGTATTTCATAAGGAAAAAGAGATAAGTTCAGATACTTTTTAAATTTACACTACCAAAACACTACCAAATTATGTTGAATATTTAAAATCATGCTGTTAAAATGTTAACAAATTGGCTCATCTTTGTGCTTCACTTTTTAATCAAATAAATAACTAAAAGAAAAATGTGAGAAAAATATTGTTCATTAACCGGTGGGTTTTTGCTTCCTAAATGTTTGTGAGAACAGTTCATGAAGAACTGATGGTGCAAAGTAATACCAGCATGTGATCTGTTAATTTTCTTTTAGAGGTTGAAAGAGGTTTCTTTTAGAAGTATTTCTTTTTGATTAAAAAATAATATGTGAAGATGAGTCAATCTTTTGAACAACTTGTATATCTTAAAAATTCAGCTAGTTTTTTTTTTGTTTTATATATGTGCATGTGTACATATGTACACATTAATATTTATTTCAAATAAACTGGCTACTTATAATCTGGCTTGATAATAAAGAGTAGATATTTGCACCTAGAGTTCAGTGAAAAATTCACAAAAGAAAAAATTTTTATATCTCATAAAAACATATAGTTAATAATTTGGCCCAACACTTCTGTAGCTTTCGAATTTAGCTTATTCTCATGACATTAAAGTGGTGAAATACTTATTAATGTTCTGGAAAATATTTTCTTTCAAATGAAAGCACAAAAAATATCCTTTGAAGGCCAAATTTAAGTCTGAAAACTTCTAAAAAATTCATAATTCAGAAATGTAAAGATACGTGTGTAAAATACTGTAATCAAAACCAAAGGCAGCATTCTTCAGTACTCTTTAAAAAAAAAATCAAGCTGTGGATCTGCTGGATGTTTTGATTTTTGATATCAGGTAGACAAACTACATAGTTATGTCTACATCATATGCTTAAAAGAATATTGGAGAACATTTGACATTTTTGTTCAATGTGAGTATAATGTTTAAACTCAAAAATGTCATTTGAAAAGGAAAAGCTATAATAAGGTATTGGATTTTTTTATTAGTTAGTCAAAAAATGTTATTTTGCATGATAGCAAGCAATTTTTAGCAACACAGGGATTATTTCCACTTTTAGAGCATTCAGATGAGATTCCTTATTGTGTTCAATTCGCTCCTACCAAAATATATAGAGAGGTGAATGGGTCCTCAGGGATTTGGTTATCAAAATGTCGTTACAGTGCCCACATGCAGAGTTAACACAGGATTTTGCCTGGTTTCAGAAAGACCCCAAGAAGACTAGGAGCTGCTTCGGTTTATATAAGGGCTGGACAACCTTTCCTATTCCCACTACCCTCAAAGACTCAAGTCTAACAGCTTAAAGAGTTGTAGTTTCCTCCTGCAATAGGCAATGGGCTTTCTTCAAAGGTAATGATCCGGGCACCTCTGAGAGGCCTCACTCAGGAGGTGGCTGAAACAGACTGAAACTCAGGACTTCTGTTGTCTGATGCGTCAGGGAAGCACATCAAGCACATCCCCACCAATCTGTGCCATGACCTCCAGCCTTTGAAAGCCTGTAACCTTCATTTTATGTGCAAGTTTTCACTGCTTAGACTTTCCTGTGTGTTTTCATATAACATCACAATGTGGTTAATGACAACTTACCGCATATTTTTAGAGCCTTACAGTGCAGAAATTGGCTTAACAAGAGTTTTGCACATATTGAAAACCTGTTTAATTTATGTCATTCTGTTCAACTTTGTTATATTAGCAATGTATGCTGTGTGTTTATTTTTAATCACATTTTTTTAGAGATACAGAGAGATGAAAGCTCCTGAATTTTCATGAGGTTCTAATGCAGTACATTTTTTTTTTTTTTTTCAGTAGTAGGTCCTGAAATGTGTGACAACTTTGAGTGGGTGTGGGGACCTATTTAAATCTAGTTGTGTGCCTGGGGCTAGAATTTATGTGGCTGAAAAATATGTCCTTTCATCATTCTTTAAGAGAAACTAGTTTCAAGTAGTGACACTTTTTTTTTTAAACTCTAGCTACTTGAATCTTGAATCTATCTATTCTTTTTTATACTAATAATTATTAAATATGTCTTAAGTCATAAATATTCTCCCTCCTGTACTCTTTACTGTTAATATTGTCATCCAGAGTTCTAAATATTGCTGCCCAGCTGTGCTATTAGCAACATTTGCATTTTACTTTTGTATATATCTTTGAAAGCCATATTCCAAACAGAGAGGAAATTAGTCACCCATAACGTCAGTACATTAAGTGTGGTTTGAATGAAAAACATGTTGCTGTTGATTAAAAAAATGAAATTTACTTTTATTTCAGCCATTTTTAAAGCAATTCTAACATTTCTTCATTATTTTTGAAAAATGGCTCCACAACCATAGAAATGTATTTTATTGAACAAGGAGGATGTTAACACCCATGGCAAGACATAACTTAAATTATACTCATTTTTTCCTTTCTGCAGCAGTGTGGTTGCATTCAAACTAGGCCCTAGACAAGATCCTTATTTCATGCTGTCTCTCAGACTCTACTCAGATATTGCCTCGGAGAGTACTAGTTGCTCTCAGAAGAAACCCTGCCTAGAGTATGCTGGTAGTTTAACAGTACGGACAACCACAGGACAGTGCTTAAGACCACATTCTTAAGCTTTTTAGCTTACTTTTGCAGATGTGTATAATTTGATATGATATATTTTAAGTAAAGAAGGCAATAAATACTAAAAGGACAAACATTTTTTACCAAAATTAATGAAATAAAATGATAAAAGGTTTAAAGTAGGCAAATTAAAAATTAAGTGAAATGTAAATGTTAGCACATGTTAAGATATGAACATATTTTGAATATCTTAATGATTTAATATATATGCAAGCTATTTGAAAAATATGCTTTAGAGGGAAGAAAAAAGACTACTTTCAGTATAGGATTAATGAAATGAAATGTAATGACATGCCATATACTAGTCAAACTGGACAATCTAGTAGTTCTTCCGGCTTTAGGCTTTATGATTTGATAAATCAATGTATAGCAGTAATGTTTCATATATCCATGGTAATATATCCATGAGAGGCTGAGTGAGCTGGGCCTGTTTTCTCTGGAGAAGAGAAGGCTCAGAGGGGATATGATTAATATGTATAAGTTCAGGAAGGGAGAATGCAGGGAGGAAGGGGACAAGCTGTTTTCATTGGTGGCCAGCGACAGGAGAAGGGGTAATGGCCACAAGCTGGAGTACAGGAAGTTCCGTCTCCAGGTGAGGAGGAACTTCTTTACTGTGAGGGTGACAGAGCAGTGGAACAGGCTGCCCAGGGRGGTTGTGGAGTCTCCTTCTCTGGAGGTCTTCAAAATCCGCCTGGATGCCACCCTGTGCCACATGCTGTAGGTGTGCCTGCTTGAGCAGGAAGGTTGGACTAGATGATCTCTAGAGGTCCCTTCCAACCTTAAATATTCTGTGATTCTGTGATTCTGTTATTCTGTGATTCTGTAAACTTTCATTTCAATGAAATGCATATTCTAAACACTCTGTAATTTTTGCAAGGTTGTGCTTTTAATGCCAGGTACATTGTACCGCTTTGACTGAATGACTTTGAAGTCATTCCAGCTTCTTAACATGTCATATTTGCTTTTGTAATTTTTATTTTATAGTTTTCTCTCTCCTGCTTCCATCGAAAGAAAATTATGTTGAAAAGTGTGTAAAGATATATATGTGTGTTTATGTATCTATGTATACAGGCAAATAGTTATCTCAGTATTACTCAGGCACACTATTGGTTGTATATATGGAAAAAAAAAAAAAGATTAATTGATTCAACTCATTCAACACTCATTAGCACAACCTGTTTGCAAAACTATCATGATACAATATCAAAAGTTCTTGAAACCTCATGGAAAAATAATTATGGTAAATGTGGAATAATTTGAAGATAATTGAAAAGTTCTGAACTCTAATATATTACAAAATCTATTTCTACTCACATATCACCAACGTACTTTTTCAGACAACTCTATTTAAACAAACAAACATATCTGATTTAGTTGGCCTTTCTTTTGCAGTATATTTTAAATGTTCATCTTTTCACTCATTTTTAAACTCATTTTTAACTTCCTCATAAGAAAGGGAGATAAATTGCCTCATATTTCAAGAACTGCAACACAATAATGTGGCATCCAGTTTACAAAAGTAGCACTGTTTTGTTCCAGATTATTGGGCACTTTTTTCTTACATATTTTTTTTAATCTTTATATAATCAATGAAACTAGAGAGAACTCAATGAAATTGGAGAAGGCTATTCAACCCTTTTCCTGGTGTGGATATTCTCATATTTTGTCTCAACTCATTATAATTACCTCAAGGAGACTTCATTGTCAGGAGGATTTTTTTTTTCCTTTTTGATATTTTGCCTAAATTTGCTTACTTGAGAATCTTAACATCGTAACACAATACTTAACATCATATTCTATCCTAATGAAATATTTACACTTCTTACAATTCCTTATACCTGTAAGGTTATTATCAGTATTTATTGCTTAAGTATTTTAGTAGGAATGTCAGCAAAGAAAGATGATAGTGAATAAACAGTATAATGAATTAAAGCTAAGCTTTAAATCCTGCCTTAATTGAAAAGGCTTGAAAGCTAAGGAGAGTAACTGAATGGTGGGGTTTTGACACAGCATCAAAACTCCCCCAAAATTACAGATGTAGAAATGTTCTATTAATACAGGATTTTATTAGGTAGTTTATTAGGTAGTCTGTAAATGTTTCACTGTTTTTAGTATTGCTCACTTTGAACATTTTCCATCATTTTCTCAGAAACAGCTCAGAAACAGCTCTTGCACATATATAAGCTAAACAGAAACAAGAGCAGACAGACATTATTAACGCTTTATGCTTTTTATTTCTTATTTTTTTTTCAAAAATGATACAGAAATTTTAAGGCAACAAGAAATTAGATACTGGCAAATTATGAAGGTATCTTATCAATAAGAGATTAGAGACACAACAAAGTAATCTGTCATCTGAAGCACTTTTATAGCACTATAGGATACTGACAAATCAATATAAACCATTGTAAATTCTTATTCACAGGTTCCTTTCTGTCTTCTCTCGATCTTCTATGATTCCTTGGAAGTACTTACTTTTTATTTTGTCTATTCAGTGGTGCAGGAAAGAGAAAGGAGGAGGGAAGCTCTAGAAGCCAGGATCCCTCAAGCAAAAAGTACTTCCAGGAGAGTGAGTCATAGTAGCACTAGAGAGCTTGAGAGAGGCAAGCAGAGCATCTACTGTCTCTATTATTTATTTTAAGGACAAAGTTGACCATGGAGAGGGTGTGAGAATACAGCTCTCCTCTAGGGCTGAAGTAAGGAAACAAGATCATTGATCACAAAAGGACAATGAAAACATCAGATGCAAAATTACCTGGAAAGAAAATCAGGAAATACGCAAAGCAATAATTAATAACATTAACACTAAACGCGAAACAGACAACAAGCTTGCGCAACTTCAGCATTTATGTTCTTTTGTCTTACAGTAAAATTTTATGCCAGTTATACATATTTTGTGGTTTCAATTGTCTTCTGTCCTTTTCACAGAATCACAGATTCACAGAATATTCAAGGTTGGAAGGGACCTCTAGAGATCATCTAGTCCAACCTTCCTGCTCAAGCAGGCACACCTAGAGCATGTGGCACAGGGCGGCATCCACGCGGGTTTTGAAGATCTCCAGAGAAGGAGACTCCACAACCCGCCCTGGGCAGCCTGTTCCACTGCTCTGTCACCCTCACAGTAAGGAAGTTCCTCCTCACCTGGAGACGGAACTTCCTGTGCTCCAGCTTATGGCCATTACCCCTCGTCCTGTAGCTGGCCACCAGTGAAAACAGCTTGTCCCCTTCCTCCCTGCATTCTCCCTTCCTGAACTTAGACACATTAATCAGATCCCTTCTCAGCCTTCTCTTCCCCAGAGAAAACAGGCGCAGCTCACTCAGTCTCTCCACATAGGAGAGATGTTCCATTCCCTTAATCATCTTAGTTGCTCTTCTCTGGACCCTCTCGAGAAGCAACACGTCCCTCCTATACAGGGGAGCCCAGAACTGCACACAGTACTCCAGGTGCGGCCTCACCAGAGCTGAGTAGAGGGGCAGAATTGCCTCCCTTGACCTGCTGGCAACACTCCTCCTGATGCAGGCCAGGATGCCATTGGCCTTCTTGGCCACGAGGGCACACTGCTGACTCATGGTTAACTTAGTGTCAACCAGGACTCCCAGGTCTCCGTGGAGCTGCTTTCCAGCAGGTCGAGCCCTAATCTGTACTGCCATCCAGCCAACCCTCGATCCACTGCACCGTGCACTCATCTAGTCCACTCTCCCGGAGCTTCCGTATGAGGATATTATGGAAGACGGTGTCAAAAGCCTTGCTGAAGTCAAGGTAGACAACATCCATGGCTCTCCCCTCATCCAGCCAGCCTGTCATCCCATCATAGGATAGGTTCCCATCATAGGCCCATCCCATCATAGGCCATGAGGTTCGTCAGACATGACTTCCCCTTGGTGAATCCATGTTGACTGCTCCTCAACAGCTTCTTCTTCATATGCCTGGACATTCTCTCTAGGATGAACTGCTCCATCACCTTTCCAGGGACGGAGGTGAGGCTGACCGGCCTGTAATTGCCCGKCTCCTCCCTCTTRCCYTTTTTGRAGACTGGAGTGATGTTGGCTCTCTTCCAGTCCTCGGGCACCTCCCCTGCTCTCCAGGACCTCTCAAAGATGATGGAGAGAGGCTGAGCAATAACCTCGGCCAATTCCCTCAGCACTGCTGAGTTCATGGGGGGTCTCCTTAGCAGTAAAGACAGAGGCAAAGAAGGCATTTAGTAACTCTGCCTTCTCGGCATCCTCCGTCACCAAGGCCCCTTCCCCATTCAGCAGTGCACTAACATTTTCACTTGTCTTCCTCTTGCTATTGACATACTTATAGAAACCCTTCCTGTTGTCCCTGACATCCCTCACCAACTCTAATTCCACTCGGGCTTTGGCCTTCCTCATTTTGCATCTGCATTCTGTGGCGATGCGCCTGTATTCCCCCCTCGTGGCCTCTCCCTTCTTCCACAAGCTGTACACTCTTTTTTTTTTTTCATTCACTTTGCCCAGTAATTCCTTACCCATCCATACACGTCTCCTACCCCGCTTACTCAACTTCTTTTTTGTGGGAATACACCTATCCTGAGCTTGGAGGAAGTGGCACTTGAATATCAGCCAGCCCGCCTGGACCCCCTTTCCTTCTAGGACCCTGACCCAGGGGACTGCTCCAAGGAGCTCCCTAAAGAGGTCAAAGTCGGCTCTCTTGAAGTCCAGGGTAGCTATCCTACTTCTTGCCCAACTTCCTCCACGCAGGATCGTGAATTCCAACATCTCGTGGTCGCTGCAGCCCAGACTGCCCCCAACATTTCCCACTAGACCATCTCTGTTCGTTAGTATCACGTGTAGCAGCGCCCCTCCCCCTGTTGGCTCCTCAACCACCTGTATCAAGAAGTTATCTGCAATGTTCTGCAGGAAMCTCCTGGACTGTCTGTTCCTGGCTATGTGGTTTTCCCAGCAGATATCAGGGTGGTTGAAGTCCCCCAGGAGGACCAGGGCCTGTGATTGGGAGGCTTCCCGCAGCTGCCCGTAGAAGGCTAAAGAAGGCTTTAGATTAAAGCACATTACCAGCTCCTTCACCACAGCTTTATCACTGCCCACCGATTGGATTCTTGGGTGCTATAGAAAAACAGGTGTTCAACAGTGTGTGGCATATGGAGCTTCTACTCTGTGGCTTTGCTTTACTTTTGTTCCTCTCCCTGGAAACTGCATCATGAAACACGTTATTTGGTTTCATTTACAAGAAATAAGGAATAGTTACAAAATTATTTATTTATTTATTTATTTTCTCATGTGTTGTTAACATTTTTGATGCGCTCAGCTAATGCCACAACAGAAGAAAATGCATGGAATGCATTATCTCTTCATTTTAGAAGAGATAATGTTTCCCTCCAGGAATACAGGAATAACTGAAATACAGAGTACCAGGGTGTGGCCGCCGATAGTTCCTTGATTTTCTGAGACTAGTCAGCTATTTTAACTTAACCTGCTTGATCAAGTGCTAACATTTGGTGTGTTCTAGATAAAGATAGATAAACAGGAAGCTATAAGAGATATCTCCAATACAGAGATAAAAGTTATATAAGGGAAACTTCTTAAGAAGCCCACTTGTATTCCTACAATAACATCTGTTAATGTTTTAAGATTGATATTTGGTCCCCTTTTGGTCTTACTACCTCAATAACATGGCAAATCTTATGCAAGGGAAGGAAGCATAAAATTCCATTTCTGCAGAGGTATTATATAGATGTTGTATATCTAGGTATGTGCCTGTTCTTTCTGGCACATAGTGGCACACAGTGGAAAGAATATCCACTCTAATCTTTAAGTATAATACAATGTTTAATCGGACTATTCAAACGTAAAGATAGGAGCAAAGTAAGATTAACGATTAAATCTTCTGTCTCTTCTGATTTTGGGAACCCTGAGATGATAAAGCATCAGATGGGATCACCAAGGGACCTTCACAACATGTCATGTACTGATTGAGAGATCTGTGTGATGCCGTATCACTTCAAGGTTCCCAGCGTCAGCAAATCAGAAGGGATATAATATTTTAATAACGATATTTGCTTCACACTCCTAAATCTTAATGTTCTGATTAAACATTGTATTATGCTTAAGTGGGTATTCTTTCTTGCTGTTAAATATATAACCAGGGTTCCAGTTGCTGGCCTACTTTTCAACAACTTTGTTAAAAGAACAAACACAACCTATTCTTTTTGGCCTGCAGATTCTTTTGCCTACTTTTAAACTACAAAAGCTGAATATTTTGAAAGTTCAAAGCAAATCAGCCAAACTGCTTTCAGCTTGTAGTGTAGTGAAAATGTAACATGTTTCTGCTTTAATTTACACATTCATTATGATAATTCTTTGAAGTTATTTTGAGAGGAATACGTTAGCAACCTTAGCTGGAACATACCCATTTTCATGTGTACACGCATATGTGTTGCTGCATATTTGTTTCAGAAAAAAAAAAGTTAGATATGATTTAAAATGCATTTGTACTGGTTTTGACAAGTGATTTTCCCCACAGTCTTGTGGGCTTTATTCTTGATTTGCAGTGCAATTGGTGACTATACACAGCCAAGCATTCTGGCTGCCCCCAACTCCACAAGGTGTCTGGCTATAACATTTTGTCCATTTGCCATCAATGATCATATTTTCTTTCTATTTTCTGTTTGTATATCCCCTTTCTTCTTTACATTATTGCCTAAGGTCAGGTTGGTGGACTGATGAACTGATAAGCATGTCTATGCATATCGGAGCCTGTATTTTTAAGGCTCTCTTATACCCCGCAACAAGGAAGCCACCTCCAAATCACTTATGGTTCTGGTGCAATACCAACCCCTAAAGCACACTCAGGCATTATTTGGGGTGTGCTAGTTAGCCCTGATTAAACTGTGCTAAACAAAGTGCCAAGAATTTAATAACACAGCTGCTGGCATCCCAGTACCTTGGGGTGGCCCCTGACCTAGTTAAGCGAACTAGTATAGGTATGTGCAATCTGTAACCCTTATCCCATGACTGCAGCTGTCTGTGATGCAAGGTCTGTTTTTGTTTCTCTGCAGTTGTGTAATCTTGGCTCGGATTTCTGAGAAACTTCCTAAGTTGTGGGAAGCAGTAGCAAGAAAGTACATAAACCACAGCCACTCGAGATGAGAAAGGTAAAATTGCAGACAGAGATAATATTGTCAAGACTGATAGTTAGCAGCTCAAGAATTCAGGAGGGAAGATGCCTCCTTGGCATAAAAGGGCATAAAATCCTAGGGGGAAAAAAAAAGACAAAACAGAGAACTGGAAAATATCAATTCAACAGTAGTTAAAGGAGTAAAGTTGTTAAAAAAGTAATAGCAGTGAAATTTTATTCATCTGCTGGACTACTGCCTTTCCAACAAAGAATTTTTAAATATCTTACCATGGATAATGAGCATATGAATGCTTAACTTGCTATCTTGCTAGTCTTCACACTCTGTTGTCCATACTAGTAAATAAATCTTTTATTATTATTACTATTATTATTAAAAGTTGTGCTAAATTTGTGATATCCCATTTGCAAAATCTTTTTGCACATTAGTAAAAGTCACCTCAGTAAATTGACTCAGCAAGGTAAGGCTGCAAGACTATGTGAGAAAAAGAATCTGTTTGATGCTATTTACTTAAAAACAATAGTCTCTCTCTAACAGATATTTCTGCCTTTCCACATGAAATACAAAGTAAAATAAAGATGACATTTTATATTCCAGGTTTACTAATGTGACTTTGAAGAATTAAAATCTATGATCCTGATCTTGTAGAGAATCTGATTTAAGATGACTGCCTTACATTAAAGGATTAATTGCAAGTTTAGGATATATTAGGATAAACCAAAGGGCAGTACTAGCAAAAGTATACTTTATTAATCTATCCTCAGAGTCTCATAATACCTTTCATTTTGCCCTCATTCTTTATCAGGACTTTTGAAAAGCATACTTTCTCCAGTCCTCTTGCTGAGTGGCAGCTCTGTGAAGCTTCGCTGTTACTTTACCTCCTGGTCTCTGTGCCCAAAAGGGTTTAGTTAACTAACAAAAATTTGGACCAAAAAAAAATGTGCATCCTTTTTATTATTGATTCTGCTCATTAGTTCTCTGCTGTTATTTTGCCTCAAGCAGATCTTTAATACAGAATCCTTTAATACAAGGTGTGCCTGCTACTTTTCATGCTTGTAAATGCCTTTATATATTCTCAGTTGACATCTATGCAGGCAGATTACTTTAAAAAATCTGGACTCAGGATTCTATTTTCAAAGCCTTGACATATTTCTATCCATCACTGTATTTTAACATGCAGGCTCTAGAACACTGAGTATATAAAAGTATGCAAGACATAAAATATATTTTACAGATGCTTGACTTGTTATAATGTATGTGAATAAATAAATCTGGATTTTATCACAAGACTGTTATCTTTTGATCTGCCTGCTATAGGTGTGAAGAATAAAAAAAAGTATAATTTTTGACATTTAAATAGAAAATACACTTGATTTTTATCTAACATAAAGTTTATCATGCATCACTTGTTACTTCTTTCCAGTCATTTCTACTTGCTTCATAATTAGTTTGCTGCATGAGTACTCTCTCCAGAGTACTCTGGCAGCCTTTTTCATATCTTTCAGAGACATAGAAATGTACGATGTAAAAATTCTCAAGGAGTCTTTATAAGAAGTCCCCTGTTTTTTCCTTCCTGGCAGAGCTATTGATGCCCAAGTCAGAAACTAGGATTTAGGTCACAATCATAATGCAGGATTTTAAGATTTCCTATTCCTTTAAAGTGAGGAAGTAAGTCAGCATAATCTGGGAGGACTTGCACACAACTCTTTACACAGCTAATTTCATATTTTCTTTTTCTTGGTTCATTACAGGCTATTTTTGCTGTGACTTTCATTTGCTTTTGCCTTGCATTCATAAAGAGCGCTTCCTGTTCTTTTGCTTCCCACTTCCTTTTAGATAGTTCCTAGCTTTTAGTTTTTCTAGCACTCATCTCCCACTTCACAACTTGTCAAATGAATTCTCAAGTAGTGTAAAAACAAAGAATCTGTGGAATTTTAAGTTGAATGTTAGCAGATCTCTGAAAATTAGTGCTAATGTATCTTCCTATAGCCTTACAAATTATAATGAGAATTAACACTTTACCAAGAAAGGCTGTTTTAAAAATTTTGCTATTGTCACCAGCCTCCTTCCCTTTCAGTTAAATTCCATAGCGTTTTTAGCCCTTTCTTCCACATGGGCTGGCTGCATCATTTCTGGTCATTTAAACTAATTCACTCATCTGTTAAAAAGTATTAGCTGGCAAGAATTTATTACTTGTTTACAAGTCCTCTGTTTAAACAGAGACCAGATGAGCTAGAAACAGAGCTTGGGTTACAAATTGACCACGAGACTTTGTTAGCTCAGAGCTTTGACCTATATCACACAAAGTCTTAGGTCTTTCACCTATATGAATGATTGTATTCCCTCTCTAAAGCTCCTCTATGAAGTTAAAAGGTATGCCAAGACAGCAGTAATAAAAACAATTAAAACAGATTGTTTAGTTGCTGTATCACAAATGTAACAGCAAACTATTTATTTATTCATATAGACCTAGAGTTCCTAATAATAGGCATGTCAGAAGAACCAGGAGCAAAGTGGAAGAGCAGCAAGGGGCCTCTGGAATCTATAGAAGTAGTTTAGGATTAAGATTCCTAGACAAATAAATATTTTACCAATATATTTTATAAAACTTCCAGTTTATATGTTTTAATATATTACTATCCAGGCCTGTGTGAATATGTATTCATAATAAGACTTCAGTAAGTTTTCTAAATATATAGCTTTTGCTTTTTAAGATGCAATCAAGATAAATAATTTGCACATAAATACACAATGAAAATACACTATCATGCATAAAGAACCTAAGTAGGGTTCAATAAAGGTAAACTATATTTCTGGAACCAATATAATCTCATAAACAGTTGACATGTAACTCAGGGTTTGGGTTGGGTTTTATTTGTTTGTTTGTTTTTGTTTTTGTTTTGATAAGTGGAACACTCTTCATCAGTGACTGCTTTCAGAATATATTTGAACTCTTTCATTTCACAGTACATCAACTCCTGTATAGACTTTAAACTTATTTACAGAGACTCAATTCGTGATTAATTAAATAAAAGAGAAAAGAAAGTTCTTTCAGAGAATATCAAGATTTTCCCCTAAATTGCTTTACTGAACTTAAGTAATTCATGAAAAAACTTCTATGATGTTTGATTTGGGAAATTTGAATAGTATTTATAGAGCTGCTGAAGAAAGTAAATATTATGTCATTCAGGAATGTTTGTGAGAATGATGTCCTTGTAGGCCTGAAAGTCTCAGATATGCCCCCGTCAGTCATATCGTCCCTTGGTCTTCATTCTTACAATGCCTGGAACAATACCAACCTAAGAGCCAGAGGGAAATGTATTTCTTGATCATGGTAAGTTATAATGACACTGTTTGTAAAGCTCAGATCACCAAATGTAGTAGACATTAGTGAGAAACCACTGAATTTCTCAAAATCATTGCCCCTAACAGTGGCGAAATATGCCACAGACTATGTCTTAGAGACATCTAAATTCCTATCTATGGACTGCTGTAGAGTAAAACATTACAGTCAACAGCCAGGGATTTGAACTGGCTCTAATTCAAGACAAAACCAGGGGTTCCTGTAGCACAAGTCTCTAATCCAACAGGGAAAATTTAGCTTTACATTTTGATTGTATGTTAAAAATGAATGGAACCCAAAGTGTGCACCTATATATCCTGACATGGGAAATTCATGTTCCTGAGCCTTCACATATAAAATGTGATAGTGTTTTATATGTAACACATATAAAATGCAATAAATGCTCTGTATTTTTCTTAGCAACTTTGCATTACAAGAAATGGTAAAGTGTTTGCTGATGGTGTGCATTAATTACCATGATGTGTATAAATGTACATCTTATGATTTGCATGTTTATATTAAAAAAATACAAGTGTAAAAAAGTCAATGCAAGTGTAAAAATGCAAATGTAGATGGACTGTTGAAAGGTTTCAAGACATTTAATAGGTAACATGGCATAAAGATTCACCACTAATTACTAGTGATATATTGATGTTATTCTATTCCTGTATAAGAACAGAAACTTTAAAACTCAGAATAGCTACTCAAATATATATATATATACACATTGATGAATTTATTTTCTAAGAAATGGATGGCTGCTATCTATCTATTTAAGGATATAGATAACAACCTGGGGAATTATATTTTTTTTTATGTGAAGAATTTGAATGAGAAGATAACTAAGATTCTGCTACTGTCCTGACATTGATGTTAAAATCTTAGCTTTCTCTTTCCTTTTTGCATAGAATTAGAATAGCAAGCATTTTCCTCCACATCAAAACAAACTTTGTCTTTATATCAAAAAAAAAGCATTGGTTACTATTCTGAGGGCTTCATCTGTTGTTTTGGACAGCCAATGTTCATCAGTGCAGAAATATGAAGTATTTTCAAAAAATTCTAACAGATTATTTTGGTCAGTTTAAAGAATGTGATGACCTTTGAAGTGGCAAGACCTGTAGAACCAGCTCTTTCTTAAATTCTTTCTTAAACTTCTGTTAGATTAAGTATAATGCCCTAGAGACTCATCTTATTTATTGCACTGAGTACTGAAACTGTCAAAGAAACACCTGCATAAGAACATGATAATGTTAATTTAATCTTTATTATTATTCCCTAAATACATCTTCTTACATTTTATAATGCTTAATTTAATACTGTAGGTTCTTTATTGTCATTCAGCCTTTCCGGTATGATATCCCAATTCTCGCTGAATGAATGCTGCTTTTTAATTTTGCCCATCTGCTGCTTCTTCTAGATTTTTTTAGATATTATTTTAATTCCTAGAACCATCTGGTTTTAGATAAATTGCAGAGGAAAGGAAGAAAGGATAGAGAAAAAGAGCAGGAGCTTAGATCTTATAAATTCAAGTATCTACCTCTATTTTCATTAGTGTGAAGATAAAAACAGGGCTTTCTGAAGAGGTGAGGAGTGTTTACAGCTCTTATTATTCTCCTTTAGGGCTGTCATCCTTGTGTAACTTTGAATCTCTCACTGGTTGGTACATTTTTAAGAAATGTAGATGAACGATAAGGTTTCATCCAAACTATTGGCTAATTTGTCATCAAGTCCCACTAAGTCATTATATTTGCTGACAGTGCATCCTGAGTTTTCTTATTATGCTTGATGTGACTAAAGGGAGTGATTTTGATCTATAGGATGTTCACTCTACTAGTAATTTCTATGTGACACTACAGAGGAAGTAGTGAGAGGCCATTTGGCTTGTATAATTATACTTCTGATACAGTTTTAACGAATGTAAAGCTGTCCAGTGGAGATTATTTTACACTGTTGCTAAATCTCAGTAGATGACTCAATACTATAATTTTTTGTTTTGTTATGGATCAGGATGTAGTCTTCAACATAAAGTAGAAAGCACATATAAAGAGTTCTGTTATCTCTGTTTTGGCCATTTAAAAGTTCCTTACTACCACTTGAATGACTTGTTTGAATGCTCTATTTGGTACCGTCAGCACTTACATATTATTTTAATTTAGAAATGCTACTCCTTTCCTGACTTCCAACATCTGGCTTCATTCCCTTAATCAATATAATCCCTTAGGACAGACAAGAAACAAGTTAAAATACTTGCACTAAAGTAAGTATTTATTTTTGTATTTTAATAGCTATAAACAGACAATGGAACAAGCGGTAGCAGTAATCAGAGATTACTAGAAAAAAAAAAAAAAAAAAAAAAAAAAAAGGATATTACTAGTTACTTCTATTACTGTTATTATTTGAGCAAAAGACACACTGTAAAATACTAGCCCTGGCAAGTTATTAGAGCTTCATGCAAATTTAGACCTTTAAACTAGAAGCTTTAAGGTGGAAAAATAGTCTAAAATAGGTAACATGCTTTACAGTGGAGGATTTATAACCCTACTCACTGGATGTCACTGTTGCTCTACCTTAATACCCTAAGAAGTACTACATTTTTGTAGTCAAAAAGTGACTCTTAAAGAAAAGAATGTTGCTTTTAAGACAAAATTCAGTTTAATTTTATGACTATCTTCACAAATGCATTAATTTGACCTTTACATTTATAAATGTAGGATTATACTTGATTTTTCACTTAAGAGATGTTTAGAGTAGAAAATTGTTTCTATATCCATCTCTAGAATCTAGACGTAAGGGAATCTTCAACAAAAAAGACCAGATCAGTATATCTTAGGACCAGAACAACACAGCAAATGGCAGAAATAATCTAACAAAATAAATGAAAATTAAATATAAAAAAATTAAACTTAAAAACTGTATATATTTGAGTAAGACTCAAATAACAACCTCAATAACAATCAATAACAATCAAGACTCAAAAACAATCTCATCATCAAGATATTTATTAAATTGTACTTATTTGATAACAAAACTATGTTAAGGGACAGATATGAAAAAAAAAAGAAAAAAGTTATTTATTATTTGAGTGTTTTTATTTTATTGTTTTTAATGAACATGCTTTTAAATTCTCAATGGCAGCCAGTGATAGGACAAGGGATAATGTGTATAAGTGGAAACACAGGAAATTCCATCTCCATATGAGGAAGAACTTCTTGACTGTGAGGGTGACAGGCTGTCCAGGGAGGCTGTGGAGTCCCCTTCTCTGGAGGTCTTCAAAATCCGCCTGGATGCCACCCTGTGCCACATGGTCCAGGTGTCTCTGCTGGAGCACGGGGCTTACACTAGATGGTCTCTAGAGGTCCCTTCCAACCTCAGCCATTCTTTGATTCTGCGATTCTGCAAATTTGCCTTCGTAATGACAGTATATTATGCTGGTGTGGAGAGTTCTTTATAGACAATTAGATTAAAAAAAAAATCTATTTATTCTTTTGATTAGAAATTACAAAAAAAAAAAACAAAAAAAAACCAAAAAAAAACCCTTTAGTCTGACCTAAAGCTATATGCCAGATAGATATCAAAAGAGGTGCACAGCTATCATGTAATTTAGTTTTTGCAAATTTTCTCCTTTTCCTGTTTGCTTCTGCGAGAGCCTCAAGTTATTTTTCTTCTTGCTTGTGAAAGATTCTTCCTTTACTTGAATATTGACAGGAGAGATCTATAGGATTTCTTATTGTGTATCCTTACAAAGAGGATGTTTCAAGAATTTTTTTCTGAAGATCAGCAGAGCTGAAGACAGCAGGGTAAAGACTGATGAGAAGCCTTAAAGATACATGAAAACAAACCTAGTAGCCCAATTTCATAATGTACAAAAATGACTTAGTCTAATATGCCCATTCCTAGTTTGGAACATCAATTGATGGCTGTCAGAAGTAACAATACATCATTTCCTTTTGTACTTCGGGAACATTACTTCCAGTATTTTTCAGCCTATAATCATCATAGAATCATAGAATGCTTAAGGTTGGAAGGGACCTCAGAGGTCATCTAGTCCAACCCCCCTGCACACGCAGGGTCACCTAGAGCATGTGGCACAGGGCTGCATCCCAGTGGGTTTTAAAGATCTCCAAAGAAGGAGACTCCACAACCTCCCTGGGCAGCCTGTTCCAGTGCTCTGTCGCCCTCAGAAGTGTTTTCTTAAGTTCCTGTGGAACTTTTGGTGCCTCAGCTTGTGGCCGTTTCCTCTAGTCCTATCGCTGTCCACCACTGAAAAGAGGCCAACCCCCTCCTCCTCACTGCCTGCCTTGAGGTATTTATACACACTGATCAGGTCCCCCTTCAGCCTCCTCTTCTCCAGGCTAAACAGACCCAACTCTCTCAGCCTTTGCTCATAGGGCAGATGTTCCAGACCCCTGATCATATTCGTAGCCCTTAGTAGCCCACCTTCGTAGCATCAAATAATGATTTATCAGTTGTCTAAGTAGAAGCATGTATTTGATGTTTCTTCCTCAGATAAATTTGAATATAGTAATAATAATGTTATTTTTAGTGTTGTGCTTCAGTGAAGGAATGTTATCTGGCAATGGTATAGTATAGTATAGTGCATTGCTACTGCGGGATCTTTGAATCTGAACTCAAGTGGTCAGCCCTGCCAGATAACAGAGCTTACTTCTCTTTTCTCTTTTATGGTGGTGAGAAATCATGCCATTAAAATATTTATATTTAGAATTAACAGTTGCACGCTCACTAAACAAGCACCATCAATAATTTTCACTTTGATGCTCTTTATGATAATACTCTGTAATTGGATTCAGCAGTAAATCCAAACACAGCTCTGAGGCATTGATTTTTCAAATGTTTTCGTCAAAATCATACAGTAAGAAATAAACCAGCAGCTTGATGAGGCATGTCAAAAAATGATTTTAAAATACAGTTATTGAGCAGAAGAAATCAGGAAGTTAATAGTTTTACTTCTTAAGATAAACCTGTCAGGGACATCTATGGAATTGATATAATTTTCTATACTCACCCATTGTAAATGCACATTGACAGACAAAAGAATTTTATTTCATTTATTAAGACTGACAGGCAAAATCCAGTCAGTGATGTCAGAGATGATATTTGAATCATTTTTAGTGGAAGGCAATAGAAAAAGTATTTTCTCTTAAGATTTAGACACAATTCTTGCAAGCAGATGAGTCGTTCAATGAAACAACACTGATTTAAGATGATTTATTTATATGCTATGCATAGTATATGGTTTATTAATACTATAAATTGATTTATGTGCATGTAAGCCACTAGTATGGTTTTAAGTAAAATACATAACTGTTGAAGTACAACAGTGTATTCTGACGCAATTCGGGGAATTTCATTCTTTTCTATGTATATAGAGAAAATCCCTGGAACATAAAAATGTTTCTCATAGGTATAAATCCTTTCTTTCTAATGATTACACAAGCATCTTCCAGTTTAAAACCTAAATCATAGAATCACAAAATTGTAAAATCATTAAGGTTGGAAGGGACCTCAAGAGGTCATCTAGTCCAAAATTCCTGCACACGCAGGGTCACCTAGAGCATGCAGCAGAGGGCTGAGTCAAAGTGGATTTTGAAGATCTCCGGAGAAGATTTCACAACCTCCTTGGCAACCTGTTCCAGGGCTCTGTCACTCTCATTGTCAAGAATTTTTTTCCTCAATTTCCTGTGGAACTTTTGATGCTTTGATGCTTCAGCTTGTGGACATTTCCTCCTGTCCTGTCACTGGCGACCACTGAAAAGAGGCCAGCCCCAAACTCCTCAGTCCCTCCCTTGAGGTATTTATACACACTGATCAGATCTACCCCCAAGCTTTCTCTTCTTCAGGTTAAACAGGCCCAGCTCTCTCAGCCTTTGCTTATAGAGGAGATGTTCCAGGCCCCTAATGATCCTCGTAGCCCTGTGATGAAGTCTCTCCAGCAGCTTCACATCCCTCTTGTGCTGGGGATTCCAGTACTGCACACAGTGATCTCACCAGGTTCTCACCAGGGCTGAGTAGAGGGGGACGTTCACCACTCTCAACCTGCTGGATGTGCTTTTCTTAATGTACCCCAGGATCTCATTGGCTTTCTTGGCCACGAGGACATGACCTCATGGTCAGCTTCATCCACTACGATGTCCATGTCCCTCTCTGCAGAGCTGCTCTCCAGAAGGTCACTCCCCAGCCTGTACTGGTGTCTGGGGTTACTCCTCCCCAAGTGCAGGACCCTGCACTTGCCATTGTTGAACTCAATGAGGTTTCTCACCGCCCAGTTGTCCAGTCTGTCCAGGTCCCTCTGGATGGCAGCACAGTCCTCAGGGCTATCAGCTATTCCTCCGAGTTTGGTATCATCAGCAAACTTGCTGAGGGGGCACTCCATCCCTTCATCCAGGTCATTGATGAACAAATTGAACAGGACTGGACCGAGGACTGACTCTTGGGGGACATCGCTAACCAAAGGCCTCCAACTACACTCTAAGCTACTGATCACCACCCTCTGAGCTCTGCCATCCAGACAGTTCTCAATCCACCTCACCATCCACTCATTTATCCCACACCTCTGAACCTTGCTTGAGAGATGGTGTCAAAAGCCTTGCTGAAGTCAAGACTTCTACCACTCTCCCCTCATCTATCCAACAATTCATTCCATCATAGAAAGCTATCAGGTTAGGTAAGCATGATTTCCTCTTGGTGAATCCATGCTGACTACATTCCATTTAAATTTAAAGAATTCTCTTTTTTTTTTTATTTATTCATTTATTAATGGAATTATATTCCATTAATTTATTTTTAAATTTAAGGGATTCCATTCCATTTAAAGAAAAGATATAAGAGAAACATATAACATGTATTAAAAATCTGCATATCTAGAGTTTGGGACTGCCACAACAACATAAGCTTGTACTAAAGCTTTTAATTATACAGAAGCACTTACTAGGAACATCTGGAGAAAAAATCTGATGAAACAATTAAATGCGCAGATAATCTATGAAGCAATCCTGTCACATTTATTTTTTCAGATTGAGAATATTAGGATGCTGATGGTTAGAACTGGGTTAATTTTTTAAAAGTTACAATTAAGATATATTATGTTTGATTATATCTCAGCAGACATTACCATTATTACTTGGAAATAGATATGTGCATATGTGTTTGTGATTGTCCTATGTGGACCATGAGTTTGGTTAAGGGAAGTTTAACATGCTGTATACAGCTATTCACATCTTCAAATTCCTTTTTCACCAACTGGCATAAGTGAGAAACAATATCAGTGAGAAAAAATATCAGTGATATGAAACTATAAATTACTCGACACAAAAGAGCTGTTAGGATCAAGTTCAGCATAGCACATTCCTTTCTTGGAAAATCTGAATGGTCCAAGTGAGAGCCATATTATGGCTCTATGTTTTAATAGAAAAATGTCTCTGACTCTATGTTTTAATAGAAAAATAAATATCCTGTTCAGTTTTATTCTTGAGGCCCATCTATTAATGTTCTGCTTTCCATATGAAATAAGCACTTTTTTAGATCCACAGGCAAGACAAAAACAGCAGACTCCAGAGGCTTATGCTCCAGAGGCTTATTTGATTGAATAAAGACAGGAATTGGTATTCGGTTTTGAGGAATGATTTCAACTTAAAAAACAGAGCAACAAAGACACAGTGGTAATCTTACACAAGGAAAATTAAGTTTGAGATGGTTGATTTGACCACTTTACAGATTTGGGGTATTTTTTTTTTGTTTGTCTGTTTTCCAAAAGGAGCTTTCTCACTGATTTTCTTCTTTTTTTTAATGGATGGTTTCATTTAGCTAGACTGTTGCTGTTGACTGCCTTCTGTGATTGGAGAAATCTTTCAGTTTACACGGTTCAATCCCACTACCTGCTCTATTGTTTCAGCTGTGCAGAAAGAATTTAAACATCTGTAAATCATCCTCTGTTCTGTTTTCTTTCTCATTCTGTCTACGAATAACTTTCTTTTTGACTTGCAGCTCTTCAGTTATGGTTGTCCCCTTCATACACATTAACACATTTATCTTGATGATGATGAGTCATTTAAATGAAAATTATTGTGAATTTAATTCAGAGGAGGAGGAGAACTGCCATGTTAGTCAAGAAAGCCTCTTTCTCACATTAGCCAGCAGACTAAGGTAGTGTAAATCTATAGCTATATACTACATACAGCTACTCAGTTATACATTGCATTATATCTGTACCACTAACACACATTGGATTTGAAATAATACTGATTTTTGCTATTTGCAGGACAAATATATCCACAGAAGACTAGAGTGACCACAAGCAGTGGAAGTTTTAATTTCTTTTCCCTGTCTTCACATAGTCTCTGTAGCTGCCAAGTATCTGTTTTAAGCAAATCAAACTATTTAGCATATCAAAAGATAAAACTTCTCAAGATAACTTCATTTCAGGGGTGAAATACATTTAATAATTCTACTAGTAGACCTTTAAAGAAGAGCTTTTACAGAACGACGAGTCTGGATACTGAAACATGACAGTGAGAGTGAGGCAAATTCACCTAAGAAGACTTTTAATTGATTTTGTAGTTCATCCTTTACACAAATTACTAAAGGAAGTGGGAAATTCTGCATCTTTAGGAGCCATTAATATATGAATGGATGCCTCTTTTATGGATGTGCTTTAGTGTGCATGGTGAGTTTAAAAGAGAAGTAGAGGCATCCAACTGAACACTTCATGTTAGCAAGTCAGATCAGCTAACCCAATTGTGTCTTCTAGAATTAAACAATATTTGTCTATATAAAACTATTTATCATCCCATTAAAGTAAATGGCTAGCACTTCTGTTAAAGTATTAACTTGTTCACAAGAAAAAAAAATAGCATTAAATTTTGTTCTGTGGTGTTATCATAAATGTAGTATAAATGACAACAGTGTGCATCAAAGTCTAAAGCTTTCAAGAATTCCTGCTAGCATAGGTAAAATTGTAAGTTAATGAGGGCAAGGAGAACTATTTCTAAACAAATAGTAAATGAATTAAATGTTGATCAATCAAATAGTAAACATGGTTATGAAAATTATGAAAACTATCTAGAAGCAAAATGAAATAATTTTTATGCACAGAGAGAAAGAGAGACATAAAAGGTTACCTGAACAATGAATCTTAAAAATAAGCTTTGCTGTAATTGGGAAAAAAAAAATAAGTATTCCATCTTGACCATCAGGCTATCTCCAGCTGTCATCCAGCTTTTCATTATTCAGACAAAGCATTGTCACCAAAACGAATTAATCAATGTAACAGAGATAAATGATCCAACATGGAACAGGCAGAACTATCTTCCTGTTCTTATGAAGAAAATTATCTCTTTGTACTATTATATCAGTGACAAGGATGTCTGGACTTTATAAGCATCTCTTTCTGTTTAGTCTTCCTTAAATATTAATGATGAAATGATTTAACCTCTCTATACCAGGTTCAAGAAAATGTTTAAAAGTACTAACAATGAAAATGATTGTTTCAAGCAAAAATAATTAAATTAGTTTAAATATATGGCCAATTATCATAACATAGAAGGAATTAATTATGTTAAATATAAGAAAAGGGAATTTAGGGAAAAAAAATATATATTGAGACTGCTTCTAATTTGTCTTATGATTTCAACACAGATTGTATTTAGGCTATAAATCTTAAAGGTTGGTTTATAGAGAAATCTAATTTTTAGTCATAAAAAACACCAGTAGTCTATAAATCTTTGTAAAATCATTTATACAACAAAAAGAAACAAACAAACAAGGAGAAAAAAAAAAAAAAAAATAAAATAAAAGGCAGCCTGAAGCTGTTTTAGGAGAACAGAACAATCTCCTTAGAAACTTTTCACTTTCATTGACTAAATATTAACTGAGGATAGGTTGGATATTCTGGAAAACAGAAAAATAGAAAAATTTATACATATACGTATATGTACATATATATATGTTCTGTTAAACCTATTTTTTATCCAGAATGGAAGGAATATCAAATATTTACAGGCATGTTTGTACACTGGAAAAGTAATATGAAATTCTATCACTATATTGGCATGGAATTGCACAGAGGAACAGAAGGAAGAAAGTATAAAACTTCCTTCTTTCTCCCTATCTGTAGCTATTGAATCTGTACCTTCAATAAAGAGAAACTGAGCGGCATAAGTTGTGCCAGGTGTGCTTCTTCCTCAGTTCAACCTGACTTTTCCCATATAGCCCTATTCAGGTTTTAACCACCCGTGGCATTATCTGATCCTGGTGGTTGTCTCCCTGATTTCTTCCCCCACTCAGATATTAACCACCAATAACAGTCCTGATGGCTGCATCTGGATGGGGAGATGGAGCTAACTGGGCATACACAAGGCAAAAGTCTTTCTAAAATGAAAGAATGACTATAAGTCTTATGCCATAAATACGAGGACAACCCAAGAGCCTTGGGCAACTCGAGTCCTCTCCTTGCACTGCTGTGGGCTGTATGCCAGGATTTCGCCTTGAGTTGGGACACCTCTCAACAATACTCTTCAAGGTTGAGAAATTCTTGCCAGATCCTAGAAGATTTGTGGTAAGTGACTATAGCACGCTCTCTTTTTGATCTTGTAAACTTTACTGACACAACTCTGCACAGAAATCCCTTAGACATAAACCATTGACCAACTCTGGGTTTGGGCTGGATCTACATCCAGACTCCTCTCAGAAGGAGTTTGGAAAGCAAGGTGGTCCAATCTGAACCCTCTGATTCAATGGGAGGATCTCCTTGGTAATTCTGTGTATATCCTGTACCCCATACAGTAAATAATAAGCAACCTTGACATGGAATCCTGTGAAACCATTGTCTACATCAATAAGACCTATTACTATTTCTTTCATATCAGTGAAGGACATTGTGTCATTCACTCCCACCACCATTTATTACACGACAGAAGTATGACATCAAGGAATCAGTGAAGAAAACCTATTTATCATTCAAGTCATATTTATTTTGTGAGAATTGATACAGGGATACCCCACATACTCAGTTGAATGAAGCATTCCTCCATAGTAGGCAAAAACAGCAAGCAGACTTCTCAGACAGATGTTTTCTCGGCAATACTTTCCATTTACATTTTGTGAAGCCCATAAAGAACAGTTTCAGTAACATAAAGTATCAGTTATAAGTTTGCATTAAATATAAATTCAATTTGTACTTTTCCAAAGTCATTAAAGCAAATGCCTTATCCTCAGATGCTCAAATACTCAGGACATTCACTAATATGGAATTTAAAGAGTACAGTTATCATTAACTGCTCATATTCTTACTAAGTCCAGTGTAAAATATCACACAAATTTTGCTTGGATGTAGAGTCTGTGAAGTTACAGATATTTTTCTCCTGTTTTAATAGATTGTTACTCAGCCCCTTGAACAACTTGATTTATGCTGAATTGTCTCATATCTGTGTAATGAAAACAATTTCTTAAGTTGTGAAAAATAAATCTAAATCTTAAGAATAGAGAGAATTTCATGGAATGTGAAAGCCCATGAAAACTGGAGGAATCTTTGTTCAGGCAGCTGATATAGCCAGAATTCCTGTACTTTCTCTAGAACGATGTCTAGAGAGGTATTTTCACTTTGACACTTTTGTTATAAGAAGTGTACAAAGGTCTCACCAGAAAGGATCATGGAACAAGGCACACTAGTGATAGGCTGGAGTGAGGAAAGTTTAGGACAATTCTACCAAGTGACTAAAATTTAAGAAACAATAGTTTGCTATTGGCTCATGCATGATTATTAAAAAAAAATAAAAAAATAAAAAAAAATAATAAAAAAAAATTGATTCAAAATTCAAAATAAAACTGCTTATCAGCTTTCTACACATGAAGATATCACCATCT
This sequence comes from Nothoprocta perdicaria, assembly GCF_003342845.1. Lineage (NCBI taxonomy): Eukaryota > Metazoa > Chordata > Aves > Tinamiformes > Tinamidae > Nothoprocta > Nothoprocta perdicaria. Next base: position 889,880 of record NW_020455472.1, on the reverse strand, counting down.
GAGTTTTCCTGGGCTACAGCAAAAAGGTGAAACAGAAACAGAAGCAGCTCTGCATTTTCTGTTATTTTCTCTTTAATTCCTTCAAATCTAACTCTTAAAAAGAAAAAAAAAAGTCAGGAGACACATTTGGAGGATAGTTCAACATAGGGTTATGCTTAACCACATCATCAGACCCAGAATGTACTAATGAATTTAATTAAACATAATTTGAAGGAATCAAATAATGCAATACTGTATAATGAACAGAGTATGAGATAGTAGCCATTCTGACAATGGAAAACATACTGTTATTACTTTAGCACCCAGAATTGCCAGTTAGGAGTTGTCCTGGGCACTATTCCAATAACAACATTAGTAGACATCCTATTCAAATTTTAAGAGATTTCTTTAAAAAGCTGGTAAGTCAGAAGTCAGAGATGGTATACAAAATCTCTAATAAATTTCAGTCTTTGAATAAATGAAAGGGAATTGCTGAAGAAGCCAATTACAGAAAGAAGGATTGGTGTTGCACTAAAATATATTCTTAGGGGCAAGTAATGGATTTATGAATTAGCTGTGCCTGTGCTGCAAAGAACACTTGTCACACTTTCTAACAGCAGCTTTCAATTAGTCTTTTAGTTCAGTAAGACGTTTCCTGTTAAAGGATGATGTTTCTCTCTTTCTAAAGAAATTAAACTAGTGTCCTAACTTTGTCCTGTTTAATATATAAAATTCTTCTTGACGTCGCTCACAGAACTCCTAACAGATAATGCAAAAGTAGTGATAAGCTATTGATCCAAAAGAAGTGTCTCAGTTAAGAGAAGGACAAGACCAAAAGTAGAAAAAATAAATTCTGAGGGTTAAGGAAAAGGAGATAATAATGTTGAAGATTAGGGCAGAAACATTCATATCAGAGCTTAGAATATTTGAGAGCTGAGAAATCAATCACTTAGAGGTATGCAAAGAAGGAATCAATCAGCTATGCAGGAAGAATTCCACCAATACCAGTGTATTTGTGTTCAAAGAAAGTATAGATAGTACTCTCTAAATACTAGAGAGTATAGCTAGATTTCCCTTTTATTTTTTTTTTACGGGAGTGTGGGGAGGGAGGTGATATCTGTGATATATAGGGATGAGCTAGATAGTTATGATCTGAAAGATTTTGCTTCTTGGCTGAAAGTTTAAGATAAATAAATAATTAATAAATAAATAATTAAGATAAATTTAGATATGCACATGGTACAGCCAGTGTCATTGGGCATACTTTGGTTTTGTTACAGTGATGGTGGCGGGGGGGCAAATTTGGCAAGAGATGAATCCTCTTGCATTCCAACCGATCCCAAAAGGTGGATCTGGACTAATCTCTTAATAGGATTATCAAATACTGTTCTAACTATAGGCCCAACTCTGGCAGTACTGGATTCACTGTCTGTTAACTGTAGATCTGATTGCTTTCAAAACAAGTAGTTGAGTTCACAAATAGAACAATTTATTTAAATGCAACATTTAGAGAACAGGTATCAGATGTCAGTATAGACAACTCTCTACTACAGTGTGGAGTCCTTAGCTAGTGCCTAGTGCACAAATGTGCAATCATCACTCATCCGCAAAAATGAGAGAGGGCTCTCAACATTGAGGAGTCTCCTCAGGCAGTGTCCTGACTGAAGGGGAGGAAAGGGATTCAGCCTGTCTACTGATCGAGAAGTTAGAATGGAGTCTTCCCTCTCTCCTCTTCCCTCTCTCTTCCTTCTCTCCTTCTTCCTTTGTTCCTCTTTCCTTCATTCCTCCTTCCTTCATTTCTCCTTCCCATGTTTCTCCTTCCTTTGTTCCTTTTTCCTATGTTCCTCCTTCCCTCATTCCTCCTTCTTTATCTCACCTTTTTATATTTTCTTTTACATTTAGGTAGAGCTTGAGTGATTCTAGTGGTTTAAAAAGTCTCCCAAAAAAATTACTTTAAAAAGTTAATTGACTTTTTAAAAGTTTTTTAATTTTTTAAATTAAAAAAATTAAATTTAAAAAGTTAATTGAAAATCCAGGAAACATGCTCAGTGAGGAGTGGCCATTCCTTAGAAGATGGTAACTTCTAGAATAGGGTTGTGTATTAGTATTATAATGAAATTAGAATGAGGAGAAATTTGAGCAAAGTGGATGGAAGGGACTGATCTGGCACCACTGTTGGCCCAGCACCAGACATCTTATCATACTATATGGCTTATCAGCTGCATGGTAAGACCAGACCCCTGCAGGGAATATAACTGAGTTTGGTCACAGTGTCTTCACTCCACTCCACCCTCCATTCAGTCATCAGCTGCATGGCACCATCAGATTACCACCCCACAGGGAATGCAAAAAAGTTTGGCCATTGTTCTCCATTTTTTGTTTACTTTTATTAGTGCATGCTAAGAGGGCACATTGTGTTGCCAAAGGAATATTGGAGAAATAGATTCTGTACATAACAACCATCCTGGAAGTGGTAACTGTCTCTCACCTCAAGCAAGCCTCTGTAATGCCATAACTTCTGTTAAGCCCTGTTTTTTCTCTAATATCCCCTTTCTCAAGAAATTCTCTCACAAATATAGAGGAGTATTTCTTTTTGAAAACTGAAGGCACAACAAAACCTTAGATAAAGAGTAGCCATGGAGGATTTGAAGAAGATATCATAAAGATGTTTGATTCATCATAAACAGAAGGGAGAGAGAAGAATGCAACATAAACATAAGGCAAGGATTCAAGACCACGACAAGTTTGGTGTCCTCTGCTGACTTTTCTCTAGAACATCAATGTCTTTTTTTGTACAAAATCGATTTTTGTGAAATGATTTTCATGTATAAAAATTTAAGGAATATTAATATTATTTCTGTTAATGTCTTGCTGTTACATACCCCTATCATATATGTACAATTAAAACTAAAATTTATGTTTGTGCTCTGAGGGTAGGAGCTGCTTTATAATTTCCTGTCTAATTTAAGTTCTCTCTTGTTTTGAATTAATTTGAAAATAGATAGCTATGCTGGGTGTGGATACAAGAGTACAAAAACGGAAAAGAGAGGAAAGACTGAACAGTCAGGCTGAACTAGCATGTGGCTATTACTGTAAGAACAAAAATAGGAATCATTAATCTTCCCAGAGCAATGCTCAGACTCAACATTCAATAATGATTTATTTGATCTTTGAATATCATACTAAAGGATCTGTAAAGTTACATACACAAAATCAAGATTTACTTTTGGAAACATAAGCATTTATTATGTTTAAAGATATGTATTCTACACTGATAAACCTTTTCAGATGCATATGCTTAAGAGAATTTGCTGATCACCACACGGATCAGAAATAAATTGCTTTTCTTTCAAGCACAAGGCTGTACAAATAGATCTAGATATGAAGAAAAAAATGAGTTCAGCAATATGTTTTCCCAGGCAGTTAAAATCATCACCTGATGATTTAAAAATACAAAACCAAAATCCCAAGAACTAGCTGTGAAGTCTGCAGAATTTGTAATTGATTCTTAACACTTCATTATGGAGTACGTCCCCAGATAATCCATTTAAATGTTTACATGATACTATTAGCTCCTGCTTTACAGTGAATCATAGAATCACAGAATGGTTAAGGTTGGAAGGGACCTCTAGAGATCATCTACTCCAAACACCCTGCTCTAGCAGGGACACTAGAGCATGTGGCACAGGGTGGCATCCAGGTGGGTTTTGAAGATCTCCAGAGAAGGAGACTCCTCAACCTCCATGGGCAGCCTGTGCCAGGGCTCTGTAACTCTCACAGTAAAGAAGTTCTTCCTCATATGGAAATGGAACTTCCTGTGTTTCAAATTACACCCATCACCCTTGTCCTGTCACTGGCCACCACCGAGAAGAGCTTGGCCCCTTCCTCCCTACATTTCCCCTTTCATGTATTTATACATATTAATCAGATCCCATCTCAGCCTTCTCTTCTCCAGTCTAAACAGGCCCAACTCAGTATCTCCTCATACAAGAGGTTCCATTCCCTTAATCATCTTTGTTGCCCTCCTCTGGACCCTCTCTAGAAGCTACACGTCCCTCTTATACTGGGGAGCCCAGAACTGCGCCCAATACTCCACGTGCAGCCTCACCAGAGCTGAGGAGAGGGTCAGGATCCCCTCTCTCCCTCCACTGGCAACACTCCTCCTGATGCAGGCCAGGATCCCATTGGTCTTTTTGGCCATGGGGCCACACTGCCAACTCCTGGTTAACTTGTCATCCAGGACTCCCAGGTCCCTCTCTGCAGAGCTGCTCTCCAGCAGGTCAGCCCATAATCTGTACTGGTGCCTGGGGTTATCCCTCCCCAGGTTCAGGACCCTGCAATGTGAGTTCTAGAATTTGTCCAGACACAGGGTTTTCTGGAGCAAGACACCTGAGAAATGACCAAAATGGACAGATTCATAGGTGAATTCATTTAACATGCAAGTCTGTTGAGTTGCAAACCACTTATCCAAATTACAGCATGATCACTGAGGGAAAAACAAAACAAAACATCAAGCAAACAAATAAAACCTCCTGACTTCAATTCATTTTTCAATGTGCTTTGTTTCAGATCTATTAGAAAAAAATGAAGCAGAGTGTAAGTTTTCAACCATCTATCAGCTTTTCAGAAAATCTATTTGGCAAAATTTTGTCATAACAAGTGCATTAATAGGATCAGAATCACTGATCAGGAAAGTAGTTTGCAATGAATAATCTAACCATGCTCAGATCTCAGTATTCTCAAGGATGTAGACTCCTTACTGAGAAGTGGTTACACATTGCATGCAGAACTGAAAGTGCTTGGTGTTGGTGAGACATAATAATGTATCAGGCAAGGGGAAAGAAGAGATAAAAATACTAACTGTTCCACGCATTACTAAAATTATTTTCAGGTGAAAACTAACAATGAAATAAAATCGGAAACAAACCAAAATAATATTTTAACATGGTAATTACTTCTTAATATTTATTTTATATTTATGAGTTGTTAAAATGTACAAAGGCATTTGTTTTGCTGTGTTTTGTTTAATGAATAAGAGATGAAAACATTTCCCTCTGTCTTTGAATCTAAAGTATAGTAAAGAACCATAAGTATTTTGTCATTCCATATGAAAAAACTGTGATGTCATATGCATGTATGATAGAGATGACAGCATCATTACATAGTAATGCTATCAAAAATGGCAACGTACCAGAGGAACAGCATTCTGCATCTATGTTTAGTTGGAATTTAATTTTAATCTTTTAATTTAGATATGAATTTTAATGTTCTGGATACTAGAGTGAATTCAATAAAGGAAGAATTACATGAAAGAAAATTGAATATCTTGATTCAGGGACGAACCTTTTCTTTGAGCATTGTATGTTATAGGGAAACCAAACATGGCTCTATCAGAACTTCCTTTCCAAACTCCTGAGCTTCTGTTCTCTGTGTAGGTGATCTTCTTCTCAAGCACATTTCTTTCTTTCTTCTCCCTTCATTATATGGAAAGATTCTACCAGCAAAATTCCTAAATAGTTGTTTGAATTGAAACTGCATTTCAAATTCTCTTACCTAGGTTATCCAGGCTATGAACCAACATCACATTTCTTCCTGCATTAAGGTGGGAAAATGAAGAACAGACTCTTCTATTCATCCATGTAGATAGATGCTCATCTAGATGGGGCGAATTTAGTATCTCTCTGTTACAGCCTTTACCTGATCCTTGATCTGTGTAAACCAGATCAATTGTTATGGAATCAGAATTTAGTTGAAAACTTCACATTTCTTTTTATAATGTCACGTTCTTTACTGTGTTCCTCATTGACACCACTTTCCATCGCATCAAACATAACTTACTAATCTCCTCTTTCAAATTCCTCCAACTTATCTTTCCCACACAAACTCACTCTCCTTTACTCTTATTCAGTAACCTCTTGTCTCCAGCTTCCATCATGCAGCTTTTGTATTTTAATGAAAGGATGTTAGTGCAAGAAAGGCTGTCTTTTATACAGCACTTTTATACAGTGCTGAACAAGAATGCTCTGCAAGTTCCTTTTTCAAACTCTATTTCAAAAAATAGTTTTGTAGTGATCCTTATCCCCTCTCTCCAAACCAAAGTAAGAAAGAGTAAAGCAAAACAAAACAAAAATATACTTGACAACAGTTAGGCGGATGGTACACTGGGACCACTTACCATCCTGCTGAACAAGACTGTTTGGCTGTTTACCTGCTACTCTTCCATCTGTCTGTACATCCTCTGCCATCACTTGTATTTTTTTGTTTGTTTGTTTGTTTTAGATAATTAACCCTTGGGACAGGGACTGTCTTTTGCTCTCTTTATACTCTAGTTAAGCAAATATGACTGTTAGTATTACTAGCAGAAGTTCATAAGCTCCACATTGACCCAATAGTAGAGGATTCCCAGATGTGTCTGACTTTGCCTTGGCCAGAGCAGCGACTACATTGTTTTAACAATTTTCTGGTGGTCAAGTGACTTTTGTCTTCTCTGCTTTGGCTTCAGCTCTGAGAATACCATTGGTAAAGTCAAATGTTACTGAGCTAAAAATTAATGTCCTCCTCCTATATTCTCCTATATCCTCAGGAGGTCCTCGGAGCAATACTGCAGTCTTCCTCAAGCAGGAGGAGGAAGAGAGAGAACAACAGTTCCTCAGTAAGCTGAGGACTCCAGCTAGTGGGACAATTGCAATAAGCGTGGTGAGGGTGGCTTCCTCCTTCTCACCGAAAGGACCGTGAAGCTGATGCCTCCTCTTTAGCCTTGGGGCCACTGGGATTTCTCTTTCCACCTCTCCCAGATGGGAGTTTGTCCAGGAGCTAAGTCTGGGACTAGACCTCTATTGCTTCACATCCTCCTTTCCATTTCTTTAGAGGTACTAAAACAACTCAGGTCTCAGGCAGACCTAAGAGTACCAAGTTGGTATGGAACTAGATTTTTATCTAATAACAACAAAAATCATTTTTATTGGGCTACACTAGAAGTGAAGCAGTGTTGATATATTAGATATGTTGATATATTAGAACTATAGCTATATTAGAACTTAAAGGAGCAGCAGTAGTAGCAGCAGTAGTAGTAGCAACTTTATTATACCTTAACAGATATTAATAAAAATAACAATAACAACAATAAAAACAACCCAAGAAATAGATTTTAGCTCCTATATATAAAGACTCATTCATGATATTGCAAGCATAATGTGTGTGCACAAAGCCCTGCAGGACTTTAGAATCATTCAGAGTGAAAACAAGAAAGCAAACAAACAAACAAAAGTAGTAATAATAATCTTTATCTTACTTTTCTATTTGATAAGGGTTACATAAAAGAAAACTTTTTGAATAATATCAGCAGTGCTGAAACAAGAGTGGCAACGTTTCTCTGATAGGTTTTGTTTGGTTTAGAACAATGTACTTAAACTGGGATTAAACCACATCTAACATTCAAAGTAATCCCAGTCACTTTTCCTAAAATCACATAATGCTAGTGCATAATTCATATGTCCTTGGGACATGTGTTTTTTTTTGTATTCTCATACACAAAGTGTTGTCCTAGACAAATGGTTAATAGGTGGAATTTGACCTCAAGTAAAGCTTTAAATTTCAATGCAATGAGAGTCTAATAGATTAGAAAGAGCTGAGCTGTTCTGAAGGAGCTCTGGAGAATATTCATCACTCCTTTATGCTGACTAGTTTTTGACCTAGATTGATGTGAGTGGCCACTTGACCTAAGAACTCCATGGTTTGTCCACAATTTGTGATATCAAATACTCTGCTGCCCAATGCGTGCCCAATGCGAGAATTGCCTTGTGCCTTGTTGCCTCATGTTCCCCTTTCCATTTCTATAGAGACTCTTTTTTTTTTTTAGTTTTTTTATGTGGTATTATGTGTTAGTAACTGTTTGTGCAACAGTATTTATTTTAAAGAAATATGAATAGGGCTGCAAGTAACTTCAAGAGATTTTCTTGCCCGTGCTTTAGAAGCAGTGAAAAATAAAGTCTGTGTCTTCTCTAACAAGCTGTTTTAACAAGCTTTCCCTAACTCTTTTAACAATTAAAAAAAAAAAACTGTACTTTTAGCACAGTGCATCTCTTAATGTTCAAAATTAATCTTTTTTTTTGTTTGCTTTAATCCCATTATTTCCAGTCTTATACTTTATGAATATGTTAAACATTTTTCCTTTCAGTGATCTTTGTGTATTAAAATATTGCTATCATTACACTTGCTGAAATTAATTTTTTTAGTCTTAACATGCTGAGTAAAAATTTAGACTTACTGGTTTCATGCTGTACTTTCTTATCTTCCTGATAAAAATTATTCACACTCAGTAGTAACTGATGGATAATACCGTGTATAAAAAAGAAGGAACTAGGACAAAGCAATTGATAGAAAATTCCACTCGTGAAACTGCAGACTACTGATGGTTTTGCTCATGAAGCTTGCTCTCAAATGTATTGCTGAAAGCTAACATCCCACTTACAAGCATATAGAACAAAGCATTTATGTAAACCTGCCATGAGTTTAGCAGTCTGCCAAAATCAAGCCACTCTTAATATAAGTATTAAAGAAGCTTTGATTACTTTTGGCATATCTCTCAGCCGTATTAGTAAAGAAATAGAGCACAAATAATGGAAAATAAAGATGAATCATTATGAAAGCAAAATGTACAAAATTTTAGTTTTTTTAAAATATTTTATCCTACTATCACAGACCAAAAGAACACAGTCCCATCAAAGGAAACTTTAGATTGTGAAATAATTTTTCACTTTGATGTGTTTCCAGAGTACAAAAATAAACTAGAAGGCTTTACTCAACTGAAATGCTTTTAGTATTTCATAATATCTACTATATTCCATGTTGTTTTTTTTTTTTTTTTTATTCTGTGCACTTTATATTACATATTTCTGAAAAAAAAAAGTGAGTACTAAAATGATATTTTGGGATAGTTTCAAGACACAGAGCAATATATTTATATATTATTAAAAAGGAATATATTATTAAAAAGGAATTCTAAGGGTAAAAATCCTGTTGTATAAAGTGATATATAAAGTGATTGCAGTTTGTTACACTATACTATGAAGTACAGACTATTAAACCTTTTAGTTTATAAAGAAACATCACAAAAAAAAAAAAGCTGCACAAAAAAAAAAAAGAAAAAAAAAGAAAAAAAAACTACTTATCTGTCAATGTTTCCTAATTTAAATGCTGCCTATATGGACTTAATATCCAAGTGTGCATGTGAGTTTGAATTCTGTATATTAAGAATATATAACCAGTGTTATATAAAAACATAGAAAAATAGTAATATTCCCATTAAATAAAAAATTGCTACATTGGGAGAGGGATCACTTCCTTTAGCCAAGCTGGACTTTAAACTGCTCCAATGTTATACAGAATATTGCATATGCAGTACAGAACATATAGTGCAGCATGTTAATATGTATCTATTCTATACTTATTATATTACATGGACTTTCTATGAACTTTATTTTACAGAATCTTCTATGACCACTGGCAAGTAATCTCAAATAAGCTAAACTATTGTATGAGGCACAGGAAAAAAAATTAGGATTTTTTTTTTCTGAATTTTTCCCTCTGATCTGAGTGAAAAAAGAGAGATCTTGTGAAAAATAGGCAAACAAGCAAAAAAAGCACTCTAGGAATGCCAGTTAGTCTATGCACAAAGTTTATCATTTATCTTTTCAGAGGCACAAAAAATATTAGATGTCTAAACTGCAAGGCCAAAGAAAAGCAAAAGTAATTTTGTGTAACCTCTTATAAAAATATAAACTTTCTTTTATATAAGCTTTCTTTCTTCTGTAAGAGTGAAATTCAGAAGAAAACAAAAATTAGTTGAAAATACAAAGACACTTCAGCACTACCTATCTCAGAGCGTTAAAGGTTATAAAGCACTCTGCATCATGAAGTAGAGACAGGATCATGCAATTAAAGAAATCAAGGAGCCATTTCACTGTCATTATAACTTGATGCTGGGAAAATGCCTTAGGTCTGCTTTCCACTGTAATCACTTGTATCACAGAATAGTTTTTTTCTTCCTACTTAACATTTCATATTACAGTAGAAACCTGGGGATAGTAAGTACTGGATTTTGAGCTGTTCCTCCTGATCATCTTGTGATGTGTAAACAATAAAACAACAATTTCTTTTCTCACAAATGATCATATAATGTAAGTTATAAGTTCTTTATAGTTTTCCATCTGACTGCGTGCATTTTATTCTTCCACATGTCTACAGGGGAGTGAAAGTAATACATATCTTCAAAACAAAACAATTGTAAAATTGTTCCTTTCTTTTTAGCCAGCCAAGTCTCAAAGTTAAGGAAATTGCATTTCACTGTTTATTTCTCAGTCATGTAAGTACTGATTTAGGAATTCATGCTCAATTGCTGCTGAATAAAAATCCAGAATAGAGTTCAAATATTTAAAACTTCTAAGATTCTTTAGTAAAGTTATGCTCTAAAGTTCTGTTTATAGCAAACAAAATAAAACAAAAAAACCTATCTGAATATATCTAAAGGCAATATGTAATTGTTTTCAGTAAGGACAAATAAGAAATGCCCAACTATCTCACTGCTTTCAAGGTAACTGTTTATGACTTATGCACTCGTGAATATAACAATTGTGTGATTTTACAACTTAAAAAAAAATCATCTTTAAAAAGTGGCTCATAACTGAATTAAAATATCAAAAAACCCACTATTATTATAGTCAGTGTCTGTCACTCATAACTAACTGTACCTAAAAACTTGAGCTAAAATGCTATCAGCTACAGTGCTTTCAAGATAAGTCAAAATGTCTTACTAGAGTCAGAAAAATTTTGAATACTGCAGCACTTACTTTATAACCTGGAAGACTATAAATTTTCCATTAGCTGAAATTACTTAGCTGAAATTGCTCAAACATATGCTATATTGCTTATATTAAAACAAGGTTTAAAAAATTTCTTAAGAAATATTTTAAAAAGTCATAGATGCATGGTGCAGATATATACATGAGAAAATATATTAGAATTTCTATTTTGATTGCAAAGCAGTAATGTTCATCTACTAAATCTTTGAAAAGGAATCTTCAAGAAGTTTTTCTTTGCTCACTTACTATACCTAACTACTTACTAGGCTGTATACCTAATTCTTACACAAAACTTGATCCACACAAAATCTTCCTCAGTAATAATTTGTGTGGTGAATAGGCTGCATGTTATTCAGGTTTCATTACTTGAGGCTGCATTCAGTGATACAATATGCTCTCTTTTTTTTTTTTTTTTTTCTTTTTGTCATATATTCTTGCTTACTATGTGTCTTTCCCATACTACAGAACGATACACTGAAAACTCTGTTACATCAATACAGATCATATAAGTTTTGTATGGCATTTAAGACTCCTATAAGGTAGTTAAGTATACTTTTTAAAACCTGTTAAATATTATTAATCATTAAATATATGATTTCACTGTGAATGTCTTGAAATTATAACAAATATTAGATTTGAACTTTATGCTTTGAAGATTCAAAGAAGACATTTTAAACCTACTTCAATTATTTTACATGGAACATCTACATTAATTTGCTGAATGACATTAACTGGCAGGACTATATTAATTTTCTTAATGAAAATACATAGAAAATGTAGGCATAAATGTAGGCATAAAAAGGCATATAAGCACTGCAATTAAAATGCTAGTCACTTTATGCTACACTATTATATGAAATGTAACAGCAGTTTACTAATCTTTAATCTTCTAAAGGTTAGTTTATTTTGTTTATTGTTTGACAGACATAATCTATGGACAGTCAGTAGGGACTAGGGACAGTACAGACAGTCTCTAGAATATTTTCTGTAACTTCAGAGGTGTGATTTGTTTGAATTCTACTACAGCTTACTGGTGAATTTTTCTGAACCAATAAAGAAGCAAAGAAGTTATGCTCTTAACATACCTGTGTTTATTATGCTCTTAGTTTTCTAAAGTCACAGTTCTAGTAATCAAGAAAGGATTATTTTAGGCAAAGTGAGAAAATTTTCCTTCTTACAAGTGTTTTGCAAAGAAAGTAGAAAATAACCTTCTAAAATTGAATGGATTTTAAAATGTAAATAAGTACAGGTATTTATAGCTGTCTCTTGAATTCCATAGGTATGTTACACACGAGATTTCCATTTTGGTATCCCATTTTGGAGCTTAACTAAATGTCTGCTTCTCACATTCCTTTCAATCCTTGGCGATAGCATCAATGTCAATGCAGGATTTCCATGTTAGGACTCAATTGTCTCATTGCTTTGTGCTACAACTAATTGGACGTTTGAACAACTGATTTAATTTGAATTTCTGTAACTGTTGGAATGTTTAATATGCAGTGCTTTGCCCAAAGAATTAATTCCTTAAACACGTTCCTATTTTTTTTTTCAGTTAGTAAGTAATATTTTGTCCTCATAGATTACACACATATGAAAATCAAACAAATATATGATAAATATATGGTAAAACAAATAAATATATGGTAAATATATAGTATAAATATATGGCAAATAAATATTGGTAAGAAAAATATGTAGTTGGAAAAAAATATCTAAAACATTTTTTTTTTTGCTTATTTACCAGTTAATATAATCTGTGAATTAGAAAAGAAACACAGTTTTGAATCCATATTTATTGAATTTACTCTTTTTGACTGTTTGATGTTGTAGGTGTTTATCGGTTAGGGGCTGCTTGCTAACCTCTATGTCTGCAGTTCAGCTCTCTGAATTACTGTCCCTGACACAGCACTGCTCTGATCAAAAACACTTCCAAGACTTTGAAGTGCTTCAATTTAACTGAACAAAAAATATCATGGATATGTTTCACCTTGCACTCATACAATAGATACACCTGCCGAATTTTGATACTTGCCAAAAAAAAAGAGTAAATATTTCAACAACACTTTGTTCTCACCAAAGAAAGTACAAGAGCCCTGTTACACCTGTTCTTCCTGAGTATTACAACCTTACATCTGATGAGTAAAGTGTGACAACTTTAAGGTGAAATCTTGTTGTGAAATCTTTTCTGAGCATTACCCTGATAGTAATAAATATTGTGTATATTTATATACAAACACAAATAGTAAATACTGTGTTTATATATACACATATATATGTGTGCTTATGTGTGTGTGTGTGTGTGTGTGTGTGTATATATATATAAAGAGAGAGAGAGTAAGATATTACAATAAGTTTCAGGTTCAGCTGAGCAGGCATTACATCACTCCCTAAAATGTCTTAGAATCCAAGGCAACAAATGTCCTAAACCCTAGAATGTGTCTTGAACATTATCCATATCTAAAGGCATATCAGTAACCATATCAGTACAGCACTGAAATGTAGTACTCCAATCATCAACCAAGAATCATAGAATCATGCTTGAGGTTGGAAGGGACCTCAGAGGTCATCTAGTCCAACTCCCCTGCTCACGCAGGATCATCTAGAGCATGTGGCACAGGGCTGCGTCCAAGCGGGTTTTAAAGATCTCCAAAGAAGGAGACTCCACAACCTCCCTGGGCAGCCTGTTCCAGTGCTCTGTCACCCTCACTGTCAAAAAGTGTTTTCTTAAGTTCCTGTGGAACTTTTGGTGCCTCAGCTTGTGGCCATTTCCTCTAGTCCTATAGCTGGCCACCACTGAAAAGAGGCCAGCCCCCTCCTCCTCCCTCCCTCCCTTGAGGTATTTATACACACTGATCAGGTCCCCCCTCAGCCTCCTCTTCTCCAGGCTGAACAGGCCCAGCTCCCTCAGCCTTTGCTCATAGGGTAGATGTTCCAGGCCCCTGATCATCCTCGTAGCCCTGCACTGGACTCTCTCCAGCAGCTCCACATCCCTCTTGTACTGGGGAGCCCAGAACTGGACACAGTGCTCCAGATGTGGCCTTACCAGGGCTGAGTAGAGGGGGACGATCACCTCCCTCGACCTGCTGGAGACACTCTTCTTAATGCACCCCAGGCTCCCGTTGGCCTTCTTGGCCACGAGGGCACACTGCTGCCTCATGGTAATCTTGTCATCTACCATGACGCCCAGGTCCCTCTCTGCGGGGCTGCTCTCCAGTAGGTCCACCCCTAATCTGTACTGGTGTCCGGGGTTAGTTCAAATTACTTGTTTTCATTAGCTTGCCATTTTTATATGGTCTGAACAGGTTGACAGAGAAGATCAATAAAGCTCAGAACCTAGCGCAGTTGTCATATAGGATGCCTGTGGAAGGGAAAATTGCTACAAATCACATCTGGTCTTGTAGTAACAACAGTAGACCTTTTTGGACCCCATTGCAAATGCAGATGGTTCATGATAAAATGTTAATCAAGCTGGCTATGGAGTGCTCAACCTGTTCATGCTGTGGTTGGATGCATCACTGTGATCCTGTTAAATGATGCCATAAACTCAAGCAGCATAAAAACTGCATCTACACATTCCTGAAGAGAGGGAAATTTGTAAACAAATACAGACTCAAATATGTATTCAAAATGTGGTGTAGATTTTTCTTCCCATTATTCCATCTTAGTCTGTTAATAAGCAGCAACTGATATGATGAAGATCAGTGCAAAAATATGTAAAATGATTTTAAAGAACTAACTTAAAAGCAGTTGTCATCAATTTTCTCAAATTTCTATATAAAATAGCTATTCGCTATAAGTACTTTGTCAACAAGAATGTTAAAAAAATTCTAATCTTCTTCCTTCTCTAAATAGATTAAATACTGAAGACCAGCAAATCAGCATTTGCTTAAGAAAAACCTAGAAATAGTGATCCCATCACTTCCAAAATGATAAATTTTGTAAGAATAAATATATTCTTATTACTTAGATGATGATAAATGTTTCTTAAATTGCAGAGCTATAGATAACAAAAGGATGTATCATCAGATGTTAACACTTCATGCAAAAATATAGAAGTACTTCTAGCTTATCAAAGCTAAAAATAAGTTAAAATTACTCACATCGTATATGTATATAAAATTGCTCCTAATCAAAATGAACTGCCCACATACGAGAAACTCAAATCAACAATACAAAAAATGGAACTAAAAATAGTGATGACAACCATCCTATTTCTCCATAAAGCACAGATATTTAGTACAGCTAAATATGAACACACTTTCAAAAATACACAGTTTGAGTCTAAGTTTCCTCTCTAGTTAGTCTGAATTTTATCGCTGGGAGTTTGGAGGAAACTATGTCATATTCAGCAAAAACTTTTATCTGAAAATCTTCCATTTTCTCATCCTCTAAATACAAGATTGTCATGCCTAGTCTTTTCATTTTGTCCTTTCATTTGTAACTATCTTTTACTTTTTTGATTTCTTTTTTTTAAATATAGTGATTTATTATTATTGCTACTAATATTGAAAATAACAATTAGAAAGTGAAATAAGAGGTAAAATTTTCAGGTTGACCAAAACTAAACTTTTCAAGATTTCTTCTTTTAATATTTATATCTTCAGGTTTCCCAAATAAAAATGAAGTATTCTATTTCTGTTCAGTTTCTTATACCCTCAATTTTATGATTTACTCATAAGACTAAAGTATTCAGGGTTTTTTTTTTGTTTGTTTGTTTTTTTTTTTTTTTTGTAGTCTAAGGACAAATTCTTGAATTTTTCCTTCAAATAAACCAATAGAAAAATTTGCATCAATTTAATGGATCAAGAATTGCATCAGAAGTGCATGCTTCTGCATGATGCAGTATGTAAAGGTAACACCCTTCAGTAGCGTACCACTTTATATGAACACACACATATACATGCATACACACATATACATACACACAACCCACACAAATGAGCATTTTCACAAAATAAAATTAAATGAAAAATATATAAAAACTTTGAATATTTTAAGTGCTCTCACATGATAAAGAAAGAAAAAAAAAAAGATGGAAAGAAATGCATCCTGAATCCTGATCTAAGGCTTAAGTCAGAGAAAACTGGAATGCATGGAGCTCAACCTGGGAGTGGATGATGAGAGGGTGGAGAGCTTGTGGGTAAGGGTTAAGGGGCAGGCCAACATGGGAGACACTGTGGTGGGTGTCTGCTACAGGCCACCTGACCAGGAGGAGGCGGCTGATGAGGCCTTCTACAGGCAGCTGGAGGTTGCCTCACGGTCGCAGGCCCTGGTTCTCATGGGGGACTTTAACTTCCCTGACATCAGCTGGAGAGACAGCACAGCGAGGCACAAACGGTCCTGGAGGTTTCTACAGTGCATTGATGAAAACTTTTTGACCCAGGTTGTGGAGGAGCCGACGAGGAGAGGTGGGCTGCTGGACCTCGTACTAACAAACAGAGAGGGCATCTCTTGTTGGAGATGTGAAGGTGGGGGGTAACCTTGGCTGCAGTGACCACGAGCTGGTGGAGTTCAAGATCCAACGAAGAGGCAGCAGGGCAGTAAGTAGCCTTGCCATGCTGGACTTCAGGAGGGCCAACTTTAGCCTCTTCAGAGACCTGCTGGGAAAGATCCCATGGGCTAGGGCTCTAGAAGGAAGAGGGGCCCAGGAGAGCTGGTTAGTTTTCAAGCGGCATTTCCTCCATGCCCAGCAGCAGTGCATCCCTGTGCGTAAGAAGTCAGGCAGAGGGGGCAGGAGACCTGCGTGGATAAGCAGAGAGCTGCTGGCAAAACTCCAGCAGAAGAAAGCAATATATAGAATGTGGAAGAAAGGACAGGCCACTTGGGATAAGTACAGGAATGTTGTCAGGGAATGCAGGGATACAACAAGGAAAGCTAAGGCACAATTGGAATTGAATCTGGCACGGGATGTTAAGAGTAACAAGAAAAACTTATTCAAATATATCAACAACAAAAGGAAGGTCAGGGAGAACGTGGGTCCACTAGAGAATGGGGTGGGTACCCTGGTTACGAAAAACACGGACAAAGCAGAGCTGTTGAATGCTGCCTTTGCTTCTGTGTTTGTCAGGGGCAGCCCTCTAGAATCCCAGGCCCTAGGGACACACGAAGAGAGCCAGAGAGAGGAAGGCTTGCCCTGGGTAGAGGAAGAGTGGGTCAGAGAGCATCTAGAGAGCCTCGAAACCCACAAATCACAGAATCACAGAATAGTTAAGGTTGAAAGGGACCTCTAGAGTGGCCTTGTCCACTTTGGAGGAAGAACAGCAGCAGCAGGAACAAATATACTTGGGTTGGAAGGAGATGACAACTGAACATGGGGAGAAAGAACAAGTGTAAGTAGTATCTGTTTTGCAATTCTACAGAACTGGAATATGAATGTCCAAACCTTCCAGACTTCTTACCTTTCCAATCAGTGATCTCTCAGCTTCTTCTGAAGGTGGCTGCAAATAATCAGGTCAAATCTAACGTCATCAAATGATATAGTTCTGACTATCGTTTACATGAATGAAAAGAATTAAAGATGTTACTTTGTTCACAATATAATCCCATCAATTCAGCGATTTCACAGAATAAGTTGTCCCAAGTATGCTTAAATATTATATGCCTAATGAAGCAATCTTCAATTTCCTATATAGAAAACAACAATAAATGAATACTTCTGAGGATCTGAGGAAAATATATAGATATATAGTCAGGTGGATATATGGCCACGTTAGGTATGTGAACTGATTTCTTCTTGAAGTATATAACAGCAGTGAGAAAGAAATGAGAAAACACTTGTATGAAGCAAAGATTTTCACATCCTGAATGGTGAAAATACAAGAAAGAACAACATTAACAAAACATGTAATTGTGGAAAAAGAACATAAAAAAAGTTTACAGCATGAGATTATTACTATTTCTCTAAGTGAAAGAGGTTGGGAATCTGTTGCTATTAGCAGCTTTTTTAGTCCAAAGTATTTGATCGCTATCATACTTGGGCTCTATTAAGCTACTAAGATCTACTGATCTATGCCCAATGTTCACAGAATCACAGAATATTCAAGGTTGGAAGGGACCTCTAGAGATCATCTAGTCCAACCTTCCTGCTCAAGCAGGCACACCTAGAGCATGTGGCACAGGGCGGCATCCATGCGGGTTTTGAAGACCTCCAGAGAAGGAGACTCCACAGCCTCCCTGGGCAGCCTGTTCCACTGCTCTGTCACCCTCACAATAAAGAAGTTCCTCCTCACCTGGAGACGGAACTTCTTGTGCTCCAGCTTGTGGCCATTACCCCTCGTCCTATCGCTGGCCACCAGTGAAAACAGCCTATCCCCTTCCTCCCTGCATTTTCCCTTCCTGAACTTATACATATCATATCCCCTCTGAGCCTTCTCTTCTCCAGAGAAAACAGGCCCAGCTCACTCAGCCTCTCTTCATACGAGAGATGTTCCATTCCCTTAATCATCCTGGTTGCCCTTCTCTGGACCCTCTTGAGAAGCTCCATGTCCCTCCTATACTGGGGAGCCCAGAACTGCACACAGTACTCCAGGTGAGGCCTCACCAGAGCTGAGTAGAGGGGCAGAATCACCTCCCTTGACCTGCTGGCAACACTCCTCCTGATGCAGGCCAGGATGCCATTGGCCTTCTTGGCCACGAGGGCACACTGCTGACTCATGGTTAACTTGGTGTCAACCAGGACTCCCAGGTCCCTCTCCGTGGAGCTTCTTTGCAGCAGGTCCACCCCTAATCTGTACTGATGCCTGGGGTTATTCCTCCCCAGGTGTAGGACCCTGCACTTATCCTTATTGAACCTAATCCATGGGCCCTGATGGGATGCATCCCAGAGTGTTGCGGGAACTGGCAGATGTCCTAGCCGAGCCGCTCGCCATCACCTTTGGAAGGTCCTGGAGAACGGGGGAGGTGCCGGAGGACTGGAAGAAAGCCAACATCACTCCAGTCTTCAAAAAAGGCAATAAGGAGGACCTGAGTAACTACAGGCCGGTGAGCCTCACCTCCATCCCTGGGAAAGTGATGGAGCAGCTCATCCTGGCTGCTCTCTCCAGACACATGGAGCAGAAGAAGGTGCTCAGGAGTAGCCAGCATGGATTCACCAAGGGGAAATCCTGCTTGACTAACCTGATCACCTTCTACGAAGGAATATCTAGCTGGATAGATGAGGGCAGAGCGGTAGATGTGGTCTATCTGGATTTGAGCAAGGCTTTTGACACTGTCCCTCACAGCATCCTCCTGGGCAAGCTCCAAAGGTGTGGGATAGATGTGTGGACGGGGAGGTGGATTAGGAATTGGCTCAATGGCAGGGTGCAGAGAGTGGTTGTCAATGGTGCGGAGTCCAGCTGGAGGCCTGTGCTTAGTGGTGTCCCCCAGGTTTCAGTTCTCGGTCTGGTCCTGTTCAACTTATTCATTAACGACCTGGATGAAGGGCTGGAGTGCTCCCTCAGCAAGCTTGCCAACGATACCAAACTGGGTGGAGTAGCTGATAGCCGTGAGGGCTGTGCTGCCATCCAGAGGGACCTGGACAGACTGGAGGACTGGGTGGCGAGAAACCTCATGAGGTTCAACAGGGGCAAGTGCAGGGTCCTGCACTTGGGGAGGAATAACCCTGGACACCAGTACAGATTAGGCACGGACCTGCTGGAGAGCAGTCCCGCAGAGAGGGACCTGGGTGTCATGGTGGACGACAAGTTGACCATGAGGCAGCAGTGTGCCCTGGTGGCCAAGAAGGCCAACGGGATCCTGGGGTGCATTAAGAAAAGCGTCTCCAGCAGGTCGAGGGAAGTGATCATCCCCCTCTACTCAGCCCTGGTGAGGCCACATCTGGAGTACTTTGTCCAGTTCTGGGCTCCCCAGTACAAGAGGGATGTGGAGCTGCTGGAGAGAGTCCAGCGCAGGGCTACGAGGATGATCAGGGGCCTGGAACATCTGCCCTATGAGCAAAGGCTGAGAGAGCTGGGTCTGTTCAGCCTGGAGAAGAGGAGGCTGAGGGGGGACCTGATCAGCGTGTATAAATACCTCAAGGGAGGCAGTGAGGAGGAGAGGGCTGGCCTCTTTTCAGTGGTGGGCAGGGATAGGACTAGAGGAAATGGCTTCAAACTGAAGCATCGGAAGTTCCACAGGAACTTAAGGAAGCATTTCTTCACTGTGAGGGTGACAAAGCACTGGAACAGGCTGCCCAGAGAGGTTGTGGAGTCTCCTTCTTTGGAGATCTTTAAAACCTGCTTGGATGCAGCCCTGTGCCATGTGGTCTAGGTGACCCTGCGTGTGCAGGGGTGTTGGACTCGATGACCTCTGAGGTCCCTTCCAACCTTCGGCATTCTATGAAAAACACCACCACTACCAACAAGAAAATTGGCTGTCTTCTTAGAAATAGAGATTTCCATGACAGGCTTGTTTCTTGGCTGGCCATAATAGAACTATTGTTCTGACATGGATCCACTTATAAAATCCCAGTAAATTTCTCTTTAGGAGAGGGAGAGTGTGATAAACTAGGATCTTCAAGGCAATGAGCAGTGGTACCTTCTTGCAGGCTTCCTGACTCTCTGCCCAGCCTCTGGCCTGCCTATCAGCATGGAGCTTCCCTCCAGCTTATTTTGCTCAAAGATAGTTTTGATTCTGTGACACCCTGCCTTGAAGGCTTATGTTCTTTTTGTTTTTCCATTGAAAGCAGAGAGTGAAGGAGACAAGACCATTCCAGGAGAGCAACTAAGGAGGTGTTTTATTTTTCCTAACTGAGCACAGAAGTGGTGATGTTTGGATGATTTTTGCCCCTCTGAAATTTTCTGCATTTTCCCCTGCACTTTTTCTTTTTCATAAAAAGGGCATTGTATATAAAAAAAAAGAAGTGGGAAAGATTGTGGTCCAGATTTATCTAAATATTTTGAGACTGAAACAGAAAAGTAATGTCTTTATATGAGTTTAATATTGAAGAAATTACTGAAAGTTCCCAGTGATTTTAAGACTTCAATCTGATTTTTATTAAAAGGAGGAAACCACAGCCTATTTGCAGTTCTTGTTCTATCAGGTTGAATCACATGTTTGAGAAGTGCTTGCAATATATATATATATAACCTATTTTCACAGACATATTGAGTTCCAATTTTGTAACTTGCCCAACTTAGTCTCCATGAAAATAGTCTTCTCTGTTGAACCTGTGCATCTCACGTAAGGGGCCCTTTTGTTTTGCACCTTTAGCCATTTGGTCAATGTTGGATTCTAAGAAGAGAAACTATTCTCTGAATTGAAAAAAAAAAATAAATTGGACTATTTCTGATTTTTCAGACTACATGAAGCAACATGAAAACAAATATATAATGGGCCTTTGTGTTCGTCAGAAGACAAAGTATTTGAACAGCATACTACTTAGCTCCCTTCAAATGGTTTTCATCTTCCGTCAAATTCAGATGTGGTTAAACTGTTCAGGAAACAGCTGTTCTTATACTTCTTTGAACAAAGCAGCTAGCTTTGTCAAGACTATTTCATTCCAAGTAACATGTTGTACCCTGGGTAATTTGAAAAGAATGATATGCATTTTCTGAGTTTTGTAATATTATTTTTGTTTGGCTTGACTATCATTAGCCCAAAAAGAGAAAAGAATAATTACACTGAAATGTTTAAATTCAGTGTTTTGGGCTAGAATGTCTTGAGAAAAAAAAATACCCAAGTGACTTACAGAATCGGAAGTCTAATCTGTGCCTTGAATCTAATATTTGAACAGACATTTGAAGTTATCTCCTCTTCTTGCAAAGGATTTTAATCACCAAACTGTAGTTTTAATCTTGTATTTAGCTGTTTACACAGAAGGGAAGATATTGCAGAGAGGAGTCTGACATTTTAAAAGAGAATGATGGTATAATTTGGTGACTAAAAAACTTGCTTGGTATGTGGGATGGAGACTGTGGGAGCGTAATCTGTCATAAACAAGTAGATCAGTTCCTCCTACATCCAAGTTGAATGTTCTAGCCAGAGTTATTGACTGGGCATTGAGTAGGCTGGAAATAGTAACTATCACAGCTTCCTCACAAAAACAAAAACAAAACCCAGTATTTTCCAAAAGTCTCATTTTGATTCTACATCAGAGCAATAATAAAATCACAGAATCACAGAATCACAGAATATTCAAGGTTGGAAGGGACCTCTAGAGATCATCTAGTCCAACCTTCCTGCTCAAGCAGGCACACCTAGAGCATGTGGCACAGGGCGGCATCCATGCGGGTTTTGAAGACCTCCAGAGAAGGAGACTCCACAGCCTCCCTGGGCAGCCTGTTCCAGGGCTTTACAGTCACCCTCACTGTAAAGAAATTCCTCCTCACCTGGAGACGGAACTTCCTGTGTTTCAGCTTATACCCATTACCCCTCGTCCTATCGCTGGCCACCAATGAAAACAGCTTGTCCCCTTCCTCCCTGCATTCCCCCTTCCTGAACTTATACATGTTAATCATATTTGCTCTCAGCCTTCTCTTCTCCAGAAATGCATGCTTTCTTTTTTTCCTTTCATGAAACCAAAAATTATCTGCTGGTCAGCTCTAGAAAATAATAAAATTCTCAGCCTTGATGCTCACTTCATCAATCATAGAACAGAATGGAGAATGGCATAAATTGCTATAGCTTAGCTCAGGTAAAAAGCCAAAACATGCAAGTAGAAGTACAGAAATATAAAACTAGTGCTCCTCTCTGTTCCACCTACAGGAAAAGAAAAAAGTATTATTTTACTTTTCTTGTAAGTACATATATATAATCAAGCCACAAACGGATATTTCTGTAACCTGGTAAATCCTGGGAACTCCCTGAAATCAGGAGAGAATTCACTGTTTATCATTTGTTTCATGTGGGAAGTATGTAGATAGTTAACAACAGGTGTTATTAAAAACCTCTAGTCTTTGTCTATGTAAATCAAATGAATGATTTAGCTTAATACTCATGATAATCTTGCCACCATTTATGAGCCTAGACCATTATTATTGAGGACTATCATTTTTATTTTTTTTAATTCAAAACTGTTGGGTCCAAAATGTATGGCACTATATTCATAGTGAGAAAAAACTTATTTCTAAGCCTAGTATGAACACCATATGTCTGGGGCAC
>NW_020455472.1:845293-862634 GCF_003342845.1 Nothoprocta perdicaria | reverse complement strand
CAGCCTCTCTTCATACGAGAGATGTTCCATTCCCTTAATCATCCTGGTTGCCCTTCTCTGGACCCTCTTGAGAAGCTCCATGTCCCTCCTATACTGGGGAGCCCAGAACTGCACACAGTACTCCAGGTGAGGCCTCACCAGAGTTGAGTAGAGGGGCAGAATCACCTCCCTTGACCTGCTGGCAACACTCCTCCTGATGCAGGCCAGGATGCCATTGGCCTTCTTGGCCACGAGGGCACACTGCTGACTCATGGTTAACTTAGTGTCAACCAGAACTCCCAGGTCCCTCTCCGTGGAGGTGCTTTCCAGCAGGTTGACCCCTAATCTGTACTGGTGCCTGGGGTTATTCCTCCCCAGGTGCAGGACCCTGCACTTGTCCTTATTGAATCTCATGAGGTTCCTCTCTGTCCAACTCTCCAGCCTGTCCAGGTCCCTCTGGATGGCAGCACAGCCCTCTGGAGTGTCAGCCACTCCACCCAGCTTGGTGTCATCTGCAAACTCGCTCAGGGTGCTCTCTGTGCCCTCGTCCAGGCATGTTAAGGAAGTTAAGATAGTTAAGATGTTTGTAATCTCTGTATTTGGATATGTATGGAAAAAAGGCCAAGTTACCACTAAAAGGGCAAGTGTTACACTTCATTGGTATAAAGAGTAATTTAATAACAAATTAGGTTCAAGTGATGATTTCTAGGTAAGAGAAATGCACCTACTTGTCTGTGAAAAGATCTTCATTTTAATTAGCAGGGTGATCAGAATGCTTCCTACTTTTACAACATAAGAAGAGGAGTTTCAGGATGAGTGCTAAACAGGCTCACACACCTTCAGTGGTCAAAGAGAAGATTAGTTATAAAAACTACCACTAACTTTAAAAGGAATGCAGTAAATGAGGTGAATGATACACAACTTTCTGCATTAACTTTTTGCAAGGATATTAAGCACGATTTTTCTTCATTTCCTCACTTATCTTTTTATAAAAACTTGTATACAACGGTACATGTTTTGGATGATTTGCATTTACATTTTCTTCTTCACATGTCTTAAATACATTAAGAAATTGGTCTGCTACATGGTTTTCCTTAATAGCATTTGACAAATCTGTAAATTGGACTATCTTACAAATGGTGAAACTCCTGAGTATATCCTCCAGTGTATTCAAAAGATAACAAAATCATTTCTGTTTTATATTGGATAGCCAGAATATAACTAGTACCAGAAATTATTATGGGGAATTGCATAAAGGTCCATTAGTCAGATAGAAAGCAATTTGTTAGGATTCAGTATGTGTCTGGCCTTCCACTGAGCTGCTCAATAGTGTTGGAGTTGTTCTTTTTCAGAATGGTTGTTTCACTGCCATAAGCACAGGAACAATAATTACATAAAACTGTATCCAGTCTTGAAGGAGATTGAAAATTAAGTACAGATCTCATCATTTGGTCTTATGCCTGCACCCTGGGCCATATTTTAAGTAGTTGTTCTTTCTAGTTAGACCACCTTAGACTGTCTGTAGATCATTACTGATGAAAACCAGGAAGGTTTAATTTGCGTAGATGTTAAAAAGCTTTATAAAACTTCAGTATGCTTATCTCTGCATAAAAATTCCTAATATATTCATTACAACTGACTCATTTTTTTTCTGCTAGAAAATGATAATGTAAAAAGAAAAATCCCAAACAGATTTGTCAAGAATACCTTATCACAAAGCAATTCAGAGTTTTTTTTATTTATTTATTTTTCTTTCTTAAAAAAATAAATATAGAAGACTTACTAGCTTTCTTAATAAGAAAAGTGGATAATTTGCCTTTAGCTTATCTTGACTTTAGTAATACATGCAGGTACAGTACAGTCCTGCATGTTATTAGTAAACCAGAGAATCAAATATGAATAAAATTATCAATGTGAGCATTACAGGTTGAAAAAATACACTTAAAGGGTAATGTCAATGATCTGATATCAGTGTTGTATTCCTGTTAGGGGCATTGCTTGGCATTTTCTCTTTGTAATGTTCAATATTGGCATTAACAACATAGGTGACAAATTAGGAAGTAGCTATAAAATCTGTGAAAGAGAGAAAAAAACAATATGATTTTAATAAATTGGAGAAGTGGTCTGGAATTATCAAGCTCATTGACAATAAAATCGAAGACAAAGCTTTTGGAGGAGAAATCAAAAACATAGATACAGATGGAAGTATCTGTGTAGGTAGCACTTGGTGGAAAAGGGTCAGCGTTTCTGATACAGTTTAAAACTTGATGCTAGGTACCAAAAAATATCACTCTGAGATAAATGAAATTTAACATCATTTATTAGACATGAGACATACCTATTGCTATTGTTCATGGAACAGGGAGATCTCCAAGAATACAAAGAAGTACTATGAGGGCATCAAAGGAATATTTTAGTACCTTATTTAAAGAAACTTTGAAGAAAATTCAAGAAGACACACAAAAAATGTTTATAAAATTATGAGACAAGCTGAAAAGAGCGCTCAGAGGGAACCCAACAATCTCCTAGTTCAAAAACATGTTGTTACACAAAGAGTATTTTTGGGCACCTATGCTTATGAAAAATTCTGGAAAGTTTTTGCAGTGCTTTACAAGTTACAAATGCACTTGGCTGAGCAGTGGAAATCATTGTTATTCATATAGTATTGAAGACCCCCAAGAATCGCCTAATCAAATAAGCTAGCAATTTAGTATCAGCATATGTTTAGTAGTGACCATGTTGAATGTTGGATTCCGATAAGTACTTTCTACTTTCACAAGATCATCTTGTCAAGTTAAGTTTTTGTTATTTATTAAAACATTCTATTTAGACACAGTTTAAGAGCCTGTTCAACAGAACACTGATGTAGTGTCCTGTGCTAAGCAGATCGAGAGTTTATGAAAGGACCTATCTTTAGGTCCTGTGAAAGGAACTATTTATGAGAAATATCAGTATTCTGTGAGATGGAGGTGGAGGGAATCAAAGTATTCCTGTAGTCTCCTTGTGCAGACCACAATATTTGTTTTTCCCTTTCCCTGTGAAGCCTATGAAATGACCTTAACAAAATCTCTTCCATTTCTGAGCATAATCATTTTAGTAAATGGTCAGAAAGTAAAGTGTTAAAGGGAGGAGTGAAAAAAAAATCCATTTTTCTATCCTGGAATTCATCTTGCCTGGCTTAGATACTCAGCAGTCAATTGTCTAATTCTAAACTAATCACTGCTTGTTCCCATTTTACTCGGTGGAGTGAGATAGGCATGTCCAGAAGGAGAGATTCTTCTCTGTTCAAGATGACTGTCTAAAGTTAGTGAGATGGATTGTTCTTTGCAGATGCCTATTTATCTTCACTAGCTACTAAAGGAGCCTAGGATGATTATCTTAGCCTAAGATAACTAATTGTTAGATGTCTAAAGTTAGGTAAGATAAATCTTACCTGTAATGTCTTTTTTCATTTGTTTGCTTTACAGTTCAGTGTAAATATTTTCACACAAATTAGCAAAAGCAAAAAAACATTGTAAACTGTGGCATAAAATACATTCTGTTGAAGGCACTGAGACTCTAACAGCTGCTTTCTGAGAGATCTGGATCAGACAAATAATTTCCTCCTGTGATGGAGTCTCTGGAGAGTTGTCATTAATCTAATTATTTGTGGAGGTTGTAAGATCTAGACATTTCCCTGCTCAAATCCATCTTTTACTTTATGTGTATGCCAAGAATAGACTCCAGGGATGAGATTAAACTATCCAGCTTTATCTGTCTTCAAGTCACTTGGTCTAAAGTAGTCATCCTGGCTTTCCAGCATCAGTGAAGGGTGGTGTTGTTGCCTAGAGGGTAACCCCTCTTTTATACCAACCTCAGGGATAAATTGCCCTCTGGAAGTGCCTGGATCATTATGCAACACACAGCAGAAGCACAGGCATGCAATTTACAACATTTTCCATTGCTCTGCAGATACTAACAAATGAATAGAAGAGGCAGACTGGTTCATTTTCAACACTTAACTATTATGAAATACTATATTATAGTGCAAACTGAAGCACGACAAATTAAACTGATTGTGTATGAACTTAAAGAAGGTTTAATACTTGTAAAATATCTTTCCTCCCAAGAAAATAATAACTGAACTTGACTGGATTATCTGTTATCTGGTTCATTTAGCTGGCTTTTTTTTTTTTTTTTTTTTCAATTCATGAGCCACTTCGTTTTCTACAAATGTATTAATCATTCAGCAGTATGATGAAACAATTATGCAAATTACTGACTGTGGAAATATTCTGGAACACATCAATTCAGTTATTTTATAGTTAGACTGAAGGTGATTATGCACCTATATTTCTTAGCATTTTTCTGTGTTTTGCCTTGATAGTTGGTATGCATAAGGGAGAGAATAGTGTGACAATATTCTTAACTGTACGCTTTCACTACAGCAGCAATCAATCTGAGTAGCTGCTTGACTTTTCAACATTTAATTGTGAAAATTCTATTTTAGCCTAGCAGCGACACAAAAAAAAAAAAAAAAGAGCCCAAAACTCAGTCAAAAATTTCTTTGTCAAAATCTCAAGTATTCCAATTCAAAAATGAGCATATTTACTATAGCTTTACAATAAATTTGGTCACTTAGTCTACTGATGGAATCATGAATGTCATATGATACTGCTCTGAAAAATGATTGCTTAGCCAAGGCCATTTAATAGGAATTCTCACACCCTGCTGCCATTTGGATTTGAAAAATACTGCTTTGAGAGAAGCAGGTATTTTTTTAGTTTATATTGTGAAGGCAGTGTAATATTTTCTCTCATCATTATGTCAATTTTGTATGAAGGCAAGACTCTCATAGTATGTACCTGAGCTCATAAATGCTATCCTAAAAGCGATTAAATGACATGATTAAAATTGGTCACTTGGGCCTGAAAACTTCCAATATCAAAGAGGTTCTTTTATCTGGATCTTTTTTATTTTTTTCTCTCATCTTATTTTTGGTTTCACCTCTTCCTTTTAAAAAGAACGGGACTTTCTTTTCCTCATAATAAAAATCACTTTATTACTGTAGTTATCAACATGAAGGTTTTGTTCAAAATAAAGTGGAAAGTTGTCCAGGTTCATTTTTACTAAGCCATCTTAGTAAAATAGCTAAAATGAGCTATTTTCCCCATTCAATTTTTTTTATTGCATAACTTTATTAATTTATATTTCATTTCATCAGTCAACTTTATTATTCTATAAACTGCTTTTTATTATTAATATTTATATATCACTTCATCATTGCTTGTAATTTTATGGCGTATACATATGGTGGAGTAATTAATATAAGGCATATATGTATGGTAGATCCTATCTTACTATATGCTGTACTTCACCATTGAAGTCTCATATTTCCATATCAAAAGTACAAACTACCAAATGAAGAATTAGGAATAATTGCACAACCTCTGATCATTATGCTTGCTACTTTTCTCCCCCCTACCAGATTGCTTGATTTAAAAAAGTGACAAAATATCTTTGTGTTGTCAACATTGATAGTTTGCCATAATTTATTTTTGAAATGCTACTAGAAAAATGAACTCATTTTTGGAGAAAATGGCCTAATCATAAAACTAAAAGGCCTTTTAAAAGTTCTTGTGTTCCATCTCCTTGATAATCCACATCAATCATTCCTAGAGGAGGTCTGTAATCTGTTCTTTAGAAACATGTAATGATAAGGATTAAAATAGATAATATATGTTAGGTGGAATACTATGGGAGTAGATCAGGACAAGAGAAGAGAAGATGATTTTAACTCTAAGGATATACAAGGATAAAAATGATGGGACACACCTGATATGGAAATGTAGTTAATCTATATTTTAAACAGATTGTATAGAGGAGTAATTCACACAGAATTTAGTAAAGTGTCCTCGTAAGTTCATAGAATCATAGAATCATAGAATGCCGAAGGTTGGAAGGGACCTCAGAGGTCATCGAGTCCAACCCCCCTGCTCACGCAGGGTCACCTAGAGCACGTGGCACAGGGCTGCATCCAAGTGGGTTTTAAAGATCTCCAAAGAAGGAGACTCCACAACCTCTCTGGGCAGCCTGTTCCAGTGCTTTGTCACCCTCACAGTGAAGAAATGCTTCATAGTTATTACAATCTATGAAGCTTGAACAGGATGGCCCGAACAAAATGCTGCATAGTTATTACAAACATAACTATGTTGCCAAGATCAAAATTCTTCCATGAAGAATCACCATATCTGTTCTGCAGTTCTCTCTTCTCCTGGACTGCTGCAGAATTGAGGCAGCTGCTGAGGCCAATTGCTCATACTTGGACAGCATATACTAGAATGATGCAGAATCAAACAATGCTACTGCATTTGATGTTACATGAAGGAATGCTCTTCACTGAGAAATAAAATTGTCCATTCTGTGAGATATTCATACTGTTCAACTCTGATATGTTAACATATGGTATATTTGATACATAGAAGCATTTCTCCAGAGCTGCCACACCATCAAGCAAGCAAGAAAGGCTCTTCCAGAGCATATTTACATCAGAGATTTCCCCACTCATATTGATTTGTCTTTAGAAAGCCTGTAAAGTGAATAGTTTACTGTATGAAGATAAATTATTAAATTCTGAGACTGCCTTTGCTATTTTACAAAAATAATCTGAATCAAGTTATTCCAGATTTGATAAGGTCTCAGTTATGGGTAAAAGTCACAAAAAATCTGATGAGGTAAAGAGTCATTAGCTCCAGGTAGCACAAGAAGTGAGCCATTTAATTTTATTGAATGCCTATTTATAGCCATCAATGTAGTAATAACAAGAGAAGGGCAACCAAATTTGCAAACTAATTTTAGTGATGGGTCACTGCATACATCTGCCAGTCTGCCTTGCGCTCCTTAGTATACTCTGCTCTTGTATGCAACTTGGTGCATAAAAAAATCCTTCAAGTGTGCAGTGCACACCAGTACACGAATTTTCAGCAGGTTTGAGTCACCTGTTTCAGCAGGTAGTGCTTTACAAGTTCCTTGCCCACTATACTACATCCAGTATTCCGGTTAAGGTGACAGATTTAAACATGCTTACAATCACTATTCAGATAAAAATTATTAAGACTACTTTTTTAAAATAATGACAATCAATATAGAGAGTTTTTACCTTACATGCAGATTGTCAGGCAGAATGAGACTATGATCTTCCTTTGATTAACTATTTAATCCTTTTTTTAAGACAAACCTCCTTTAAATAGAATTTTTTTTTCTTTTCAGAATTAATCATGTCAGTTTGCTTGTGATTTTTTTACAAGTCATATGATACTGATTCAACCCCATGATTGGATTATATGCTAAATAAAATGCCTTTGTTTCCTTTCAAAATAATTTTGCTTTATTGTTCAGTCATTTGGTTGAATATCTCTTTACCACCACAGAAAGAAAACTTCATTTTAATGCATACATGAACTACACTTAAAACAAAATGAAGTTCATGAGTAATAAAGCTCACTGAGCAATTGAGTCAAATCCTCTCCTCTTGTTTGGTAAACTGTGTCTGAACAACATAGTATACTATTTTAGCACATTTCACTAAAATTCCTATAGAAAAAAGAAAAACTTAAAGTGTAAAATAACCCATAACTGCTTGTTGTGTTGTTTCAATTGATCTATAATGTTATTTTGTGACACAAGGAATCTTAATCATTTATGGTCAACCTAAAATTCTAATATCACACCTTAACTGTGAGCTCAGCCATCTTCTCTGCAGATAAACCTGTCTCTGCCTGTGTCTGCCAAGCTTTTTATTACTACCGTTCAAAAACATTCTCCCATAATATCTCTACTGCACTTAAGAGATGTTCTAGAATTTCCTTCTACTTTCCACTCAATTCAGATCTGATGGAAAAGAAACTTTCAAAATTATGTGCTGTCCCTATTAAACACAGTTTAAAGATATTTATATGATTAAGATAAAAATGATTTGGTACCAAGTCACAGTCTTTTTTCAGTCTTTTACTGTATTGAGGAAGTTAAGTAGCTAAGACATTCAGAGTGGTTTATAATACTTTATACATCACTTCTGTCAGCTTTGCTGTAGTACATGTTATAAATCCTTTGACGGAGTCATGGTCTACTAGGCCAATAATCTCATTTCTGAAATGCCTCTAAATATGTATTTACATGAGAAAATAAGAGTTCCAAAGAAGCAATTATGACCAAGTGAGTCAATAATCCAGGTTTAAAAGTCCTGAAATTTTTACATTCTTCTCAGTCAACTCAGATTCTACATGTTTCTTTTAAGCAGATGATTTTGTTCTTTTCTACTCGTCATTTTAAATCATCTATCATAGAATGAATACAACCATATATTAGATTAAAGAGTTTCATCTCAGCTACAGCTGAAGGTAATGAATAGGCCCCCATTAAATTTTATCAAAACCTAACACAGCCTGAACAACATAAATACCTGAAAAAAGTCCGTAAAACAAAACATAAAACAAACAGGAGTTGTCACTCAACTTTTAGTCACCCCACAATAAGGTGAACATTGCAAGGATTTCAAGAAGATTAGATCTCAGCGCTATTATATAAATATGCCACATTTAAATACTCTGACAGATAGATAGAAGCTCTGTACTGTAAAGCAGGGGCTGATTTTTTTTTTTTTTTTTTTCAGCAGGATCCATGAAAAAAAAAGTCCTTATAACTTGGCATCTTTATCTCATCTTACTTGTTTTAAGATCATGAAGGATCAGAATTAAGGCTTCAAAATATTAAAATCATTATCCATATGTCAGAGACAGCAGTAAAAATCTATGTAGTGTTCTTAGTAAATTCATTTAAAAGTCAAAGTCAAATTTTCACTTTTTCACAGAATTTCAGCTTGCAATAAGAGGTCTTTGTACATATTCTCAATTCCCTTCTATTCCATTATTGCACAATAATATGATAGTTCAAAGAAGATTCTATTTTTAGTCATATTAGTCAAAATCATGTAGTTTTAATTGATCGCTGCATACTTAAAACATGTAGAATGGAAAAAGAAATCTGTCATAGATATGCAGAACAAGAAAAGATGATTTTCCCACATAGCTCAGTGTTAGGTAGGCCCATCTGCAGATAAATAGATCATTTCAATTTTCCAAGAAACAAAGGACACACATTTACCTGCCTAATCCAGGACAGGAAACAATTATTTCTTAGTATGCCATTTTTATCTAAAATAAATTTCAATTTTCTTCAACTCACAAAGTTTATATTTGGTGTCTAGAAGGGATATAGATCTTACACACTGATTTTATGTTGCATTGCATTCTTTTTTTATGGAATCATGCCATAAGAAACACATTCTTTTCCCAGGTTGCCTTACTGTTTTTTGTAGATTTCTGAGCATTTTTTTTTCACACAAACTACAGTTTGTAACCATTTTCACACTTGGCAGTTCTGTATCCTGCTTTTCCTGAAAGTCTCCTCAAAGTCTCCATTCAGACTCGCCTTGGATGTTCGCCAGAGTCAAACTAATTCTTATTCTACTTAAAATGCTTCCCCTCGTATACATGCGTGTGTGTAATAGGTAATAGATCTGAATTTAACTTTACAGGCCAATGAGCTAGGCATATCTGTCTCCCTGATCCATTAGACACTGGGGAACACAGATCACTGTAGCAGACACACTCCACCGATGCCTTCCCATTTTGTTAATACTGCTTTTAACTGGCATCAGCATCGTGTGGCAAAATTGCTTCCAACCTCATTTAAACAGCTGCACATTTGAACAGGCTTAAATGATGGGTTTTAGTAAATTGGTGAAGCATAAGTTTGCATATGCATAAATTAACCTGGCCAAAAGCCAGCTTGCAGGAAATCCATTCTTATTTAGCTGCTTAAAGTGTTAGGTCTCTTGGTGTAAGGAGAAAGTGTAGAGGGAGCAGGGGAGCTCTTGCTTGGCGTCCTGTTGATTTGAACCTCACAGATGATGTGCATCATTGGTTTTCCCAAGCCTGTGGATTGAGTGCATCGTGCTGACCTACCTGCTCCAAACTCACAGCTGCTCAGCTCCACTTTCTCAGTGCTCAGCGAACTGAAAGAACGCTTTGGAGCTCCTGCCCGATTTTCACAGCCATCCTATGGCAGCACGAAGTCCACTGCTGTTTCCCTTTCATTGAAGTACATCTTTCATTTTTTCCCGCTTTGTTCCCCCACGCCAGCCTACACAGGCTTCATTATCTTTACTTCTTTACAGAATTTACTTTTCTGTAGTATTAATGCAGGCAATTCTCCTAAGATTTCAGTAGGGTGCATCTCTAAATTGAAACCATATCAAAGTACACAAAACTAAAGAAACCACTGAAAACTTACCAGGGAAAAAAGGAAATCATTCCCCTTTTCCTCTCTGCAACTTTCTCTGTTTTTTCTTTTGTAATTTAAATCGTTCATCAAATAGATACCATCATATATTATCTAGATGCATGGCATTTTTTATTCTGGTAGATGAGGCTGATTTGAAAGTCTGTCTTGTAAACGTAAGTTTCAATTCCCTCCCCGAACTTTCAGTGGTTTTAATGTGTACTTGTGAAAATCAGCTTTCTCAACCAGCCTCCCCCCCTTTTTTTTTTTTATTTTGAAATGGTAGATGCTCCATCTAGTGGACTAATTGAGCACTGTGAAACTTATTACAAGTAGAATCCCTTTAAGGGTGTTGGGAAAAATCATCTCTTTTATGAACAAAAAAGAAGAAAAGGGAAAAAGGAAAGAAACAGACAGTTTTCAATTTCCACAGTACATGTAGTGGTTTAATCATTAATTATAAACATTATAAGGCAGTCTGAGAATTTATTCTCCTCACAAGCAATACAGTTATTGAGATAACCCATTGTTGCCATGGTAATATGTCATAAATTTCTGTCAACTACTTAAAATAGCTGCAGATCACAAGGTAATCATTTTTTTTCATGGGCTTTATAGCTTTTAAAATTTCAACAAGAACAAATCTGTCTTCATCTTTTAGCTTGTAAGAATCTATGTTGAAATTTGATGAATAGACCAGTGTTTATTATCGTTTTTCTCACAGTGAAACGTTTACCATATTGCATAAAATCTCTAATTGAAATACCTTGAAATGTATTTAGATTTCTGCTCTGATCAAAACATATTTACTTTATCTAATTTGTACTCTGAAAATTAACATGACTGTGAAACTGGAACAATGTATTGTGGTGTTGTGACATGTCTATGGATCTTCGTCATTACTCCTGTCATTGTTTATAGCATGATTTTCAGCATGGTCAAACACTCAATGTCCTGAGGAAAGAAAAATACAATATTAAATTTAGAAGTACTAAAGGAAAGGCTGTCTCTAAATCCAGGGAGTGTTAGGTGCATGCAAGCAAGAACAATCCAAAGAAAGTGGATTCACCTACAATGTCAGCGACCCACCAAGGTGCTCTGCTTGGCAGTGTGATTGAAAGCTGCCATCCATGGCAGAAGACTTAAGCAGATCTGACAAGTCATGCTTAAAATAATGTCACCAAATTAGGGAGTGCAGAATTCATGCCACTAAAAAGGCAGTAGCAAATTACTGTTGCTTATGAAGGCATTAATATTTTATGATATTTTATGCAAACATACCCAAAAGCAAACATATTTCAAATTGTGTGAATTCTTAGTGTCTTTTCTTGGTATTTTGTTTTTGTTTTTCTTTCTTTCTTTTTTTCTTTTTTTTTTTTTTTTCTGCTTGGAAAGCAAAAGCTTTCTCATTTCTCTTTTTTCTATTTTGTTTTTTAATTTAACCTTTATTTTTTGTGTGTTTACCTTCAGTTCCAAAAAACAAAGAAATCAAAGACTTATTCTGTTTACTAGGAATGATTTGAGTAAGATTACAAACAGCACAACCACATCCTTGTCATTTACATTCAGCTTTGAAGCATGTGCATTAAAACTAGGCAGTGCAATGATGGCTTATCAGGAACTTGTGCTGTATTTTTGTGATGTAATGTAGTTTAAAATATCTAATATCATTAACATTCTGGTCAAGCCTTACATACATAATGCTGCAGACTCTATAGCTATCAAAGCCAAAGACATAAACAGGCTTTAGTGTCCTGAAAGAAAAACATTTGGGAGTTGACAACCCTATTCATTGATATAGTCAGCTTTGTTAGCTGAGCGTGAGAGGATAGCTGCAGAATAGAAAAGACTATATTTAACATTCATGAACTGGGGCATTACAGATGACTCAGAAAATATATATTTTGCCTAAAGAGACATTTGAAGGGAATTTTAATATAAACATAGATATATTTTTAACAAAAATGTAGAATTTAGCCACAATGTCTAAGTATTCCCTGCTACAGAACAAAATTTGTGAAATAAAGTAAAACTGTAAAACTCAGGAAAACTCCTATGTTTTCCATTTTACCTTTTCTTTCTTTTTTTTTTTGTTTTAAATTTTTTACTTTTTAAATCATTTTCTGTTATAACTGCAAAAGAAGGTTAGAAAATCCAGAATTTTCACTGGAACACATAAGGATCATATAGAACTTTATTTTTGAGCAGGAAGGTTGAACTAGATGATCTCTCCAAACGAAAGACTGTGATACAATTAATATTTTCTGAAATCAGAATGCTGGTTTGCAATTACTGGGTCCTGACACACATATGCTATGAAGAGTACATGGCAGGGAAGTCCATGCCTTTATGCTGCTATATAAGATACTTTGGACACTAACAGTGGAAAAGAGAGTGAAAGGGAGAAGAGTATTATAAAGTCTTGAGGTTACAGTTCTGTCAATCTGCATATCATATGGAAAATTATGTGTAGCTAATTTCTCCCAATTTGAAAAACACTTAAATATTTCTTTTTCATGTTTCCTTTCAGTTAAAAACAATGTGTTTTTAACTTAAAAGAGCGTGAAAAAGACTCCTCCAAAGCAGGGAAGCCTTTGCCTGGGCTACTGTAAGTTTTGGAGACAGACTGTGCTGAAAATCAAGCAATATCATCATTATCAATATCATTATATGTTTCAAGACATGGTAATTTTGACTAAGTTATGAATATATATTTAAAAAGAGACTTGTAACAACTCTCAGACCAATCACTTCCAAACACCATATTTACATATACTAAGTAGATTTTAAAATATTTTATTTTTTTTATGCCATGAATTTGATCTTATACATCCTTTTGAACTCACCATTGTAGTTTCAAGTATCTTTGAATTGAGTGGAAGCCTTATACAGGCCAAATCTAATGGCAAACAACATTTCTTTATGGAAAAAGTAAAGAAACAAAAAGTAAGCAGCAGAAATGCTCCCTTAAGAAATGTCTTCACCAGTCCCCCAGTTTTATGCTTGAGTATCTTCCATAACAATTTCTCTTCCATTTCTTCCACATATCAGGATTTTATCTACTTATCTATTTATTTGTTTTATGAAACAAGTCATATTTTAAAAGAAAAAGAGCACAGAAGCCATGTTTTTAAAGTGTATGCTGATCTCATAAAATATGTCATCCAAATGCAATATAACATAATTTCTCTTCCAAATGGATTTAGGTAAAAATTTCTACTTCTTACGATGATTGAATCTAACAATGTTTGATCATCTGCTTAGAATTCAAATTCTTTATTTTGTTGAAATCGAGACCACAGAATATCCCCAAAAAAATATCATTTATCCCAAGGAGAAAGTTTACAGGATTTCAAGACAAAGCTTCTTAAGGTGCCTTGAGTTTGTCTGTGCTGAAATTTTCCTGTAATACTACATGATGATAATTTCCATCTAAGAAAACGAGGTTCTTCTCTGTGGAGTTGAATGACTTCATGAGAATGGTCCAAGGCTTTGTCTCTTCTCTCTCTTTCTGGACAACTGTAGTTGGGAAGTTAGGAGCAGACACAACTGTCACCCTATTCAAAGCCAGATGTTTGGGTACTGGAAAACTTCAGTTTTGAAAACAAGGTTACTACAAAGTTAATTCTGAGCAGGATTTGGAGAATTAATGAACAGAAATGGCTTATCTTGACTTAACTGATCAGTTCACCATTACCCACATACACCACTGACTTTGGTGGACACAAGGCTGAATTGTGGTTTGGGGGTGAATATACCATTTATACAATGTAGCATATTAAAATAAATTGTCACTGACTTCAGTTCTCCGTGCAATCCATAATTTGCCAGATTATTATATTTCTCTTTGTAATTATAATAATAATTAATTATAATAACTATAATAATTAATTAATAAATATAATAAGTGAAATAAGAACAATCTATTAGTGAACCTGAGGTAAATATTTTAAGTTCATAACATCCTATGTTCATTTTCAAGTGAAGGCAATAAGACTCCTAAAAATGACATTATTATTGATTAGGTAAAACAAATGGCAGATAATAATCAAATGAATTATTAGAAAAACACCACTTTGGTTGACTTTGTCTTTGAACTGCATTTCAATACAACTTGCAATCAGAATGTAGTAATAAGGAACAAGATAAACCAATCGATCAATCAAAAATGCAAAAAAAAAGAAAACCCTAATAGAATGAAATATTTTCTTGTTTATTTCCTGAGTATGTGACATAATCAATAAAAAATATTCCTAAATACTCCTTCAGAAATCCTGCTAAATACTTCAGCATTAAATGAGAACAGTGATTTTTCTAACCCAGCATTACCCCTTCCCTGTCATGTATGCAGCCTTTATTTTGACCAAGCAAGAATCCCATTCACCCTGTTCCAGGACTACAATATTTTACAATATTTCCTTCCAATGTATGTGTGAGTTATCACAGAAGAAGGATGGCAGTATAATTTTTAGTTGATATGAATTATTTCCGAGGCAAGCCAAGAAAGTGATTTGATGTAGTAAAGTCAATAAAGGCTTAGTTTTTTTAAAGAAAGCTTTCTGAAAGTATTTCTCATGCAGTTTGTAATTGGATAGTAGTATTATGCATGTTTATATTCTTTGTCTTTTCTTTTTTTAGGAGATCTAAATATTTTATAAAAGGGTTAAATGGTATTTTCATAACTCTACTAATGAGAAAACACATACTTATGACCTGATTGAAAGCTGTTTTATCTCTGCCTGCTGGTTACTAATTTGTGACATACAATTACTGTCTGTCTGATAGCTGTACATTCAAAGAATTGAAATTACTAGCTTCAGCGGGTCTGGGATTTTTCTCTCAACTCAATTTTTATTTGCCTTGGTAATAGTACTATATAGTACAATCAGATCTCTTTTTTTCCACACATGGAATTAAGAAAAGATTTGTAACTTTCTCAAGAGATTGCACTCAAACCAGACAGCTAATCTGAAACTGATCTGCCAAGAATTATACCTGCATGTTGTTCTTGTTTATGATATTATGAGAACAAGAATAACCAGTTTCATCTTTTTTTTTTTTTTTTTTTTTTTTTTTTTTTAATGGATTTGTAAATATTTTGCAGCAAGTGCATGGAGAAAAAAACCACTAACATAATTATTCTAGTTAAATTGTGGTAGAAAGTTATACGTTCTGCGTGTTTACATATTCTGAATTTCTTCTCCTTTAATGTTCTTCTGACCTAATTTGCCTATTCTCCAAACAAGAAAATCTGCATACTCATTGTACTTACTTTATGTATATGAATATGTTTTAATTCTCCCAGCATGGCTATACCTGTAGCAGTAATATGTAAGAAAAGAAACTGTTTATTTTTCAGCCCCAGATACCCAAACTTGGCATAGCATGAATCATTAAAACTAATAGAATACTGAAATATTGCCAAGTTCTTCCCTTCATTGTTTAGGGCTTGTTTCTGTTCCCAGTTAATTCAGCTGGCCTTTTGCCATTAACTTCAAAGTAGAAGTAGATCCTTAGAATGTTCTCATTTTTTTCCAGAGGTTTTCATAGTAATCACTTTGCTAACTTAACCATGTCATGTTTAGATTTTTGTCTTGTCCATTTATTCAAGTTTGATCACTGAGCAAGAATGCTGAATTCCTTGTTTATATTAAGACTTTTATCTCTCTTAATTTCTTCTCCTCAGTCCTCTATCCTTTTATGTGCTGTTACCCAGAGTTACAATACATTAGCTCATATCTAGCATAGGCTTTATTTCTACAACAGGTGAAATTTCAAATAATTATGGAACAGATGATACCCAAAATTACCTAGAAATACTGAGAAACTATCAGATGTTATTCTCTAGGATATTTTATCAATGTTAAAGACCTTGATATGTATAAATATATTTCAGGAGAACCTAAATAGCTGATAGACGTTGAAGTGCACATATTTAAACAATACAAAACTTAAATAAGACAGTATTTTCAAAGCATCTGAAGGCAACACTCTCCTTCAACTTTGAATCCTTTAGAAGGATCTTAAATTTGCTACTAAGTAGTACACCAATTTGAGTACTGCCTTAGGAAAAAGCACCCAGTCAGAGACACTTTTAATTTCCTTTATGTTAGCTCTTGGAAACAGCAATCTCTACTCATGGTTTAGATGCCTGCCTATCACTCAGCTGCAAAAGTATAATTTTGCATAACCACAGTAGTCATTAATAACCAATGAAATAGTTAAATAAATTGGCTTTTCATTTCTCATAGATGACTAGGAAGATGTTTACATTCTTTTTTTTTTTTTCTGGTAAGAAGAAAAGCTGCTGAGTTAAAGCCATCTGCTTGACTTCCCCTGACAAAGAGTAGGAGCACTGACAGGATCATCTCCTTGAAGAGTCATTTTCTGAATGTATCATCTCCTAATTCTGAATGCATCATCTGAGTGAGAACAGTACCTGGCTAGAACAGTGTGGATAAGCTTAGCGTATGAGAACAGTTCAAGTGGGTGTGTAAATAGTCATTCCCAAAACAGTGTTGCAGTGGACTACAATCAAGTGCATAGACATATTTCTAGTGCCTTTGAGTTAAGCATTGCAATGGCTAAGAGTTATGAGCCTGGCCCCAGCAATGTGACACAACAGACGCAGAGTTTGATGCTTAGCGTTCCTCTTTCCACAAAGAGAAGCAAGCACTTCAGAAGGTACCTCACAGAATGGTAAACAGTCAGTCAGTCAGTGAGGACCCCCTATAATTTTAAAGGCAAAATGTTTCAAATTTCCCCAAGGATGGAGACTCTACAACTTGGAGTCTCCACAACAGGGCAACCTGTTTCCAAGTTCAACTTACCTTTCAGAAAAGCGAAGTTTTCTTGTTTTCAGATGGAATTGCTGTGTTACAATTTGTATCCATTGTACTAATTTCTAAACCTGAGTTATTCATGAAGGAGCCTTTTTCTTTTTCTTTTTTTTCTTTTTCTTTTTCTTTTTCTTTTTCTTTTTCTTTTTCTTTTTCTTTTTCTTTTTCTTTTTCTTTTTCTTTTTCTTTTTCTTTTTCTTTTT